>NW_020174375.1:1982870-2014571 GCF_003031525.2 Neophocaena asiaeorientalis asiaeorientalis | reverse complement strand
TTTTTTTTTTTTTTTTTTTTTTTTTTTTATGTTTTGGCCGCGAGGCACATGGGACCCTGGCTCTCTGACCAGGGATCAAACCTGCACCCCCCCACATTGCAAAGCAAAGTCTTAACCACTGGACCGTAAGGGAAGTCCCTAATCCCTTTTTTAAACTATAAGATTATGTTTTCTTTTTCTTTGTTTCTGTAAGATGTGGACTACAGCATTAGTAGTTTTTAACATCATTCAAGTATCAAAATTATATTATTTTATGTAATTAAAGCTATTTTTTCCTTCTGATATGGAGTTTACAGATGGGTAGGTGGGAAAAAACATAATTTTTGAAATTTGAGTATTTAACCAGATTACTTAATTAGCACTTTGCTGCCTGGTTTGACAATTAAAGTTGACCACGAATTTGCGTCTTGGAAGCAAGAAAACCACAATTTTCTGGAAACTTAATTTAAAATATATAGATTTTTGCCTGCATTGTAGAAATATTTTAGGGGTTGAAATTTCCTAATTAAGAATTAACCTGCTTCAACAGATGTTTCCCTTTTGACCAATTTCACTTTGTTTAATAACGAGAAAAACTTGCAGTTCTTCTTGCCTTCTTTCCATCAATATTTAAATGAGGAAAACCATCCAAAGTTCTGAGGCAAAAGCAGGCAGCTACATAGAATGCTTTAGTTGCAAAACCAATAGAGATATTCAGAAACCTTAACAAAATTATTTCTTTAGAAATAACCCCAGCGGTACCACCACTTATACTAGAAAATGATATTCATCGTTTAATATGGGCCACTATTCCGTGTGCCCTACATGTATTAACACAATTATCACAACCACTCCTGTGAGATTGGTGTTGTTATTATTCCTGTTGTACTGATTAGGATACTGAAATAAAAAAAGTAAATAAGTTTCTCAGCATCACACATTTACTAATGGTGGCAGTAAAGTCCATAGTAGCTTGGTAATAGATTTTTTTAAAAATTAAAACAAATCCAATTCAAGATTAATTTTTTTAAAATTCCACTTCTATTTCCTTCATTAGGTATTCAAATTACAAAATATGTGCTTATGGATACAAATCAAATAGCACAAAAATGTACAAAGAAAACAATTCTGCCATGTCCCCTTTCTGAACCTACTCTCCTGACAGTAGGGAATATCTCTCTGCATTTTTCTTCATGCTTAAGCAACAAACACGTGCACTCTCCCACATGCGTGCATGTTTTTAAACAAACATAAAAACCTCCAAACATTACTTTGAAATTTGCTATTTCACCAAGTTACATGTCATGGTAGAGTCATGCTTCATGCCACTAGAGTTACAGCTCAGCTTTACGATGGTGCATAATATTGCATGGGATGAATGAACCATAATTTATTCATGTTATGATGGATATTCAGATAAATGAATGATCAATTGCCTAAATGTTTGAAGTAGACACCTGACAGAAAGAGTGAGATGAGCCAGGTGCTTTAACCAAAGGTAAGGTTTGATTATGAGAACATTTTTCATAATACTGCAATTTCTTAGCGATTACTTGATCAAAATTATGCCTGGCTATATCCCAAGTCCACACTTCTTAAAATGCTCCCCATTGCCTTGAAGACTATAATTGATCTCATTATCTTTGTCTCTATGTAGTATCTTAGTTTCGATTCTTTGAAGCAAACCAGAAGGACTTAGGACATGGGAAAATTGAAATGTCTATACCTGTTAAATTTTTGCTGATGGGAAAAGTAAAAACACTAATTCATTGCAGTTCTAAATTTTGGTTTGAAAAGAAAAAAACAAAAGCAATCAATCAAAACAATAAAGAAGGATAGGCAGCTCTGAAATAAACACATTGCCTGGGATATTCTCCGTAAGAATATGCTTTCCATGGCCGACTGAACCCCAGTACACTGTAGACAACAACCCTTTAAGGTCCTTGTCTCCTGTGGCGCCAGTATTTCTTGTAGAATGAAATAGGCATCTTTAAGCCACCTGAGTACCTCTTGAGCATAGGAGAGTTATTCCTTAAATACTTTTATGTTTCCATTTTATAGAGCCCTGAAAGAGATTTGTTTTTTTCCTCTTTGAGTTTGAAAACAAAGCAAATCTTCTACAGTGATTAGTACTTCCTTTTTGTGCCTCAGAAAAATAATTCCTCACTTCTTATTTCTCAAGAACAAGCAGCTCATCAAGTTATCTGCTTGACTTTTCCTGCTTCTGGAACTGAAGCAAGTTTGCTTATCTAGCAGTATTCTGTAAAGCAGCAAAGAGTGGCATTCAGTACCGTCCCCATCATAAATTGGGAAACAAGAGAGACTATAGCACACTCTTTGTGCTCCTGTGGAACGCATCAAAGCTAGAGATGTGGAGCCTGACTCAATTCACATCTTAAATGTCTGAAAGAAATTTTGCATTGTGTTTATTTGCTCAGGGTTTAGTGCAAAAAATACATATATGCCCTTGAGGTGATGACAGGAACGCAGTCATCTGAGAATGGGAGTTTTCACGTTGATACTCTGAGCGTTCTGTTCAGGACCATCTGGAATCTAGGGCTACATCTGAGTGCATGATATTGGAAATCTTACAAGTACTTACACTGGCTCTAATATATATATCATTCATACACATGAATTCTACCCACTTAGAAACAAAAACTTATCCAGAAACTGCATCATGGTAGTTGTTTTTTAAATATACACTATTCAGAATAAAGGATTTGTTCTTATAATTTTGACCTTTTGAGAAATTATGTGTATAGTCATTCCCTTCAAAGCCAGTTCAGTTTCAAAGCAATTTATATGATTGTTTTTATTTCAGAATAATAGGAATTTTTTCTTTTTGTTTTTTACATATTGGTTTTGATGATGATGAAATATGCTGGTTGGAATATCAATGATTTAAAAATAGCACAAAGAGACAAAGCTTTATATACTATAAAATTTTAATTGTTTTCCAGAAGTGCTCATATCTGTTGAGACTAGCAATAAAAATTTTAAATATTGTACATATATCTGTAATTTAGTTCAACATAGATTTCTTTAGCTTTTATTTTTTGCAAGGCATTTGACTTTTTGTTATAAGAAGATTCAAAAATGAATAAAACGCAATTCTAGCTCTCCAGATTTTCCTGGTTAGTGGGTGAAACTCAGAGTTAAATGTGTAAATATTAATATGGTATAACATCAGGAAGGCTGCTATGTGCTCAAACAGTGGGGCGTTAAAAACACGAGGTTGGGGCTTCCCTGGTGGCGCAGTGGTTGAGAGTCTGCCTGCCGATGCAGGGGACACGGGTTTGTGCCCCGGTCCGGGAAGATCCCACATGCCACGGAGCAGCTGGGCCCGTGAGCCATGGCCGCTGAGCCTGTGCGTCCGGAGCCTGTGCTCCGTAACGGGAGAGGCCACAACGGTGAGAGGCCCGCGTACCGCAAAAAAAATAAATAAAACAAAAAAAAAACCACGAGGCCATGAGATGATTTCGGGAAAGAGAGCATACTTGACTGAATGCCCACTGTGTACTCATTTCGGGGTCCCAGAGTCTGGCAAATATTTCAAAATGTTTCATGTGTAAAAAACAGACCAAAGTCTAGCTCCTTACTCCATCTGCATTTGGTTTCTTTCTAGTAGGGTCATGTGTGTAATGAAAAACACAGGAAAAGGATGTGGCTTATTCTTCAATGGTAATTTTAAAATGGTAGAAGATGGGTGCTGAACCCCACTGATATTCAAAAGAAGCGTGATATTAGTTGAATTTTTTTTCTCTTGCGGCTTCTTAAATTTTTGAAATGCATGTAAATATGAACTTAAAGACAGCAGTGTTTTAAATCTCCTCTATAAACATGACAGCAAACCAAAATGTTGATGTTAAATTAACTATTCATTTATATACATGTTTATATATTATTTATAGTTACTGTGTATATATATTTAAATATACTATGCTCATAAATATAACAGAGAAACTTTTAATTCACGGGAAAATTTTTCCACATTTTGTTATCTTTACGAAAAAGAATATTTAGGCCACTCAGTATCTATAGACACTTTTTCTTTCTATTACATCCAAGTACATCATGGAATAATTCTGAAAACACTGCCACCCCTCTACTTGATATTGGACTTGTTCTTTTAAATTGGTCAACAATTTACTGCTCCTGGCATTTCACTTTTTGAGAAACATTTTAAATTAATTGCCTACTTTAATGGGGACATATTAGCAACCTCTTCCCTCGCTTTTTATTGTTTATTTTGAAACTTAATGAAAACCCTTTTCGGGCTTGTTTTTATGTGTAATCCAATTTAGAGTGATAAAAATTTTGAAGGCCTGTTTAAATAACATAAACTGAAATATAGGTAATCCTTTAGTGAGTCTACAGTGCTCTAGGGTTAAATTGAAACCTTTTAATGTGATGTAAAGCCCCCTGGGTTATATACACCCTAATCTCTCCCTCCTGTCCATAGCCATACCCATATATTGAAAATTGCTTCAAATGTGTTTTTCTCTTTCTCAGCTCTGTGTTTTTGCACAGGCTTACCTCTGCCCAGAATGCCCTTTCTTGGACTGTCCGCTTTGTGGCTTTTTAGTACTTCTTCAAGTGTCTGGTAAATGTGACTCCCCCTTGGAGGTCCTTCCCATCTCCAGGCAGTGCTGCAGTGCTGTTCAGTTTGAGCTGTCCCAGGCCGAGTTTGCCCTTCTATCGCTGCACATAATCACATTGGTATAATCACATCACCTTTCCATCTCTCTCTCCCATTCATCTAGGAAGACTCAATTCTTCTTTGTATTCCCAGGGCTCAGCACGGTACCTTGCCCTCCACGTTGGGTGATCTAAGGCTACAGTGTATGCACCATTTTGAAAGTGATCATCTTTTTGATGATCAAATAGCTCTCAGATGCTATACTCTTCTTCTATCAATGTGAAGGCATTTTAAATTGAGTGCTGATTTTCTTTGATTATGAACCATGAGCAGTGGGAATCATGTTGTTTAAATCCTCTTCTTTCTTAGTCCAGTCTTTCATTCAGGCCCTCGTTATATCTCATACAAACGATTTCCGGATCTTCCTAACTAGTCTTCCCTACCATCAGTCCCCTTCTCTGTCATCCAGCCTATATATCATTGCGAGAGCTAACTTCCTGAAAACATATCTGATCATTCCTGTTCTTAAAACCCCCTGGGCACACCCTATCATAATACATAATCCAGGCCCAGCATCTAAGACTGTAGCCTGGCAACAGTATGAGATCTGGGACACATTGTGTTTTGTTCAGCATTATACCCCAGCACCTAGCACAGTGATTGGCATGTCTTACAATGCATGTGCTATCTTAGGATAACCTATGACATCAAATCTAAGACGTCAGTGATCACAAAACACAACGTTATTTTATGTACCACTAAGGGAAAAGAAATCTGCAAATTCTAGTATGGCACAACTGTTTCTTTCTTATATGCTTTTGAATTTTTATTTTATTCTTCCTGAAAGACATTTGAGACTTCTTCAGATAAAAGCAGGTTTTTATTATTTATCACTCTGGTGCGTAAATAAAAAGCAAAATATAAGCAAAATAAATGGGCTAAGTTTATTCTTACAATTTTGCAATGAAAGCCTGATGTTTCTGCATCTCTTTCCTCCTCAGAGGCATTGACATTTGTGTTCTGTTCCACATAATATCGTTCTCTGTTTCATCAAGAGTATTAGTGATGAAGCATGTCTTAGAAGAGTTATTTTATTCCACCCACTTTGCAAGTTCTTATGTGCATTCATAGGTAGTCATAACTTCCAGCTGTCCAGCTACATCCTGGTTTCAGAGGTGTTAAAAGGTTAAAACGGTAAGGTACGTCTCAGAATTGATGAACAAAGTGAATTATGCATGGGCTGAATGCATGCTATTATTATAATGCTCCCAACCTACCCTTTCAGTTTCCTCTCGCCACCAACTCAATCCCACACACTATTTCTCTGAACTGAGAGACTTTGTGAATGGGAGGAGATCCTTTTGCAACTCTGTGCTGTTGCATTCATTCCTATTCACTCAGCATGAAATTGACTTCTCTTCTCTGTTCTCAAACTCAGACTAGCTCTTCATGATCCAATTTAAATGCCATCTCCAAGCCTACCTTCCTCACTACCCCAGATAGACTTTGTTTCTGCCTCTCCAATACCTTCTGAGCATTTTGTATACACTAATTTGAACACTTCTCACATTTTTTTTCTGATGACATGGTTAAGGATAAAGACCAAACATGTGGTATTTTTCTTTGTCCTCTTGCTGTTGGCACACAGTTATTTTTTCAATGAAACTTGAATAAATATAGTTTGGTATATCTCATTCCTTTATTTGACTGTGGAATGGTATGAAGTGAGAGAACGTTTTTCCAAAGTTTCCCTGGGAGGACTTGTGATACCAAGGCTCTTATATGACTGGTATCCTTGGTCCAGTATTTTGCTTTAGATTGAATATCTAAATTCTGCATTGGTCAAGACCTACATTTTACAAAACAAACAAAAGCTCACTAATCCAATATTTGTGTACATTTCATCAGAATTGTACAACCTATTTGTTAAACATCATTTATACATTCACAATTTTTATACTACAATTAACCAGAGATCAGAGTCTGAAAAAGACTAGAAACAATTTTAGAAACTTTAAGAGCAAATTTAAATTCTCAGTTGAAACATTGTATATTGATAAAAAAACTTAGCCAAGGTCCAATGCCTGTTCTTTAAAAGTATCTTCTCATTTCATTAACAAGTGTTAAAACAAAGAGTGTATGTCCAAATCCCTATGTTAGCCATGAGTCATTCTACAATATATATATAGATGTTAACGTGACTCAAAGAGATACTGACAAAGGAACAGGTGATGATCTTCTGGAACAGTGTTACTGAAAATATTGTCTGTTCCAGCCTGCATCAGTCACATACTGGATAGAAATGCAGTAGGGGGCCTCAGCTTCTGATTCCCTAGATTCTGGGTAATTTTTATAGGCACAGAAGCTTGAGAATATGTGATTTTAGATTCTGATCCATTGAATCTGATACCACAGAAGATATATTTAGTGTTTTCCTGGTAATCCTAGACTAATTCCCAAATTCCAATAGGGACTTTTTCTTCTGGGCTGTACAAGTCAGCACTCTTAGGTTCCATAATTCAAAAACTTTGAAAAATATTTTCTAGAATATTTTCATCATTAGCCTTTCACTATGAAATGCTGTAAACATAATGCCATTTCACTTCACTCTATATACATGGGGAGTTAGTAACTCGCTGTGAATACAGATGGAAGAAAGAACTAAAAAAGATCATTTTGTACTGTATGCTTTCCAGAGGAAATGATCTGTGATATAGAATTAAACAGAAAGCTTTTAAAACAATTCTGAGTCACTGTGCACACGTAGAAAGAGATCTGAGTCATCATAGGTCACCCAGAGGATGGAGCCTAACTGGGAATAGAATGTACTTGTTGTCCTCCATACCTTACCTACTTCCTCCTTGCTCTGATGATTCTTTTTTTTTTTTTTAACATCTTTATTGGAGTATAATTGCTTTACAATGGTGTGTTAGTTTCTGCTTTATAACAAAGTGAATCAGTTATACATATACATATGTTCCCATATCTCTTCCCTCTTGAGTCTCCCTCCCTCCCACCCTCCCTATCCCACCCCTCCAGGCGGTCACAAAGCACCGAGCTGATCTCCCTGTGCTATGTGGCTGCTTGCCACTAGCTATCTACCTTACGTTTCGTAGTGTATATATGTCCATACCTCTCTCTCGCTTTGTCACAGCTTACCCTTCCCCCTCCCCATATCCTCAAGTCCATTCTCTAGTAGGTCTGTGTCTTTATTCCCGTCTTACCCCTAGGTTCATCAGTACCAGTTTTTTTTTTAGATTCCATATATATGTGTTAGAATACGGTATTTGTTTTTCTCTTTCTGACTCACTTCACTCTGTATGACAGACTCTAGGTCCATGCACTTCATTAGAAGTAGCTCAATGTCGTCTCTTTTTATGGCTGAGTAATATTACGTTGTATATATGTGCCACATCTTCTTTATCCTCTGATGATTCTTAATCTAGTCATGCGTCATACAATCATGCTCCTGTGAAACAATGTGAACAGCTTTTCATTAAGGATTTTCTGGCTTCTAGTATATTCAGGAGAAGCAAAATAAGCATTACTTACTAAAAAAAAAAAAGACATTGGGTTATTTACACAATAGGAACTTGAAAAACTAAATAATTGAATTTGAATACATTTAGCACTATGGTCTGACTTTATTTCTATTGATAGGATAATTATGTTGGAGATTTTTTTATAGCATCACATTGTAGTTTGGAGGAGAGAGACAAATTGAATCCATCTCGATGAGGTATTGTGAGTTTTTTTTCTCCACATCACGATTTCACCTGCATTTTTTCCCTCCACACCACAATTTCACCTATCAGCTTTTCATTAAGGATTTTCTGGCTTCTAGTATATTCAGGAGAAGCAAAATAAGCATTACTTACTAATAAAAAAAAAAAAGACATTGGGTTATTTACACAATAGGAACTTGAAAAACTAAATAATTGAATTTGAATACATTTAGCACTATGGTCTGACTTTATTTCTATTGATAGGATAATTATGTTGGAGATTGTTTTATAGCATCACATTGTAGTTTGGAGGAAAGAGACAAATTGAATCCATCTCGATGAGGTATTGTGAGTTTTTTTTCCTCCACATCACGATTTCACCTGCATTTTTTTCCCTCCACACCACAATTTCACCTGCATTCTTCTTTGCATTTACATCTATATCCATCATAAACTCCGTAACAATAATTTAGTCAGCGTTTGATTACCTCTGGAGCCTACTTAACCCCTCTGCCCAGCCGCTCCTTTACTTGGATCCTTAGCAGAGTCCCATGTCAACCAGGGGTGGCAGATAAATGGAGGCTCAAGGATCCGAGAGACCACAGAAATAAATGTTGTGAGTGTGTGTGTTCTTTCTGTAAATTGCAGTTGTATTTATTGTAAGCATTTTATATAAAAATGCACCTTTAAACTGACCCCTAATTCAGTGGCTAAGACATCTGACTGGGTATCATTGTTATATTTTAGGCAGTCTCCATCTAAATTTTCAGTCTTTCTCCACCTCTGAAGCTGGGATTTACTCATTTCACATCTACTTACTGATTACACACATGTCCTAAATCCCTCCGGTGTGCCAGGCACGGTGCTCGGCAGTGGGACTCAGGCGAGCAAGGTACTTACTTCCAACCAGCTTGCTTTTCTATGACTATAGCTTGGGCTTCTGGCAGTACTTGTTAGGAATAATTGTCTCTCTTCCTGTTCCGATCTATAATAAATGAACCACTTCCTGACCTATACAGGAGCCTTTCACTAGGGAGAAGGTGGGTCAACATCTTGAAAAGCCCAGGACCTAGCATATCTGCTGTTCATTTAGCTTAATATGTCTGTAATGACATGGCCTCATTAATACATGCCAGGTTTTTCTTGTTGCAGCAGTTGCCACCATGTGTCCTTCTTACTTCACTAAAACAATCTTTTAATTTAACAAAAGACAACCTTTGTGATATACTGAAGCCTGTCAGAGAAATGATGTCATTGTTAACCGTCGTTATTCACCCAGTGTCACAAGCCAGCTGGGCTGCACGAGCTAGAGTCAGGGGAAGGCAGAGCATTCATAGGTGTCTCTTTTCCTCTAGCTGTAGCGCTAGCTGACTGTCAGCTCATCACAGACATTCACTCATTTATTCATTCATTCCTTTTAAAATAAAGGGCATGTTGAATGCTTGCTTGTGGCAGGCATAGTTCTGGGTACAAGAGATGCAGTGGTTGATGAGGCAGAGATGGTCCCAGCCTTGTGGATGCCAGTCTGTCACTTGCAGCTTACTTTAAATTTACTTTTGACACCAGTGCTCTAAATCATTGCCTTCACAAGTTGACAGTAACCCAGAGAATCACTGAGAATCTCTTTACACCTGGAAATATCACCAAGAATCTCTCTACACCTGGAAATAGTTGCAGACTTTCAGTACACTCTCTGAGGCTGCCCTGTCCTTCAAGAGCTGCCACTGTCAGTTTCTAAGTGCAGAATTAAATGCCGTCATCATCTTTCTATGTATAAGAAATGTGACTTGCGATACCCTCTATTCTGCTTCCAGTTATCTTGGAATTGCATGGAAGGCAGCATGGGGGAATTTGGGTTGTTTCTTACATGCCATTTCCTGGCATTTTGAAAACATTTGTACCAAGTCAAGTGATAGGGCCACGCACCGCCTTGGTTTCAGAAGCATTTCTAGTGGTAGCTAAAGGGCTTTAAAGCAGTCTCTAAAAGTAATCTAATCTCTGTGCCTCATGCCTGGGCCAAATCAGGTCTACTGCTGGTGAAACAATTTGTGTAATCATCATCATTTTATAAAAGTAAGTTAATAAGCATGTACTGTGCTGGGATGTTTGGAATATGTTCCCGTTGATATGTCTTATTAAGGAAAAGACTTTCTGTAAGGCAGAATCTCCCTATACTCAGAATGTGCCAACCATGAACATTTGCCTAAGACAGGTGATTAGCAGATGAACCAAAATTATCCCCAAAGAAATTCAGATATTTCCCAGGTACAGGTGTATGATATTTGTACTGTGCAGATATAGTCAGAAAGGCTAACCCCCCTCCCCTTGTCTTTCAGGGCAGTGATTTTGAAAGACTGCCCCTGGGCTGTCATTTTTTGCCTCTTTTGAATTTATCCCCTCCTCCCATACACACTATGGCCAGGATTGCTGTACAGACATAAACTAAAGTTTTAACCATGGAGCCACCAACAGACTTGCAAAGAAAATGCCACTAACTCTGATTAAACATCTTTTATTATTCCACATTCTCTGAGGCTCAGCCTGTCTAAACTCTGTCCCTACCAAGGAACCACCAAAAAGTAACTGAGATATCTTGTTGTTATTTACTCTGCAAATAAAATATCTGAGAGTGACATCAAATTATTGAGCATATTAAATGTATGTGTGTATATAGTCGTGACCTTGGGAAAAATATTTAACTGTTTTCTTTACTGTTCCTTTTGTGAAAAAGGAACAGGATCCATAGTGTTCCTAGTTTTATAGAAGTCTATTTAGGTGCCTCTACCATCACTGATGAGCAAACAATTATTACAGTCATTTCTAAACTGTAAATTTAGAAACGTGAAATAGAAGAGTATAAATTATCTTTAATGGGGCATTGAGGAATTTTACTTAAAGCATGTTATTATCATGAGTCAAACATCTTAAAAGGAATTCTACTTAAAAACAAGTTATTTCTCCAGAACTTATAACAATAATCTATAACAATAATAAAATCAGTAATAAATTCTAAGGAAAAATATGGCAGGGCACAGTTAAAAATATTTTCTCAGTTATCCAAGAGCAAACTTAGCATTGTGTAGATGAACTCCACTAGTAATCCTGTTACTGAACCAACCTTGGATGCACTCGCGCCAGGGTGCAGTAAAGCCGATCTGCTGACACCGGGTTACGGTGAAGGAAAGTGCAGTGTTTATTGCAGGGCACCAAGCAAGGAGTTCAAGATGCCTAGTGCTCATAAATCTGGAACTCCCTGATGGGGTTTAGCAAAACATTTCTAAAGGAAAGGTGAGGGAAGGGCGTCCCAGGGTACATGATCAGCTCGTGGACAGTTGTCTGACTGGTTGTAGGTGAGGTACAGGACGGTGTCACAGGGGTGAACATTATCAATCCTTAGGCGCCAGTAGTTCTGTGGGCTGCTGAGCTCATGATCGTCAAGTAGTTAATTTCGTCCATTCGGTGGTCGTTTTAGCATCTGTAAAACAACTCAGGGGCTTCCCTGGTGGCGCAATGCTTGAGGATCCGTCTGCCGATGCAGGGGACGCGGGTTCGTGCCCCGGTCCGGGAAGATCCCACATGCCGCGGAGCGGCTGGGCCCGTGAGCCATGGCCGCTGAGCCTGTGCTCCGCAATGGGAGAGGCCACAACAGTGAGAGGCCCGCGTACCGAAAAAAAAACAAAAAAACAAAAAAAAACAACTCAGGAAATGTGCATCAGATACTATCATCTAGGTACTTCAGAGAGGAGTTAAAGCAGAGGATATGGGGGAGGGGTCTGTCCCAGGAAGGCCCCATAGCATCCTGCTGGGCTACAATCCCCAAATGTATCTTCAATTACTCTTTTAAGGTACTTCTCCCAGAGAAGGATTCTGAAGTCATAGATCCATACTCAGCATTCAGTTCAGTGATCTCTTAGCAATGCCTGCCATGGGCAAGGGAACAGAAATTGTAGCATGTGTGACCTGTAACATATATGTAGGTTATGTGATAATCCTATAAATTCCTACTACACTTAAAATTAGTACCAGATTATGGAATGTTAATTTTACTTGAATTAGTCCATATACTTTTAAAATTAGATAAATCCAACTGGACTATAAATTGATTGAGAAAAGTTCCCCTATGTTATACCAGTTTATTTTTTTCTGTAGATGCTGTTCAAATTTGGGGTACACAGTAATTACTCAAACATGTATTGACTTGGTAAAACAATGCGGTCGAATGACATTCAATTTTACCTCCATAGGCTTGTATAAAATCTCACAGAGAAATGCAGTATTTGGGGCCTATGTATATAGATTTATATTAAAAAGTTTATATATATTTATATATATACATGTATAATTGTATAATAACTGTATATTAATATATTACATATTTATTACATGTAAAGTGAGATACCAATTTAATACGTAAGTATATTAAATTAATATAAAATATGTATTAGTTATATATTTTATATTATATTTACTTAAGACACAAAGAAGAGTTAAACAAGCAGAATGTTTAGCCTGAAGGAAAAAACAATAGGGGGCCATTAATAGCCAAGCACATATGTTTAAAAATCTGTTTATCCAAGAATGGTTAGATTTGTCCTAAGTGTCCTTAATGGTAAGCTAGGGCCAGTGGTTTGAGATTATGTGAACAGATTTTAGGAAGGAAAAATTTTCCCAAATTGAGATCTGGCGAAGGTAAGAGCAATCCCCTTTGGGAAATGATGAGTTCCCTTCACTAGATGTATTGACATATAAAGTAGGAATTTTAGAGGGGCGTCAAGCTTTGGGTGTATGGTTCAAATAGGTGGCTTTCACAGTTATTTTAAACCCAAAAATATAGACTTCTTGCTGATTCTAAGTTTCTTTATTTGTAAATAATAATACCTGCCTTTCCCCTCACAGGTTATTGTGCAGAGGAGAATAGATGATACAGCTGACCCTTGAACAACATGGGTTTGAACTGCATGGGTCCACTTATGTGTGGACTTTTTTCCAATAAATATAGCACCTGTGTTTTCATTTTACAGATCTTTAAGTGTAAGGGAAGAGTTTGTGTTTGATTAGAGATCACAATACATGGAATCAGAACTAGGGTTTTGAGGCCTGATTCTATACAAACTGTCTCAGCTTCCTGCCCTTGGGTGAATGATTTATCGGTTGCTTTGTTTTTGAGGCAGAGATAGCAGAACACAGATTTTCAACTGTGGGTGTGTGGGGGGGATAGATCGGCACCCTTAACCCTTGCCCTAAACTCTCTCATTGTTCAAGGGTCAACCGTATATGCAAAGTGTTGCAAAAAATATAAAGAATAAGTAATTCTGTTGCGTGAAAGGAAGTTACTCATTAATGAGTGTGAATCAGATCTGACTAATACCACAGTTATTCATTAGCATCTGGAAGAAACATCCAAATTAAAACACCTAAAGATAATACATGAACTTGTATTTTTCAGACTTACATTTAGGAAAAAAGATACCGACTCACTTTACAGGGACTTGGATACAGATGGATTTATTTCCCTTTCACATTTATTTTTTAGTTGTATTAATGTACTCTTTTTCTATTATATAGAAGATCTTGGGTGATCTTACCGGCAGGTTTTGTCTGTTGGTTAGTCTATTGGACTATTTTGTGTGTCTCAAAGAAGTTTTGGAAAAGGATAATAATCTGTTCCAGAAAAGTATACCTCTGCGAATAATTTAGCCAAATTAAAATCATTTCAGAGAAATGAATTTAGATTTCTCAGCTTTATATATTCACATTCCTACAGTAGTCTTTATTAACCTTTAAAGGACACAAGGTTTGTCTGATTGTTATGCTTTAGGCAGCATGTAAAGGCGTAAGTAGGATATTGTGTTGAACTTCTTAATCGCTATTTCTGCATTGAATGTGTTCGTTTGTTTTTCCACCTCTGTTTCAATCACTATCCATTCACAGACTCTTCAGTTCCTGTGGGGAGCTTTGGGAGAACACATTCCTTCTCTGAATAAATAGCAAATGCAATCCAAAACCTTGGATAAACTATTTAAAAGTATAATAAGAGCCCATGAACTAGTTTTTCATGAGATTGAGAAACGCATAATGGAAGGCGAGGGAGTCTCGCTCTGCTTAGAGAAGTGGCATAGAGGTTGAGAACATAGCAAGGCTGTCAGCTTGCCTTGGTTGAACTAGGATTCAAATCCTAGTTCAGCCATTTCTGAGCTGTGTGACTTTGTTAAATTACCTAATTTTTGCTTGTCTCAACTAGCCTATCAGGGAATCAGGGATTATAAGAGCACCAGCGTCATTGTATTATTCATATAAAGTACTCAGGGCGATACTGGCATATAGTAAGAGCTCAATAAATGCTTATAGCTATATTTTAGAGTCCTGGATTAGACCAGGAAAACCTGAGCTCTAAGCCTGAGTCATCTGGGTAGCATATAGTCGGTTGTTGCTCATAGCAGTATCAGTTTCTTCATCGATATATAATATAATTGATTTTATTCAAAACCACAGGTGCTTCTGCATTGTGGAATGTAATTTCAGGGCCTCACCTATTTATCATCACACTTAAGTGAACCTATCTATCTTTTTTTCTGTTATTTATGTGTTTATTTCATTTTAACGTAATATTTTCTAAAACTCCCTGATTGTACTCTCATTGTTTGTTTGATTGTAGCCTATTGAGTTGAACCTAGAATCTTCATAGAAAAGTACTGTCTTCCACAGATGTTTCCTCTGGAATGATAGCACTTGATATTTTACAAAACATTTTCAAGCACAGTGTTGCACTAATCCTTAAAACATCTTGTGATGTAGGTATTTTTATTCTTATTTTGTGACGAGGAAACTGATAGCAAAGTTAATGGAGTAAAATTAAGCTAAGTTGTTTATTCAAGTTGATTATTTCTAGACCACACAAATTAATGGATTATATATGTGCCTTTGTGGGAAGAGAGAAGGCTTGTCCCCTGTGCAGTGTTTTGTACAAAAAAAATGCAAAAGGGCTTCCCTGGTGGCGCAGTGGTTGAGAGCCCGCCTGCCGATGCAGGGAACACGGGTTCGTGCCCCGGTCCGGGAAGATCCCACATGCCGCGGAGCGGCTGGGCCCATGAGCCATGGCCGCTGAGCCTGCGCGTCCGGAGCCTGTGCTCCGCAACAGGAGAGGCCACAGGAGTGAGAGGCCCGCATACCGCAAAAAAAAAAAAAAAAACGCAAAAGTTGAAAAACTAAAAAAAAAGACATAAAGAAGGAATCATTCATTACTTGACTTCTATTATTCCTTTTTTCTCTTCTTCATAGAGTGGAGGAAGTTTTTTTTTCTCTTGGCCACACTGCACTGCTTGTGGGATCTTAGTTCCCTGACCAGGGACCTCAGCAGTGAGAGCGTTGAGTCTTAACCACTGGACCGCCAGGGAATTCCCAAGAGGAGGAACTTTTGATATGGCGAATGTCAGCCTGCTGCTGCCACCCTGAGATGTCCCCAGGTTCCTTGACATTAGCACAGTGTAAGTGTCAGTGAGAGAGACTCTTAGCAGTGCATCTATTGGCCTTTTTTGATGTTGACTTCATAGTTGATAAATGGCAGGTCTCATTTATCCTGCAGCTGGAAGAAATCTCCTTATGTTATTTTTTATTAATTTATTCAACAAATATTTATAGGACACCTAGGATATGTCAGGCAGGGAGGTGCCTCTTTATACAGTAACCATGGATAGATTGTCATCTCTTATCTGGTTCCCTTTTCTGCATCACTGAACATGGGCGTGTTCTTTGTTGTCATGACATCTACACTCATTTATTCATTCAATGAGTATTTATTGAGTAGCTACTATAAAGGCACTAGGGATAAAGTAGTAGAGAAAAGGTATAAAAGTCATTGCCCTCATGAAGCCCACATTGAAAGGAGGGGGCAGACAGAAAAGCAGGATACTTGAATGAAATATATAGTATGTTAAGTTTTTTTCAGTATTAATGATAATAAGATAGAAAAGGGGATAGGGAATGTTGGGTGGGGGGAATTTTAGATGATTTGGGCATGGAAAGCCTCACTGTGAGGATGATTGTTGGATCAATACTGGAAAGAAGTGAGGGGGCCAGCTGTGGATGTCAGTGGAAGGAAAAATAAGTATAAGGCCTGCCTAAGGTGGGAGCATGCCCAGTGTGTTTGAAAAATATTGAAGAGGAAAATGCAGTTGAAATGAAGTCATCAAGGGAGTAGATGGGGGCAAGGGAGAGAAGTGGGAGATGAGGTCAGAAAGGCAAAAAGAGGCCAAACCATGTAGAGCCTTGTAGGTCATTGTGAGGACTTTGGCTTTAACTCTAAGTGAGATGGGAAGCCACTGGAGGGTACAGAGCAGATGAATGATGTGATCTGATTGACTTTTTTTTTTTTTTTTTTTTTTGCGGTACACGGGCCTTTCACTGCTGTGGCCTCTCCGGTCGCGGAGCACAGGCTCCGGACACGCAGGCTCAGCGGCCATGGCTACGGACCCAGCTGCTCCGCGGCATGTGGGATCTTCCTGGACTGGGGCACAAACCCGTGTCCCCTGCATCGGCAGGCGGGCTCTCAACCACTGCGCCACCAGGGAAGCCCCTGATTGACATTTTAACAGAATCACTTTGGCTGTTATGTTAAGAATAGACTAAGGCATAGCAGAGAGACCAGATGAGGGAATCTTGGCTTGGACCAGAGTAGTGGTGATGGGAGGATGAGAAGTAGTCAAACTATGGATATATTTTGAAAGTACCTCCTGCATAACTTGCCAATGGACCAGTTGTAGAATGTGAGAGAAAGAGAAGGATCAGGATGATATCAGAGTTTTTGACTTGAGCACCTAGAAGATTCGAGCTGTCATTAACAATTTGAGGAACATCATTACCTATCATCATTCTCTCTCCCACAGATTAAGAATAGAAAGCTTCAACAACTTGAACATAGTGACAGGATACCATATGGTTATGGTACTTGATGTACTTTATCCAAGAGACAGTTTGGGGACTCGAGTTCTATTCTTGAATATTCCATAAACTAGCCCCGTGATGTAGGTTAAGCCACTTTAAGTCTCAAACTTACTTTATTCTTAAATGAGACTGACTCAGGCATCTCTAAGAAGCTTTCTCTAATGTCATTGTCCAAAAAATATTAATCAATTTCTCCACTGCCCTACTTTATACCTGTAAAAACTTCTGCTGTTCTATGTGTTTATATTTTATATGTTACCATATCTGTTGTCCTTACTAGAACATGTGCTCCTCAATTGAGAGAAAAACTGATATCTTATGAATTCTTATCTTATGAATAATTTTGATACTGCACTATAACAGTTTAGACACATAACTGCTTATTTTACATGCTTTTCTAATTTAATAAAAGGATGAACATTCATCATTTTTTCATGAAATTGAATCTTCGAAGTATAAGCTTGGAATATATTATAGGAATAGGAAGGGAGCATTAATATTACTGGTTTGCAAAATTGAGCCACATTTTTGGGAGGGGGAGGGTGGCAAGGAAAAGGAACTTTTCTTTCAAAGACTATTATTTTAACCCAAATAATTTATTCAGCCACAGTATAATTTTTTTTTTTCTTTTGCGGTACGCGGGCCTCTCACTGTTGTGGCCTCTCCCGTTGCAGAGCACAGGCTCCGGACATGCAGGCCCAGTAGCCATGGCTCACGGGCCCAGCCTCTCTGCGGATGTGGGATCTTCCCGGACCGGGGCACGAACCCGTGTCCCCTGCATCGGCAGGCGGACTCTCAACCACTGCGCCACCAGGGAAGCCCCATAGTATAATTTGATCATGTTCTTGATTATTCTTTGGAAGCTAAAATTTTAACTTAGAAATGACATGATTACCTTTCAATTTTGTTGCTTTCAATTCAGTTACTTTCATCCATATAAATTTCATTTATTTGATATAATTTACTTCCAATTCAATTTATATTTACTAATATTTTCCCCAAATGAAATACATTTCTGTACTAAATATAAAGGGGTAAATGTAGATATAGTAGAATAATGAAGAAGGGATGAAACCCTGCCACTGAGGAAGTCTACAGCTTGATTCAAATAACTTAGTTAGCCTTGGTGATTAAGCTACAACCCAGACTTACTGGATCACATTCTAGCTTGCTCCCAGTGCTGAAGATTCTTCAGGGGTCTCACATGAATAAAGCAGATGACCAAGCAAGGGACTCTGATTTTAAAGTAATGAGTGCTTTTTTGTTTTAAAAATTTGCTCTAAAGGCAGTTCTGGGAGATAAATTCCAATAATAGCATATTATTATTTGAAGAAATAACAGCATGTAGGCTATATATATAAGCTACTTTGAAGGGGAAAATACTCTTTTTTTTTACTATTTTATTTTGAAATAATTTTAGACTTAGAGGAAAGCTGCAAAAATAGTGAGCAGGTTCCCATATGCCCTTCACCTGGCTTCCCCTAATGTTAATTTCTTACATTATCATATTTTGATTATTGAGACCTGAAAATGGGTATATATAGCATTCTATTAACTAATCTACAGACCCTATTAGAATTCTATCAGTTTTCCACCACTGTCCTTTTTCTGGCTTGGGATCCAATGCAGGATCCCTTGTTGTATTCCATTGTTATGTCCCGTCGTATCCCCAATCTGTGTCAGTCTTATCTGCCATGACCTTGTCACTTTTGAAGAGTAATGGTCAGTTATTTTGTAGAGTGTTTGAATGATGTTTCCTGATGTTTGGATTCAGGATATGCAGGAAAATACTCTGTTGAATATATAAGCCTAGGATGCATTTGTTCAAAAAGTGGTAATATGTCATATATAAAGATAAATTATCTTCAAGGCTATGTTTTGAACAGTCTTGGGCTGATACTTTTTCCCCAGTTCAGATCTACTGAGGATTTCCCATTCACAAATAAAAGGGTGAGTCAGTAATTCAAACAGAAAAATTCTGAAAATATGCAGTAAAAATATACTGTTAGGTGCCCTGGGAAATGCAAAGAAATACAAGCCATAATCCTTTACCTCAAATACTATACAATCAGGCTAAGGTGGCAAGATATAGAGAGTTTGTTTGATTGACTTTGTTCACTATTAAAATGTATATGCACAAAAGATTAAATAAAGAGCATATTAAAACAACATATTGAAGGAGGATTATGCTATCATTTAAGTCATTGAATCAATTGATTCTTTTTAATGACTTAAACAAAAAATAATTTTATTGGCTTGTATAGGCTGAAAAGCCCATATCTCAGGATGTTCTGGATTCAAGGCTTTAAAAATATCATCAGGGCTTCCCTGGTGGCGCAGTGGTTGGGAGTCTGCCTACCGATGCGGAGGATGCGGGTTCGTGCCCCGGTCCGGAGGATCCCACATGCTGCGGAGCGGCTGGGCCCGTGAGCCATGGCTGCTGAGCCTGCGCGTCCGGAGCCTGTGCTCCGCAACGGGAGAGACCACAGCAGTGAGAGGCCCGCGTACCGCAAAAAAAAAAAAATATATATATATATATATTTTTTTTTTTCATCAATACTTTGTTCTCTTCCATCTCCTGTCAACTGTCTCTATCTTCTTGGTTTTTAGGGACAATGGAAAAGAAGAATCACTTTCTCAGAAACAATAGCATATATCTTCCCGTATCTTGTTTGGTCTAAGTCACGTGCACATTACTGAACCAATAGTTCTGGCTAAGGGAAAAACCATGGTAGGGTTGGCTTAGGCTTGGATCACAGAGCAGGTTTCACTGGAGGCACGTGACTAAGGGGGAGAAGGGTTGTTCCTCAGAGGGAAATATAGGAATGCGGTTACAGGAAGGAGGGTAAGTGAATGCTAAATGTAAAATAAACCCAGATATTTACTGTAACCCTCAAATTTGAATTGGTTTAAATTTAGAGGGTAAATGCTTCTCAACATATGAGACCGATCGATTGCTGTAGTAAAGGGTGTATTCAAACAACTTGCTATCCCATGCTTAGATCATGTAAGAGACTTATACAATTAAATTATATTAATGAAATCATCACTCCATGGTGATGTGTCTTCTTTTCTTCTAAAGTTAATATCCACATTTGCCTGTCATCCAGATATCAGTGTCCAGTGCTTATATCTCTCAGGAATTGCTCCTTATTAAGCCAGAGTAATCAGTAGTCTCACTCCGTGTGTTCTTCCGGTCTCGGCTGCACAGGCCCAGATTTTTGGAGCTGTTCTTAACTTTGTACTCTGAGGTTTTTGTTTGTTTGTTTGTTTTTTCCTAGCAGTAAGCCACGTTAAAAATTGCCTAACCAGGATAGGCAATGTGTTTTTCTGTGATTTTTTTTGTAGCGCTACTCAAGTTATACATCACTGGTATGTCCTATGAAATCTGCTTTTTCACTCATTTTCAGTCGACTTTGTTATGAAATGATTGACAGGGAAAGTTATAAAGATCCTGTGTATACCAACTGGAAGAAGAAAGAATACTCTGTCTCCGAATAGTTTAGTGTATTCTTGGTTGGAAGATCACGTTGGATAAAATGACCCCTCAGGTTTCCTTCCAGCCCTAAGGCAGGATGGAACTTAATGCCGCAGCACAGATAAACTGCTGCTGCAGCTGGGCACCAGATAAATGCCTTTTGATGAAGGTGATTAAACAAAGGTCAAAGAATATCACAGCACCCTAATGGTAGTCATCACACAATATCAGCCTTTCTCCCAGTGCCTTTGAAAACACCACTTGAAACGACTATAAAAAATACGTGTTCTGTTTAGGCAGCAAATGCTCTCATTAGGCATCTCAAGGTTTCTTGAGAAAAATAAAACAAATGTTAGGGTTCTGAGTAGTAGATTGTTAGGTTTAAAAGAAAACTAAATGTAACCTTTTGTTACGTAAAATAATAAACTGCTAAGATAACCATAAAGGCTTTCTTTTAACACAAAGTGTATGTCTTTCTATTTTCTAGAGGGCTCTAAAAAGAGCCACATGCTATGACCACATATCTACAGGGGAAAAAACGGACACTTTAATAAAGTAGAAGTTAACAGCGCTTAATTTCTAGTGGAAGGTGAAGAGATTAATAAAGAGGATTGTTTCTGTTCTTTAGGGGGTAAGCTTGAGTATTATAAAAAATTATTGCAATACTTTTAAGTTACCAAATTGTTTCTGTACATTTAATATCTGGGGTCTCATCAGAGGGAGAAGTTTCAGTCTTGTCTATTCAGTACTCTAAGAAAAATCAGACGAGAAGCCCCTGTTTTCTTTCATATTGCCTGTGCCTTTCCTTGCCACTGACATGAGACTTACACCTGCCAGTGGAAGGCAGAAAGGTTGTCCAATTTGAAAGCAAAACTTTGATTACTTATTTGTACTTTGCTATCATGAATTCAGTAAGAAATATATATGTATTTTATATTTCATGTGAATTTCAGACCATTGTTCCCTTAGGACTGACAATGTTATGGACTATGTAATCTAGAGAATTTTTCTATTTACCAGGTAAAGTGGCACCCCCATGTGTCAGGAAATGATTGTTACTCAAAGTGTTCTTGGAAGGCATAAGCTTTTCAACACCTGATTATGGACAGCAGCATACAATTTGATGCGTGGCTTTCAGACTAGGAAGGCTTATGGTAATCTAAAGAAGTGAATTTTTACAAGATCCTTATGTACCTTTAAGTTTGAGAAGCACTTCTTTAGATTACAGTGGTTTGGAATGTGAACTCTGAAGATGGATTACCTGGGATTAATATACCAGCTCCAACAGTCCCAAGCTATGTCAGGGGTAGACACACTATAGCTGGTCTTCCAAATCTGGCCTACTGCCTGTTTTTGAATCGTTGGCAATTTAAGAATGGTTTGTACATTGTTGAAAAGTTTTTTTTAAAAAATTGGTGACACATGAAAATTCTATGAAATTCAGATTTCTGTGTCCGTAAATAAAGTTTTATTAGAACATGGCTATGCTCATTTATTTTTGTATTGGCTATGCTTGCTTTTGTGCTACATTACCAGAGTTGAGTGGTTGCAACAAAGACCCTACGTTCTGCAAAGCCAAAGATTTTACTATCTGGCCCTTTATAGAAAAAGTTTCCCTTCCTCTGAGCTGGGCAATCTTAGTTAAATCACTTAAATTCTCTGTGTTTCAGTTTCCCCGTCTGTAAAATAGGGTTAGTAAACTAGTGCCTGTGACGTAGAATTGTCACGAGAGAATAAAGAGGCAGCAGAGTGTAATGGCTACAAGCATAGATTCTGGAGCCAAACTAGGTTTAATATTGGTCTGCCGTTTATAGCTTTGGGCCTAGACAAGTTACATAACTGCTCTGTGCCTCAGTTTCCTCATCTGTGAAATAAGGAAAACATAGTACTGGTACCTACTTCATCAGTTGCTGTAAAAATTAACACAGGTGAGTAATATCAAGTAGTATCTGGTGTTACTGGTAATTTTATCACTATTGGTGGTAGTGTTGTGATTGTTTTTACCTACCTGATAGGATTATTTTAAGAATTAAACGAGATAATCCAGTTGAAGTTTAGGGCACCTCACTCAATAAATGTTAGCTGTTATCAATTATGCACATCTTCAGCTATACTGTGTTGATGTATCTGTAATTCTCATGTTGGCTGGGGATTGGAATGTTGTCAGAATAAAAGGGAGTAGAAGGAAGGTAATTTAGAAAGGTCTTGCATAGGATTAATATATAATATTTATTTCTATATTTAAATTCATCGGTGACACTAACCTTAACTCGACAAAGTAACTATTAATTAATTAGCAATATCTGTAAGTGACCTTGTTATATGAATAGGGGAGAACAGTTTATTATCAGTGTATGAATTTTATGTAACCAGCAATTCTGCAAGGGTTGAGTGTGATTGAAGGAGCTCCTCATTTTTGCACCTATACTGTTATTTCACATAGCACACCATCCTTAATTTATTAAAAGTAAATAAATAAAAGGACGAGCCCCTAACCAAAATGTAATTAATTTAAAGTTATTTGAGTCCAAGTAAATTATTTATTTATCTTTTGGTTGCGATTTTGTCTTTGTTGCTGTGCGTGGCCTTTCTCTAGTTGCGGTGAGCAGGGGCTACTCTTTGTTGTGGTGCATGGGCTTCTCATTGCGGTGGCTTGTCTTATTGTGGAGCAAGGGCTCTAGGAGCGCAGGCTTCAGTAGTTCTGGCATGTGGGCTCAGTAGTTGTGGTGGACAGGCTTAGTTGCTCCACAGCATGTGGGATCTTCCTGGACCAGGGCTCGAACCTGTGTCTCCTGCATTGGCAGGCGGATTCTAAACCACTGCACCACCAGGGGAATCCTGAGTAAATTACTTTTTACTGTGTTCTATACTTTAGGCCACCTCAAATCACCAAAAGTTGGTGTTTGGGGAAAAAAAAGTTAATTCACACTTGCAAAGCAGAATAAAAGGACAATACAGATATCTCATAGTTGAATTCTTTCATGTCTGAACAGTAAGAAAATGCTTGATAGAAAGAGCACCTATTTAAAAAAAAAGATGGGGGCTTCCCTGGTGACGTAGTGATTGAGAGTCTGACTGCCGGTGCGGGGGATGAGGGTTCGAGCCCTGGTCTGGGGGGATCCCACATGCCGCGGAGCGGCTGGGCCCGTGAGCCACAACTACTGAGCCTGCGCGTCTGGAGCCTGTGCTCCGCAACAAGAGGGGCCGCGATAGTGAGAGGCCCGCGCACCGCGATGAAGAGTGGCCCCTGCTTGCCAAAACTGGAGAAAGCCCTCGCACAGAAACGAAGACCCCAAACGAAGACCCTAGTCAAAAAATAAACAAATAAATAAAATTTAAAAAAAGATGAAGTGCAGTAATTGGTTGAAAGAGACTCTTTGTTTAGAGATGAACACTGGACTTACTAAATCCAGAAAAAGAATAGTTTAGGATAAGGGTGGGTGTGATAGCATGAGAAGTTAGTCAGTGGTCCCTGATGCCTTGGAGCTAGTTAATAGTTAAATTTAACATAATCTATGTGATTAATTCTAAAAAATAATTTGATTATAGGAGAGAGCTGTTATGTAATTTTTCCTACTATTTTTTTGTTGTAAAACCATTGTAACTTTTATCAGTAAGAAAAAGTTTTCTTTCAAATGAGAGTTAAAGGTTAGAATTGGTTTCTAAGAAAAGTCTAAGAACATGTGTGTTATGTATATGTGACTGTGTGTATACTTCTAAAGTAAGAAATTAAATTCAACTGCATTTAAATAATATACGACAGTTTAACTTCCGTATCTAATTTCAGTCCTATACTTTTGATAATTTCTAGATATTCTTTATTGAGTACTATAGCAATTCAATACCCACCTCCTCAGAAGAGGAGAAAAAGGGTGACTTTTCTCTAGATGAATCACTTTTACAGCTCTATCCTAACTTAATATTACACTGCCTTTAAAAATATGTATTATCAATAATTAGCTTTTTGGTCTAAATATTTAGTGTATCCTCTGAATAGTACTATATCAGTATCTATTTTATATTGTCTATTTCTCTAGGACTGTACTTGTTTAAATTATTTTCGTATATTGATACTAACCGTGTGCCGCTGAGGACTTATGCAGTCTACCGTACTGCTGTGCCTTATGGAATCAAAAATCAGAATCTTTCATTCACTTCCCATTGACGTCCTCTGCAATGTCTTATGTACCTCGTAAGTTTTTATGACCCTCTCCGGTATCACTTTAGATTTTCTCATCACGTTTTCTCAACTGCTAGTTGGAAGCAATTGCTTAAAGTAAATTCGCTTACGGGGCTGCCACATTACATAATTCCGGGGGGCACCATTGTCTCCCTGGATTGTGTAGTGCACAACCTGCGTCGCAGCCATTTACCGTCATTACCCAAACATAGAGGACTTCAATTTTGGATATTTATATTTAGTACTTAGAGCTGGCCAATTACTTTACATAAACTAGCTTTTGCGTAAAGATCCAGGATTTACTTGCATGACTCAGTTGCTGTAAATTTAATCAGTATTCACATTTGAATACAGAAAAAACTGTAGCTTTATAGTTATTCCTGAACTACAAGAAGCACTTGAGGATGTAAAGATTTGTACTCTAGAATTTAATCACAAAAGATGAAAGTTTCTAACTTGATTGAAAGAACAAACTTAAGAGACTTTACTGGGAATGTAAAGAGTTTGGGTTTATTTTCAGTGCAGTGTTTTCAGTTGTGAAGTTGGCTAGTTATGTAGGCGGAAGGTGTAGGAGTTGTGATAGTTAGTGTGTTACAACAATTTTGCCACTTCTTGACTTCTCTATATTCTTAACAACTGTAGTAGCAATGCCTAAATTTCTGGAATGCTCTTCCCCCACAGTAGTTTCCAAAGAACTACTTTTTGTTCATTAATTTTTGTTCATTAATTATCAAGCACAATTGTTTATTGTGATAAACAATTGAGAAGGGATGGGAAGAAGATGAAGGAAAAAAGAAACCCTGAAAGGTCACCTTGACTTTCTTAGCATTACTCCCGATATGCAGAGCCAGCCAGATATTTCACTTCTCGGCATTGTGTTATTTCTCAAATCATCTTGCTTGTAAAATTCAAACCTAGTATAGCTATTTCACTTTCTGCATTTTTTCTCAATTCCTTTTAGTAAAGTACTGATAGAAATAGGTTTTACATTAATTAGGCTTATGAAGAAATAATAACTTCTCTGAGTATTCTAATGCCTTTTTTCTTAAAATTCTATTTCTTTTGTCCTATTGATGCACTTTGGTGGGTGGACTGGATATTAGCTGATAATAAACTATAGAAATATTTCAGTCCCAGACGTTTTGAGTGATAGTATTGCTTAATTCCTCCCTGTGTTTCTTATTTCCTGATCTAGACAGTGAGTGTTGGGAATGAATGTTTGTACATGGTAAGCCCTCGGTAAACACCTGTGATGTAGCACAGTAATATGTGCTACAGCACTGGAGGATGGACCTGGCCTTGTGTGTCTTCTCTGTCAGTCACTAGCTGTGTAAATTTTCATAGTCCCTTAAACTTTCTGAACCTTAGATTGCTCATAGGAATATAAAGTTCCTGCCTTGCCTATCTTACAAAAGGTTATGTGGATTAAATTATTTAATATACATGAGCAAACTTAGACCAGTAAAGTGCCATATGAATTTAAGGAAGAGAGTGATTGAATACTTCTCACTAAATTAAGGTGACAGTTATTGTTCAAAAGCTCCCTTGTTTCAGGTCACTGAGTGAAATAAATTGGTATCTCTGGGAATCTTACATAATCATCTCCATCAGTGTTAAGGCAGCTTACCAAGTAAATGAAGATAATGAGGAGGCCATGGCTAGAACTAAGTAAGAATGTTGAGGTGGATGACAGTAGCCTCTCATTTCTTTGAAAATTTTTTATTGTGCTGATCCTAAGACAGGCAAATGGTTTAGCAAAACGTGGTTGGATCTTGGAGTCTTAAACACCTGGGCCACGTGTGACACACAGGATGAGTAATGTTAAAGACTGAACACTGAATGTTTTCTTGGAAGGCCCTATACTGACATTATGTAATGGTTTCCTGCTACCTCCTTAATTCTACATGATAGATTAAACTAGGAGACTTTTAGAAAATTGCATTAAAGACTTCCAACAATAGGGAGAGGCTGGATACCAGAAACGTAACCAAATACAGAAGATTTAGAATATTGATCCTTGTATAAACATAAATAAAACTTTCTTAGGCAATATTGCATAGCTCTCCAATGAACTGTTTTGGTAGCTCTAGTGAGAATGTATGACTGGCTTCTTTTGAAGTGAACTAGAAATTGAGGAAAAATATGAAGTGTCTTTAGGTTAGAGAACCAGAAGAATAAATTCTTAAGAAGAGCCATGGGGGGCAAGAGTACATCCAAATAGCTTTTGAGAAAGGAAAGTATAAGTCATTCTTACATGGAGCAACTCAATTTGCCACATTTTAACCTGTTTTATTTTATTTTGAAAAATATATCTTAAACATGCCCTTGATGGATTCATAGTATGATTTCTATTAAGTTAATATCTGTCTTCATGCTAATCTTATTCTGTGTCATCTTCCTTTTAATTGCCGTGCGTGTGAATTATGGGTAGGTTAAGTAATTAACTCTGTTTGTCCTGTATCCTTATGATACTTTTAGGCTTCCATGAGTAGGATATACAGGATGAGAAATTTCAGGTACTGTTGTCAGAAAATTGGGGAGAGGATAATGGGGCAAGTAAAAATAACATGCACATAACATTCATGGATGCCTTCATTCATTCATTAACAAATGAATGTGTCAAATTTGATACAGACACCGTACTGACTTACCTTTAAGTGAATCATGGCTATTTCATGGGGAAAAGATACACAACCGCAAAACAAACAACAAATTTAGAGTAAGATCAGAGTACTCCCATGGCTTCTCTATATTACTGCATTTTGGTGGATGGAGTGTTAGTTATGGGGGCTCTGAAAGACTATTCTATGGGCATGCATACTCTGAGCCCCCAAATTATCTGGAAGACAAGAGCACAGAGCAGAAATTAAACTCCTTCTCACGGGTTCCAACCAAGTAAATCATTCAACAATGAGTGGATAAGATGTTGAGGCAGTGTAGAATACTGGCAAGAATAAGAGTTAGGAATCAGTGGAAACTGGGCACAAATCCCATCTGTAGCCCCTGCAAGCTCAGTGACATTTAGAAGGCTACAGAAATTCCCTGAACAACTTTGTATTTTAAAGTAGAGATAAAAATACCTACTTCTCAAGCTCATTATATAATGTCCTACATAGTTCCTGGTACATGGTAGACAATTAATAAATATTAATTTCCTTATTACTAAATACTTCGATGGGTATTCAATTTGTCATATATCCATAGACTCAAATAGCAGAGAAGGTACTAAAGTCTTCTTCTTTATCTCTGTTATTAACTAGAATTTGTTTTGTTCACTCATTTGGATTTCACTTCATTATGGATCTTTTTTTCCAGGCTTCAAAGATTCTTTCAAATGAGCTGTGGCTTTATACATGTCAGAATGTGAAGGCATTGAGACCAATTATTTTAGTAATGAGCAGAAGGTGCCTCTCTGGTTTCCTTAATGTTTAGTTGTTGGGGCCTGAAATCACTATGAAGGTAAAGTCTTCATAGCCAATGAAACAGAATAGGTGAAAGTAAATAGAGAACTGCCCAGCAGTAAAACTGTCACTTGGTCATCTGACACCTGTAGGAAAACATGACAGCAACAGGTAGTTCCAGTCACTGGGGACTAGGAAATAAAGAAATAATATTGCTTTCTGGCTGATAAATTGTAAACCAATACTATGTATGAGCACAGTCAACTGAGAAGGATTCATGCAGCAAGATTTGACTTGAAGGTATTGGCATTTCTATTAAAAAAGGAAGGAAAGAAGGAAGGAAGGGAGGGAGGAAGGAAACAAGAAATAGAAGTGATAGCAACTGAAAATAAAGATTGGTGACTTAGTGAGTGAATGCTTGATAGCACCTCTAGCCCCATCCCGAGGGGGTGGTGATATGACACCTGAACATGATTTCTTCTTATAAATTATATACCAGTACTACCATGAAAGTAGCCATTAAAATCATCTGCTTATCTTTATCCTCATCAGGAAGCTTCCAGTTATAATTTGGTTATGAATTATTAGCTTGCATATAGGCCAATGGAGTATCTGGTCCACCTGAAAACATTTCTGGTTATAAATTCATGGCTTAGCATTGTGATTTTAATGTGTTAGTCTCTTGGAAATCTGATTACCTGTAGACTTTCTTGCATGGATGAATAATTAAATTTCCAAGCCCACAAGCTGAGGACCAGATTCTGGGAAATGGTGATGTCATCACAAGCTAAGGGGGCCAGTTTCTCTGGAGAGCCAGCCAGCCTTCCCCAAACATCTTTGCTAACACCTTTCCATTCAAAATGAAGCCATCCTATGCTGGACTCAACTATAATGACTGAATTTATACTTGATTTTCAAGGGATCAGATCAAGAGATTTGGTTTGGCTTTAACCTCTTACTCTATTTATTAAAAATACATAGTTAGGGACTTCCCTGGCAGTCCAGTGGTTAAAGAATTCGTCTTCCAGTTCAGGGGGTGTAGGTTTAATCCCTGGTTGGGGAGCTAAGATCCCACATGGCTTGTGGCCAAAAAAACAAAACATAAAACAGAAGCAATATAGTAACAAATTCAATAAAGACCTTAAAAAAAAATGATCCACATTAAAAAAAACACATAGCTAGAAAATCTATTTGACATTGAATTTGGCAATGACTTTTTAGTTAGAACACCAAAGGCACAATTTATGAGAGAAAGAATTGATCAGCTGGACTTCATTAAAATTAAAAATTTCTCCTCTGCAAAAGACACTGTCAAAAGAATGAAAAGTCTCCCAGAGACTGGGAGAAAATAATTGCAAATGAAATATCTGATAAAGAACTGTTATCCAAAATATATGAAGAACTCTTAAAACTCAACAATAGGAAAACAAACAGTTCAATTAAGAAATGAGCCAGAGACCTTAATGGATACCTCGCCAAAGAAGATACACAGATGGCAAATAGGCATATGAAAAGATGCCCCAGTTTAGACATCATCAGGGAAATGCAAATTAAAACTACAGTGAGATGCCACTATACATCTATTAGAATGGTCAAAACCCAGAACACTGACGGCACTAAATGCTGACAAGGATATGAAGCAACAGTAATTCTCATTCATGGCTGGCAGGAATGCAAAATGGTACAGCCACTTTGGAAGACAGTTTGATGGTTTCTTATAAAACTAAACATACTCTTACCATGTGATCTAGCAATCACATTCCTTGGTATTTACCCAGAGCAGCTGAAGACTTACGTCTACACAAAAACGTGCACATGGATGTTTATATCAGCTTTATTTGTAATTGCCAAAACTTGGAGGTAATCAAGATGTCCTTCAGTAGGTGAATGGGTAAATAAACTGTGGTACTTCCATACAATGGAACATTACTCTGCACTTAAAAGAAATATATATCAGCCAAAAAAAGATAGGGATAAACCTTAAATTCATATTACTAAGTGAAAGAAGCCAATCTGAAAAAAACTCCATACTGTATGATTCCAACTCCGTGACATTCTGGAAAAAGCAGAACTATGAAAACAGTAAAAAGATTAGTGGTTGCCAGTGACTGGGGAGAGGGAAGGATAAATAGGCACAGAGGACTTTTAGGGCAGTGAAACTACTCTGTGTGATACTCTAGTGTTTGTCCAAACTCATAGAATGCACAACACCAAGAATGAACCCTAATGTAAACTGTGGACTTTGGGTGATAATGACATGTCAATTTAGGTTCACCGTTTGTAACAAATGTACCCCTCTGGTGGAGAATGTTGATAATGGGGGAGGCTGCAGTGGGGGGATGCAAGGAGTAGAGGGGAGTATCTATTCCTTCTGCTCCATTTTTCTGTGAACATACAATTAAAGTTAATTTTAAAAGGTATGACTAATTTTAAAAGCACAAAATTTCAACTGTTAAATTATCAATTAATTCATCATTGGGTTGTACTAATTTATTGATTTAAATGTCATTTTAGTTTGCTTGCTTGCTTTTGGCAAAGATTTGCCCAAATAACTGGATTTACATTGTATTGAAAGTTACTAACATTGTTTTATCAAGGAAAATGCTTGATCTTGTTGCAAGAGTGCAAAGCACCTCCTGGCTCATAAACTGGATGATTTGGTTCAAAAACATTGCCTGTCTAACTGGATTTGAAGTCAGAGTTTTTTTCCTCAATCACTCTAAATTTCAATCCCATTTTTTAATGCTTTTGATAGACTAAAATTCCTTCTTCTAAGTAATCTAAACATATGAAAGAAAATCATCAATTTAGTGGTGGACTCTGTTCCAATGTCAACATGGGTAAATAATCTTTATAAAATTATAAATCTATTTTATATATAGATAATAGGCAATGCTATTTTTTAAGACTATTTAAGGTCATTCTCCTTTATATCCCTGTCCTTCCTAACATAGCATGTTCTTTGATAGATTCTCAGGTTTCTTATGGTACCTATGAGATCGAAATTTAAAGATACTTATTAACCATGTGGTGTGTGTATGTGTGTATATATATATGTGTATATATATGTATATATATATGTGTATATATATGTATATATATATATATATATATATATATATATAATGTTATTCGAGTGCTCTCGATTCACCTCTTTATCAGAAGTAGCTTTATGACCCAGAATAATGACCCCTATGTAGAATTAGCACTGTCCAATACAACTCTCTGTGATGGTGGAAATGTTTCATACCTGCACTGTCTGATAAGGTAGCCACTAGCCACATAAGGATGTAGATTGTTGTGTGCCTGAGGAATTTAATTTTAGATTTAATTTTAGTTAATTTCAATTTAAATAG
>NW_020174375.1:1943870-1982848 GCF_003031525.2 Neophocaena asiaeorientalis asiaeorientalis | reverse complement strand
TATTCGCCCTTTAAAAAGAAGGAAATCCTGCCATTTGTGACAACATGGATCGAGCTGGAGGACATTATGCTAAGTGAAATAAGCCAGACACGTAAAAAGCAAATACTGTGTGATCTCACTTATTCTTCTACTCCTTGCAGAGTCTAAAATAGTTCAACCTCAGAGAAGCAGAGAGTAGAATGATGGTTTCCAGGGCTGGAGCGGGGGAGAAATGGGGAGATGTTGGTCAGAAGGGCACAAAGGTTCAGTTATTCATGATAAATAAGTTCTGGAGATTTAATATACAGCATGGTGACTAGAGTTAATAATATGGAACTGTATACTTGAAATTTGCTAATAGGGTAAATCTTAAGTATTCTTACCACAAAAAGAAAGGAAGGAAGAAGGAATAGTGGGAGGGAGGGAGGGAAGGAAGGAAGGAAGGGGGAGGGAGAGAAGGAAAGGAAAAGAAAAGAAAGAAGAGTAAGTGAGGTGATAGGTATGTTAATTAGCTTGTTTTTGGTGATCTTTTCACAATGTATATGAATATAAAAGCTCAAACTGTACACCTTAAATATATACCATTTTTGTTCAGTTATACCTCAATAAAATCTAGCAGTCTCACATAAGGTCGCCTTGACTTGTGCAGTGACTTTGCTCTGTGCATTAAGTAGTTTCCTGCAGCATTTTCTTCCTCCTGGCGTTATTGTAATAAGTAGAGTGTGTCTCTTTCCCTAAGCACTAACTTCAGCTGTCACGGTAACTAAAATCTAGTTTCCAAAGCAGTGGGTAATGAATGCACTGTAGTCAAGTGAAGCAACAAGTCCTTAACAATTGAAGGACTGCGAACAATTCTATTTACACGGCATCTCTTGCTAAAAATGCAGATAAGAGCAACAAGGGCAAGGAGTGTAGTGCCCTGGGAAGGGGATTGAGTGGGCTTATTGCGGGGACACTCTGTATGCTTCCTCCCACAGGGAGTGAGGGAGAAGCCTCAGGAGCATGGCACCCTTGGGTTCTTTGACCGGCATGGAGTGTGCTGGTCAGCCAGAGGACAAGAGCCTATGTGAGGGATAGGGGAGAGAAGAAAATGGAGAGACAAGGAGGGGAACAACCACTGTCGGTTTAGAGGATAATGAGAGGGACCTTGAGGGAGAGAAAAGGCTTTTGTTATATTTGCTCAACATTAGGAATGCACTCAAGAGAGTGAATACAGAAAGTACGGTCTTAGAGACGCCACATACACAGAGCCAACCACCTGTTGCAAGTTTCCATTTGGACACAGTATATATCCAACCAGCCTAGCCATATCCCCTTCTCTCTCCTTCCCGCAAGTCCTGCTCAGCTGCTCCTGTTGTGGCAGTGCTCCCCACTCCAAGCTCAGGAAATGGAACCATGTAGGGTGCAAAGAATTTGCAGGGCGCCAAGCGAGGAGTTCAGGACAGCTAGTGCTCAAAATACCTGAATTCCCTGATGGGTTTCAGCAAAGCATTTTTAAAGGCAAGGTGAGGGAGGGGCATCCCAGGGTTTGTGATCGGCTTGTACACAATTCTGATTGGTTGATGGTGAGGTAACAGGGTGGTGTCATAGGGGTTAACATTATCAATCATCAGGCTCCAGTAGGTCTGGGCGATGTGCTTATGGTCAGCAAGTAGTTAACTTCTTCCATTTGATGGAGGTTTTAGCATCTGTAAAACAGCTCAGGAAATGTGCATGAGATACTGTTATCTAGGTACTTCAGGGAGGAACTAAAGATTCTGTGACTGCCATATGGTTGATTTACTGTTTAAATTGTTACCAGTTCTCCTGGCCCAGCTGCTACTTTTGTCACTACATGTTCACATCCTTTCAATCATTAATTCTTGAGCCAGGCTTTTGTGACTCAGGGGAAGCCTGGGAGACTACAGCTTTTCTACAAGCCAGAGGCAGGCAGAGGACATGGGGGGAAGGGTCTGTCCCAGGAAGGTCCCATGGGGTCCTGCTTGGCTACACTATGGGAGAATCTGTTTCTCACCTTTTCATTTCCAGAGGCCAGTCACATTCTTTGGCTCATGTTCTCTCTCCTCCATGTTCAAAGCCACCAATCTCTGTTTCACTGTTGGTCATTTACTCCTGTTCTGCTGTGCTCATATATCCCCTGGATGTGCCTTGTCTGCCTGCCTCTTCCACTTTTAAAGACACTTTTCATTACATCGGGCCTACTTAGATCCAGCATAATTTCCCCCATCTGAAGATACTTGACCACATATGCAAAGTTCCTTTTGCTGTGCAAGGTAGTCCATTTACAGGTTCAAGAGATGACGATTTGGACACCTTTTGGGGCTATATTCTGCCCACCACACTCCTGTTATCCTTTTCCTCACCTTCATAATCACCTCCATGTAGTTGAGAACATTGACTTTTTTTTTTGGCGGTACATGGGCCTGTCACTGTTGTGACCTCTCCCCTTGCGGAGCACAGGCTCCGGACGCGCAGGCTCAGCGGCCACGGCTCACGGGCCCAGCCGCTCCGCGGCATGTGGGATCTTCCCAGACCGGGGCACGAACCCGTGTCTGCTGCATCGGCAGGCAGACTCTCAACCACTGTGCCACCAGGGAAGCCCGAGAGCATTGACTTTTAATTCTCGCTTTATCAGATTCTACCTGACTGATGTTGTATAAATACTGAACCTCTCTGAGTTCTGGGTTTCTCATCTGTAAATGAGTTGCCCTCTTACTTAACATATTGCATAGATTGTAGTATGCATTCAACACATTACAGCATTTCTGATAACAGCATTGCCATTGTTATCATCATGATAATTGTCTGTTTCCTTACCTCCCTGTATATCTTTAAGCCTGGTTAGCAGAACCGCCATACCTCCTTCATATTATTTGTTTTGTAGTGTCTGGGATGGGGCCCCACCATAAGCGCTCAACTCAATAAATGTTTTTGAGTTCATTCAATAAACGGCTTTTGAATAAATTAATCAAGTAAAAGAAAACTGTCCACATATTTCAGACTCTTGGTCTAAGAACACCTATTTTACACGCTTCAAAGAAGTGTCACCGCAACAACCCTCTAATTGCCTCTGCTTTCATGTTCTATGTTTAGCTAATGTCACTGGAGCTTCACATTGGTTTTCTTTTAGCCAATTGTGCATGTATACATTCTCTCAGATATGACCTTCTAGATCTCTGAGCCAACTATGTCAAGAATTAAGATATATTAAGAAACTGGATCTTGGTAAAAAAATTTCTCAAATCCTACCTGTCTTTCCTAAATTTGTATAATCATACAGAATGAATTAGAGACAAATACTGATAGTTTTGTGCTTTTTTTTTAAAAAAAAAAAACAGTGCTGTTCTCCCTTTCCTTTTCAATTACATATATAATAAAATGTATGTTTATATATTAATTTCCTGGACCTGTAGGAAATAAGCCTATTTTGTTTATATTAAAAGTTTTTGAGACTTCTCATGGTTTCACATTTTATTTATATGCCTGTTTAGTGCATAAAATGAGACTTTTCATCTTGTCTTTTATCATCTGGGAAGAAGTAGAATTTGTAGATTCCCAGTCTAGTACTGCAGTTAAATTCATATGCATAATTGCTTATTGAAGTGACCAGATAGAGGTTATTATATTATAATAAATATGCATAATTGCTTATTGAAGTGACCAGATAGAGGTTATTATATTATAATAAATATGCATAATTGCTTATTGAAGTGACCAGATAGAGGTTATTATATTATAAGTTATAATTACTATATAATGTTTTCAATGTCAATATAATTTTTAACCTAAAAGTTCTTGAAGTTCAAGTAAACAGCAGCTTTGGGTCATATTGAGTAAATATCTCAAGTATTATGCAACCTTCCTGAATATGAATCCAGGTTCTCTTGTGCTGGTGTGTGACTTGGAGTCAGGATGAAGGGTGCAGAGGGAGCCCTGGGGACCCACTCCAATGCAGCACCATCCCTGGGGTGACTTTGGGCAGTTGCCAGAAAAACCCATCATTGCAGATTTTCCCGGGAGATAGATTTCCTTTCATAACTAAGTCTATGTGCAGTAAGTATTTGCATTTTATGTTAGTGTATCTGACATCTTATTTACTATCTTCTGTATAGTAGACACTAGGTAAATATTTACTGGTAGCTTGATTTTGAGATTTGAGGATTGGTATTGATAGTTGGTAATATTAAATAAACCAGTGATGATGCAGCCAACACAAAACATTATTTAGATATATCAGGAGAGTTGTTATGACATGGTTATACAGAATAATAATTTCAAAAATGTTCTAATTATTAACGACAAAATGTGTTTCATCAAGCTGTCTTCTGTACTTAAGATGTTTAGTTTTATGAAAGATGCTTGCCTCTTGTTGATTTAGGATTATGTCCTCGATTATGTACTTATCATACGCTCTGTGATTTTGAGGAACTAATTTAACCTAAACAATATATTTTTCTCACCTATCAAACAGTTTTTTTTCCTGTAACTAAGGTGACCATATAATTTGTGTCCAAATTGAAACACTTGAGAGAGAATAAGGGCACCATTAATAACCATGCCAGGACAATTGGCTTAAACTAGACTGTTCCAGGCTAGTTGAATGTGTGATCACTCTACCAGTAGCCCTGTTTTCATTAAACACAACTAATACTTCCTGAGGACTATTACATGCAAGACATTTTTCTTTGAACCAAAGAAACGAAAGAAGGAATACATTTTCCTTTCACCAGCCTTCTCCTTCACCACCAACCAGCTGTGTTCTGCTTTGATGAATTTTATTTATTTTCACATAAACAATGTATTACCTTACTTAAAATGCTTGCAAACCACCAAAAGAGTAGAGCAGAAGAATAAGTTCAATGTCATGAGGAAGATTTAGAATGCTGTGAGGTGCAGAGTTAAAGAAAGCGTGTCTTATGCGAGGTAGGAGGATGCAGTATTTAAATAGCGTGTTCCTCCTGAAGGTGAGCCTGGAGGGGTGGTTAAAAGAACTGAAGACAGAAATGTAAAGCAGGAGGTTCCCTGGGGCAGTTTCCCTGACTGAGAGGAAGTCTCCTGTCATCTTGGATTGAAGAGGCACAGGGGCATAATGAGTTGGATTTGGCAGGTTTAGTCCATGTGTGGAGGAGCTGATGCCATATGACATGATGGAGGGCTTTGTATGCCAACCTGAGGAATGTATGTTTAATGTGATGTGTTTATTATTAAACAAAAGATAGTCCCAGCCCCTTCTCTTGTCCTGGCTGTCCGCTCTGCCTTTATACTGGCCGAATGTCTCAATCTGGGGTTATTCATTTTTCTCCCTTCCTTTCATGTCTTCTCTCCTGGTGAATGTGCTCAATATGTAAGCATCCTGATTTTTACCGATTGTAAATACAATACCAACAGACTTGCTCTGCCTCGTACCCTCGGGAAGGAATTATTCTTTTGCCCAATCTTGCCTAGATAACTGGCCTTAATTTTCTTTTCATTCCTTCCTTTCCCTTCCTGGCCCCAGTTTGTTTTTGCTGTCTCTTATGGGTTTTTCCCCTCATTTCCTAGTTAGTATTTTATTTTGGTTAATAGGACTGAAATCCATATGTGTGTGTAGACAGACAGTCATTTGCATACAGACACACGCACACACAAGCTGCAGTATAAGTACACTGATTTTCCTTGACCCACAAGCACTTTTTTTCCCATATATTAACTAATCTAAACAGAATATATATTGTAACCAGTACATACAATTAATGTGATGATGTGTCTTTTCTTCCCACACCCCCAAAAAGCTCCTAAAGAAATCTGTGACATTTTAGAAGTGTGAAAATATCAGTAGTGTGAAATTTCCGGTTTTCAAGCCTGTGAAAGAGAGCAGAGGCTTGTTGAATTAACTCCATGTCACACTGTTTTCTATGCTCCCGGCCTGCGATGAGCAGCAGTGTCGTGGTGACAAGGGCTAGCTCCACAGACACACCTACTGCCTGCTCTGAATGTGTGTGACCTCAAGCGAGTCAACCTCTTCTCCTCATTCCTTACCTGTAAAATGAGGCCGAGAAGAACAAACTTTCCAGGATTGATTGGAATGGTTTGCGTGAATATTTAGATCAATGCTTAGCACATCCTAAGGTATCTATGTGGTCATCCTTTTTTTTGTTTGTTTCCTCTAGATTTAACAATGAAAAAGCAAATTTTTAAAAAAGTCGAAATGGTATAAAATACTATCTGGTTGTATTTCATGAGATGCACCAGAGGTTCTCAAACTTCCTGGGTTCACTCTAATCTCAGGCTTTTCTCATGGTGCCCCTAGACTGAAATAAATACCTAATAGTTTGTTAATTAATTAAGTCCAAACCATGGAAAGGTAGCCATTTGTGTTGACTGAAAAAAAAAAAAAAGCACAACCTAAAAGTTGAGAATTATGTTTTATTCAGTGGACATACTGAGGATGTAAGCCCAGGAGACAGGCTCTCAGATGGCTCTGAGGGACTATTCCGAAGAGGTAAGGGAGGAGCCAGGATATATAGGAAGTTTGGCAACAAAACAGAGGTAGACAGAACATCAAAACATTACTGTTAATTAAGCAAAACGCAGATATCTCAAGGTAATGACTTTAGCACTTTTCTATGTATGGGAAGATGCAAGTGTCTGGGCTCATTTATATCATTCCTTTGATAGGCACCTTAACTGTCTGGGGCCAGCATCCTGTTTTTCTCTGTCCTGAATGCCCTCAGGGTGCACAGCTGGGGGCGGCTGCTGGGGGGGTAGCGGGGCAGCTGTGGTGACTGATGGCTTGATGGCTACAGCATCCTTTGCTTACTGACAAGACAGGCTGTGTTCTTTGTCTACATTTGCATGATATCCACCAGTTGTCGATGTGTTTTCCCTGAAAATTTTAAATCCCTCCCAACCTCCACACATACCCGCTGTGAGTTTGCTGCAGCCCCGAGGTATTTTGGGGCACAATTCAGAAATGATAAGGGTACTTACTTGTTTAGCTCTTACCTCTGCCTGTTATTTCATAATCATTCAGCAAGTGCTCTGTGATGCTGATTCATGACTTCCCCCTCTCCAAAACCTTTAATCTGTCTCTACACAGAGTTAGCTCAGAAAGCCCTCAGAGGAAAATCTAAAAAAGAAAGCTGAGGCTTCATGTAAAGTGTTGCGGTATGCCTGAAAGCCTCGGAGAATCTAAAGCAAAACGTAAAGGAAAAAGAGACTCAGTTCTCCAGTGTGTTCACTGTGTCAATCACAGTTGCCCTTAAAACCTAGGAATACATGCTTTTATGGTTCCCTGGAGCTCCTCTGCAGGTGTGCCAAGCAGAAGTTACCCGAAGGTCACCTGCACAATGATGTAGGTAAAAGGAAAGCCTGATGTTTACTGTTCCACCCCCCAGGCTGTGGAAACCAGCAGCAATACAGCAGTGTCCACTCACCTGTCTTCCAGATGGCTCTATACGTTTCAAGTTGCCGCCCACAGGTATTTGGGCTGGTTGTAAAAAGCTAACTAAGTCTTTGGAGAAAGTAAGCACTGCCTCACCAGACCTGTAAGCTCCCAGGCCAATTAACCCATCATGCATTATATATTATATGTTAATGTTTACCAAACTGTGTTGCCGATGATTTAACAAAACTTCACCAGTCCAGACTCCTAAACAGTAAAATCTAGGTTTCTGAAGAGCTGGAGGATACATAGAGACAAGAGCTTTTACATATGAATTGATGTTAAAAAGAATTTTTTAAAAAGTGCCTCATACGTTTTTCCTACATTCTGGAAAGATACAGTTACATATACGGAAGGAGCTGGAGTGGACCTTGAGGCCAAGTTACTTTTTACATGAAACTAGAATTAAGAATAAATCTTTCTAAAATGCATTACAGATTGTTCGGCAACATTACATGCTGTAGCTATAGGTAGGCGTGCGGTCAGGGAGGAGCTTTAAGGTCACCCTGTGTTGCCGCTGCTTTACAGATTAGGGCAAAGCCCCTCCAGCCTGCAGGACTGTCAGGCCAGCACACGTTCATTTCATCGCATGCTGTCGCGGTTAGGTTCAAATGTGTGCTGATCGCATCCACACTGCCTGTGTGCCCCACGTAGGTTCCCTGACCCCGGAGTCCTCTTCAGTCATCTCCTCTCGCTCTCTCCCCTCTGCCCATTTCACACACTCTTTGTTATCACCATAGCCACATATCTGGGGACTCTGCACTCAAATGCACTGTCCTCCCTTCCAGGGATGTCATTATCTTCCTGACCTGTGCTTATTGCTTCTGGGGACTCAGGGTCCGCTGATGGAATACCAAGACCGTTTTTTTTTTTTTCTTTTTCTTTTTTTACATCCTATGTGAATGTTTACAGTCATTATAGGAGAGGAGATTGAAAGAAAAATGGAAGTAGGAATAAAAGTCAGTATAGCATTACATTACTAAAACCAGCCCATGAGGCAGTATGAGCTAAAGGTAAGAACACGCTCTTTGAAGTCTGTCCTCTGTACCTGCTGTCAGACTCCAGCTCTCCCGTGTAGTGTTCATAAGATCTGGATTAAGACACTCAGCCACTCTAAGCCTCAAGTCCCTCATCCCTAGAAAGGGCATGATGATACCCACCTTAAATAGTTGTTATGAGAAATTATGAATCAGAATATGTTGAAAGAGTTTAGATCTCTGAAAATAATAAACACTGATTAGTTATCATTAGCCCATTTTACAGAAGGGGCAGTTGAGGATAGAATTAAGGGACTTTTTGCAGATCACGGTTCGTAAATAGAAGGAGCAGAAGACACCTTCGTCCCCCATCTGCCTCATTCCTTCTTCCTATTAGATATTCGGAGGCTGTCTAGAAGCTGGGGGTTCTGAAGCATCAGATTTTTTCAGTCTTAGGATTTTAGTGCCGCCTCCCTCCTGCTTCTCCCCCGCCCCACCACTAGCACTTAGTGAAACTTCAAGCTGAATAAATCGTTCATGGTCTCACTGTAAACAATGACTTTCTCCCATGGAGGGGAAAAAAAAATTGTGTTTGATGGCCTTTCACTGCACATAGTCAGTGTGCACTGGGAGGAACAAAATGAGCCCTGGAAATAATTTAATTTTCTTTAGAGCCTGAAGACAGGAATCTGTAAGCCATAATGCTCTCCAGCTTTAATCAATATCCTGATTTGTCAACCTGTAACTATAGCATGCCAGTCAGTTTAATGAATATTCACTGCCCCTAAAAGAATGAATATTGAGTACCTACTATGTGCTGCTATGTAGTCACAAAACAATGCTTCTCACACCTTAACATACAAACAAATCACGTGGGATTTATTACAATGTCAAGTCTGGTTCACTCGATCTAGGATGGGACTTAAGACTGCATTTCTAACAAGCTCCCAGGTGACACCAGCGCTGCCGGTCCATGGACCACGAGGTGATTCTTAGACACATTAAAGTTCTAGAAGCACTAAGGTATCCCATTCTTCTTTTACTTCTCTAGCACTTTTTGGTATTTACTGTTCTTTTATTATTTTACATATTGCTTATATTCTCCAATAGAATTTAAGTTCTGTGAGAGCACGGACCTTTCTACTTTGATCATCACCGTATTCCCGGCTCCTAGAGTAGCGCCTAACACATGTGGGTGAGCTGCAGCCGAAAGCCCATCTCCTCACACACCAGTACTCAGTAATATTTGTGATTCAATATATGACTAAATGAATACAGGTAATGGTAATATACATACATACATAATATTTAGATATTGTGTATATTATCCTAATAGGAACATTCAAACGAATATATTATCAACCTCAAGTTGTAAATATGCAATAATACATGTCAAATTAGTGTTAGGGACAACTACAATAAAACTTCTTGAAATTGGGCAAATATTGAAAGTTTCAGAAAAGAAAGAAAATTTGAACTAGTTTTTATAAATATAGAAAGAGAAGGAGAGGAAGGTAATTCATGTAGACGGAATTTGGTAGGATAATTATTTGAGATTTAACCTTAAGTTTTATTCCCCTTGAAGCCTTCCCCCAGTTTCCATGCAGTTATCTGGTTCCCTAGTTTTCCTATCATAGAGAATTTTGCAGTGCAAACAACAGAAGTTGCTGAAAGTCTGCTCTTTCTTTTATAAAATCTTAAACTTGAAGAGATTATGCTATGTATCATGGAGTAGGGTAGAAGAGAGAAGAGTTCTTTTGAGGACAGCTAAAGGAACAAGAATTTTTCCCAAGGCAAAAGAATTCAGTCTAAGCTGAGAAGATGATGCTGTAGGTATTATTCATTTTTTTCTATGCCATGGTCCCCTCCAGTAGTTTGGTGAGAATTACAAACAAAGCCTATTATATTGACATTCATTTATCAAAACACTTTTTAAGATTGAGATATAGTAATATATATGTTTATTTGTTAATGTATAAAATAATAAGGTCTGGAAGCATAACTAATAATTACCTTGATTTCGATATAGTGATGAGCATGGATTTTTAGCTATGAAGTGATATAAAATATCTCTACTTTTTATTCATGATGGATTTATAGGTACTGCTAATATCAATACTATTGTAGTTTATTGCCTACATTTGTAATAGAAGGAAATGGTACATTTTCACTTAGAGGTTAATGAAAATAAAGATGTAAACATTCTCCCATCCAAGTCTATGGAACCCTTTGGTGTGGTCTCCAGGTTCAATAGAAGGACTGAGCGTCACTCCCAGGTAGCTCTTATCAGTCAGGAGAGTCTAGGTCAGTGGTTCTCAGTGTCTTGTCCCTGAACCAGTAGCATAAGCATCATCTAGGAACTTGTTAGGACTGGAAATTCTCAGGTCTTACCCCGATCCAACTGAATAGAAACTCTGGGAACAGGGTCAGAAATCTGTTTTTACAAGCCCTCCAGGTGATTCTGATGCATGCTGAAGCTGGAGAAGCACTAAACTAAATTTTACTTTAGTAACAAACTAGCCCTACATCTCAGTAGTATCCATCTAAAACAGTATGATTTTTGATTTCATTCAAGTTGAACTTCCATCATGGTTAGGATGGGTTCATTCTGCTCCATGTCTCCTCACTTGGGATCCGGGTGACAGAACAGCCACCATCTCCAACATTATTAGCACTGTGCCAGAGGAGAAAGAAAAATGGAGGGTCTCACACTGGTGATTAATGGACCAACAGTGATACGTGGCACTTCCACTAACCACTAATTGGCCAGAACTAATCACGAGGCTCTACCCAATGGCTGGGGGACAGGAAGTGCCCAGAAGCCAGGGAGCTAGGGATGACTAACACATTATCGAGATACAGCGAGATCTCAGAGAGGATGACCCACTAACACCCCACAGCCACTCCAATGATTCCCATGTTTGTAGCAGGCACAGGAAAAGCAGAATCACAGGCCCTGAGGAAGCCATGCAGCCTGGAACAGCGGGTGGACCAATGTGAACCAATGTGACCATGAAATCTATGACAAAGTAGACCAGTGACTGGGATGGGCCAAAGGAGGGGGCACTTTGTTTTATTTTGGTGATGCTTAAGACCCAGGGACTTTTGCACAACTCTGGGCAAGGAAGGAAAATACAAGAGTGATTGAGATTGCACTTCCTATTTCTGACACACCTGAGATTGTAGGGTAAGCTTCATATCCACCAGAGCTGTTGTCTATGTAAAGTGTACTCGTTCAGCACTTAATGCAGGACATTTTAAAGGGTGATTTCTTAAATGCTTTTGATGATGATAAAATAAACTCTTTGGATACTTCAGCACTGACTAAATTGACATATTGACTTAGAAAGATTATAGGTCTGAGGTTTTTCTAAATTCATATTGGGACTCAGTTAATGGAACAATGAGTCACTGGTACTTAATCATTTCTTTGTGATTGTGACAGGTAATTCTTTTTCATCAGTTATAAAATCTTACATTCAGCTGGCATTTTTCTACAATGTTCTCTACTTGCCCTGCGTTTGCCTCAAAATAAAGAGAAGTTGGGCTTCCCTGGTGGCGCAGTGGTTGAGAGTCCGCCTGCCGATGCAGGGGACACGGGTTCGTGCCCCGGTCCGGGAAGATCCCACAGGCCGCGGAGCGGCTGGGACCGTGAGCCATGGCCGCTGAGCCTGCACGTCCGTAGCCTGTGCTCCGCAATGGAAGAGGCCACAAAAGTGAGAGGCCCGCATACCACAAAAAAATAATAATAAATAAATAAAGAGAAGTTATTAGGCATGTAATGATGAGAAAGTAGTCACAGTAAAAGTTGATCTAATACGGTCTTGTTAAAAAAAAGCCTGGCTCATCTGGTGAAGATTTTATTACTTGACCCTCTTGGAAACATCTTAGCCACTATGCCACCATAAATGTGCATTTGATGAAGATTGAAATCTACAATTAAATGCTACATTTGTATTTAGTAACCACAAATTTTTTTTGTTGCATTGTAATGTACCAGTAGGTGATTAAGCCCCTCGCCAATGGAGAAAAAACTTCTGTAGGAGAATTTATGTGGTCACAGTATATTTTTTCAGGGGGTATCTTTATTGAATGTCTGAGAATGAGGTATGACATATATGTTGGTAGAGAATATTTCACCTTCTCACTATGAAATGTACACATTATAATATCTGCCCACTTTGTCGCCCTATTTTTCCCCAGGGGGAAAAAATGTGTGTATTGCCCAGGAAAACTCTATGGGATTAGTTAGTATACTTTTAACTGAGTTCAAATGTCCTGGCTCATCTCTGACTTCTGTACGTATGACTTATATCTTCTTATTGTAGTTCCCTGCTAGAAATTAGCTGATAATTGTCCTTAAGCAATAGCCACCGAAAGTTCTTATAGACACTCCTGGAAGTTGGCATATATTGTTTGCTATGAATTCTATTTTGCAAAATTGTAATAAAATACAATTTTTAAGAAAATGGTACAAGTATATGGACATCAGGTTTTACATTTATTAAAACATTTTTCTCAATGTAGTTTTGACGTTTGCTGCCTAGATAATAAATCCACTCATGGACTATTCCTTTAAACATATCCCAACACAATCTGTCTTATGAACAAATCAATCAACAGAGTATTTCAGATATAATTTAAAAAAATGCTATCTGCAGAAATAATAAAATTTTTGCTTACTAACAAATTTCATGAGACAGTTTGGAGCCCATATATTTTAGCTTCAATCAAATAAACCTTTGTATGAAATCCAGAAACTTTTAAATAGCAACATAGACCATAGGAATGCAGTTTATTTAAGTCAGACTTTAAGACTGTTGTTTTAAATCATGATTGCATCTCTAGTTTCCATTCTACTCACATCTTAAGGGGTGTGTGTGTGTGTGTGTGTGTGTGTGTGTGTGTGTGTGTGTGTAAATTAGACAATGCATCTTGGGATTCATTGTAGTATGTCACTTGAAAAACTTTTTCAAAAATGGTTGGAGTTAATTTTTTCTCCAAGACAATTTCATTTGGCATTAGTTCACCTTGATCATCTTATATGGCAAGAAACCAACGGATGCAGGTTTTACCTCTTTGGCTAAAGAATGAGTAGGTTTTTTGTTTGTTTGTTTGTTTGTTTTTGCGGTACGTGGGCCTCTCACTGTTGTGGCCTCTCCCGTTGCGGAGCACAGGCTCTGGACGCGCAGGCCCAGTGGCCATGGCTCACGGGCCCAGCCGCTCCACGGCACGCAGGACCCTCCCAGACCGGGGCACGAACCCGCGTCCCCTACATTGGCAGGCAGACTCCCAATCACTGCGCCACCAGGGAAGCCCATGAGTAGATATTTTTTAAGTATGTAGTGTCCTGTTTTCTTTGACAACTGTAATTTTGCCCAGGAGGTAATTACCAGATTAACTGCTTGTTAATTACTACTTTTGCTTTGGGCTCATACTTATTGTCATGAAAAATGTTATTATTTCTGGTGGCCTCCATGAGGGTCATCTTAAGTCAGGGGAAGAAAAGCATGTGTTTAGTATGAAATATATTCATTTTAATATCTTCACCTTCTGTGGCCCAAACCTTTGTGTAGCATGGTTTTGCTTTTTCTATTCTGTGTTGTCAGCACTAAAGTAACAAAATAGCTTCTGCTCTGTGTGCCTAGAGGATTGTTTTCCCCAAAACCTGTATGGTGTTTGCTTCCACTGTGCAGGAAAGGTTAAAACATGCAATGGACCTATCACTGTCTCCAAAATGGCTGCTGCCCTTAATCAACTGAATGCATGACAAGAATTATGAACATGTTTCACAATTTTCCTTCTTCTTCCTTGATTCTTGAGTAGCACATAGAATCTTATTCAACATTTCCTGTTGGAGTAGAAAGGAAACATAGAAATATAATTACAGTAGTTTGATATATGTAGTGAGATAAAGCAATATTTGGGTTCTAACTCCAACAATACCCGTGAAGTTAAATAGGAGAATATGTGGTAGAAAAAGAATTGTTCTTCCCCTAAAACTGACCTTCTCGTCACTGTCTCAGCAGTGACTTGCCATTCTAAAGCTTTGTCTGAATAATAAGGCAGTATTTTTTTTTGCCTGTGAAGTGAGAAATGAATGTTAAAAATGTAGTCACTGAGCTTTCCTTTGCTTACTGTGACAAAACCAATGACCCAGGAGTCATAAATGACCACTAATGTCCAGCTTCTGGCTGTAGTGCTCTATGGATTTTTGTGGTGCAAATTGTCATTGTGTGTAGACTACTTAACCGAGTTCCTGAGAAATTACCAAAGAATTTCTTTAAAAAGGAAAAGTACAATCATCAAGGAAAAACACAGCAGATACTATACATGTAGTGCTACATTTAAGATGTCAGTCTTTTTCCTGTATATGTAAAAACCTCTGTAGAGAAGTTGTCATTTTTAAATGATGGAAAGCATATAGTGTTTCCTTCTAGTTAAAAATCTCTGCAGGTAAACTGTCATTTTTAAATGAATGTGTGTAGTGTTTCCTTCTTAGTTAATGCAGAATGAAGTATTTGAGTTGTGACACAATTGCTCTACCGTCTAAACTTCTGTTCTAAGCACTGGAAATCTGTCAGTGAACAAGGCAGGTGAGCTTTCAGCTCTCAGATCATTAATGAAGCGGTTTGGCACCACAGATCATTCACAATAAAATATATCTACGATAAATAGTCTGAAGAAAATACCAATAAAATAGGGTGACGGGAGGAACTGACAACTTCAGGTTGGGTAGTAAAGAAGGTCTTTCTCTAAAGAGGCTTTTGAGTTGAGACCTGGATGACAAGGAACCAGACGTGAATTTCTGGAGAAGGTGCGTTTCAAGCAGGGGGAGCTTCTAGTACAAAAGCTTTGAGACTAGTAAAGTGTCTAGGAACAGAAAAAAGTGTGGACACAACAGCGAGTAAGGAGGAGCATAGAGATGAGGACAGTGAAAGAGGCAGGGGCCATGTCATGAAGGGTCCTGCAGGATTTGGTAAGTGGTTTAAAATCTATGCAGTGAAGATAAGAAGCCCTATTGGAAGGACTGACTTGATCTGAATTATGTTTTTAAAACAGCAGTTTGCTCTTTGTGTGGAAAATGGATTGAATGAGAGGAAAGAGCAGAAGCAGTAGGAGGCTGTAGTGGCATCCAAAGAAGGAATAATGGTGGGTCAGCCAGAACATTCTTCTCAGGACTCTCCAAATTATCCTTGCTCTGAAATGCCTCTTACCTCTGCAAAATAAAAATGTTATCCATCTAAACACTTTCTGCTTCAATGCAAAAAAGGGAAGGATAGCATACTCTCCGCAGCTGTTTCCCATCCCAGAGCTGTATCCCATCTCAGTATCCTTTTCTCCACATGGAGATTATTTTGAACCATCCAGGTGGTTTTGATCAAATTGTATACATGTAGAATATTATTCTTAAGCTCCAATACAACCCCACAGACACAAAGATTAACTTAAGATGACTAAGGACATTTCAACTGCCAGGAGGTTAAGACAGTATTTAAATTCATAATCTGCGGTACCTTGGGTTTGAGCTCTGACCTGCAAGATACGATTTACTGACCAATAAGGAAGACTTCATCAAGCTGGACTGTCATTCTAGAAGTGTTTCCTTATACACGATTCCTAGGTGCTGAAGCATCATTTTTAAAAAGCTCTGCTTTGGGAAATCAATGTGAGGGATTGTGTTAGGCAGCACAGGCAGATCCAGCTTTACGGGTGTGTGCCCTGTGCAGCTAGCTGTACAGGGCCTGTGCCTGTCCACACTTGGTTTTATGCTCTGCAGTCACTATCTTGAATTCTTACTACATTTTTAAGCAAGGAACCTCTCATTTTCATTTTGCACAGGGAACCACAAATTATGTAGCTGGCCCCGATCACAGAGCTTGGAAAACTGTATGAAAATCTATCCCTCTGCTGTCAGGCATAGAGAGGTAGAGGAAGGAGTGGAGCAGGTTCGAATAAAGGGATTCTCTGGCAAAGGAAATTCGTTGCCTGTCAAATCTGAGATAATCTAGCCCAGTGGTTTTCAAGTGCCTGTGTTCAGTCCACACCTACCTGATTTTTACCTCTCTGTGGAAAAATAAGAACATGGACGAGGATGCCCTCAGTTTTTTGTAAAGGTAAATTTGTTCAGCTGAGAGGTCTGCTCTTTATTCTGAAATTAGATTAATCTTGCCACTTTTGGTCTAACATGTTTTCTGTTTTGTAACATATTGGTAGCAGGTAGGAACTTTTTATTTTAAAGCACTTCTGTAAAATAAAACGACCACTTCATTTCAGCCTAATGCTTCTTGACAAAAAACAAACAAACAAAACGCTCCATCCTATCCCTGTCTTCTGCTTTACCTTTACCTCCTTTTTTCTAATCCCAACCTCAGTTTTCTCTTATTCTAATTATTCCCAATAGCAATGACACACAGTTCACAAATACTTGAACCTAATTTCTTAAGGTTGAGTAAAAGGTAATCAGAAATAAATTCACATGAATATTAGAACTTATAGATAAATCCAAAGTGGAGGAGAGATTACCCTCCTGTAACCAGAGTACTTATAATTCTGTTTTATAAATCCATCCCCTTTTGTGTCCTAAAGGAGAGCAACAGTTTTTATCTTGGTATCCTCAACACTTAGCATCGTGCATTAGGTTCAATAAGCCTTCAATTGAATATATTGAAAATAAATTAAAAAATATATATATATTATATTATATTGTATTGTGTTATATTTAACTGGAAATGTCCCTGAAATGGAGGAGTGTCTTCATTCTATCACCACCTTCTTTGGTGGTTCCAACCCTTCCTGAGCCAAAGAGCAATGACCTTAAGAAGGGTTAATAAAGGTGCATTGCATCTGTAGCAGGAAGTGAAAATTAGACATTTTCTCTGGTTCAGCTGGATCTAAGACACCCGATACTCACACATTTTGAAATGAGGTGTGGAACCGCCAGATCGAGATTTGAGAAGCTGATGGTCAGGGACTGTTCTGTGACTCTTAGCTGAGCACCCACCGCCAGCTGATATAACAGTTTGGAGATTAGAGCAGGATTTTTAGAGAGAGCTGCTGGCGTTCTGGGAATCTTGTCCTATCCCAACCCCCACCCTCACCTTAAATCTATGTATGGGGCTTCATTGGGACAACCCAGAGAGCTTGGGGAAACAATGGGTTAGACTTTGACTCAACCATGAGAAATGAAAGAGTAGGGAGAATCTGACACAGGGATACAAAGAGCTGCTATCTTGCGAGTGTGCTGAAACCTACAGGTCAAGGAATGTTCGTTTCTTGTTGGCAAAATATGGCAGAGAGAGAGAGAGAGAGAGAGAGAGAGAGAGAGAGAGAGAGAGAGAGAGAGAGAGAGAGAGAGAGAGAGAGAGAGAGAGAGAGAGAGAGAGAGAGAGAGAGAGAGAGAGAGAGAGAGAGAGAGAGAGAGAGAGAGAGAGAGAGAGAGAGAGAGAGAGAGAGAGAGAGAGACCTGGCCTGAAAGGTCAGGTCTTAGATCTTGTCGATCTTGTCGAGGAGGGCTGTTTGGGGGAAATAACACGGCAGTGTATGTGAGGGCTGGTATAGGAGCTACTAGGGCCCAGTGAGAAGATTTGCATTCACTCAAAAAGAGGAAGCTGCAGAGGAGGGATCTCCAGTCAGGACTGGACTACAAAGAACCTATAAAATATCCCACCTGACAAGAGAAAGAGGTGGCTTTAAACACCTAACAAAATGCAGAGTGCTGGTGCCCACAACTAAGATCCCTGGAGCATAGAACAGTGCCTTGCACATAGATGGGAATCAGCGGATACCTGGTGAACACAAAGAATGTAAACTTGCTGGGCAAATATCACAGGGGTGATGTCCAGCATGGTACACATGAGAATGATGAGGTTCAGGTTAAGTGTGTTAAGTCAGGTTTATTCCTAGTTATGGCAGAATCTAGTCGAGAGCACTGTTCTGAACAGGTGCTCAGAACAGCACTGTATGGCCATTACCAGGTTTGTGATACAAAGCAACTAAGAGTTCATAAGAAGACTCCAAGGCAGTCTTTCCTGGGGTACTTGTATGTACCTGGTTATTCAGTTTATCCTTAGGTGAAGTCAAGCCTTTAATGGTGGCTACTGTGTGCCCGGCAGGGTACAGGGCGCTGGTGGTTCAAATATAAATAAGACAATCCCTGACCTCAGGTAGCTTATGGTATACAGATTAAAGGCAGTAATTGGTCATTTGCTTAATATATAGCATGAGCTCAAGAAATATTAGTTCCAGTAATGCCACTGTGAAATCACGTGGTTGAACTCAGCTTCCCTACGGATTGTAAGGGCCCTCCCAACTACAATTAAGTATAGATTGCTACTTTTTGCCATCATCAGATTTTATTTCTTATTCTTTAATGATGCTTGACTGAATATACTATTTTTAATAGAGTTATGTAGGTATTTCTATCAGTCTTTAATGTAATTAGAAATTGACATATATGGATATATTTTTTTCTACTGCCCTTTTCTTCCTGGCTTGTTAACATGTAATATTTTGCTTCTGTTTATTCAATCTCCATTTGATTTTTCTCCTAATGTAATTTACTACCTGCAGAAATATGACACCCAGAAAATACAGGAGTGAAATGCCCATTAGCATAATGCCAGTATATCAACACATGTTTTAAAGGGTCTTCTAGCCCAAGCCTATTCTTTAGATGATGCATTCAACCATAATTTTCAGCCTTTAAAATTAGTCCTTCTCATAGATCTGGAGACAGCTCTCTTTTCACACAACTGTTACGAATATTGTGGTTTTCTAACCAAAGAGATGTGACAGTAATTTCCTAAGAAAGATTTGGGACATTGTGACTGTTCCAAACTAAAAATGAAAGAAGAGGGGGAGGATAAACATAACCTCATGCCCTGTACATTGTGACTGGTCCAAACTAAAAATGAGAGAAGAGGGAGAGGATAAACATAACCTCATGCCCTGTACATTGTGACTGGTCCAAACTAAAAATGAGAGAAGAGGGAGAGGATAAACCTAACCTCATGCCCTGTAAGTCTTCTGAGTGAAGACATGTCTGGAATTTACGCAGAGGGATCATTTACTTACTTCTTCATCGATTCACTTATTCGTGTAGTAAATCTTTTTGCTGTGCAAGGCACTTGGTAGATGGATAAAGGAGATGTGCTTCCAGGCCCACCAGAGTGAACAGCAAAGTGAGAGAGACAGAAGAGAAAAAAGTAAACATGAACAAATGTATCATTAGACTTGGTGATAAATACCCTGAGAAGCAGATGAGCAGAGCCCTAAAGCACAGCTTGAGTGGGGCTGGGAGGTAGGAGATGGGAGACAACCTACTTAGAATCATGGGGGATGGGGTTTCTGAGGAGAGTTAAAAAATGAGAAGCAACCAGCAACTCAGAGAGTCAGAGGAAATAGCATGTGCAAAGGCCCTGAGGAAGGCAAGAGCTTGGCGTGTTTGAGAACCTTGAAGGACACCAAGGGGACTGGCACATGAGCAAGAAGAAGAGCCCAGGATGAAGTAGGAGATGGAGAGATGCAGGGACTTACAGCCCATGGAAAGCAGTTGAGAAATTCATCAGGTCACACTGGGGAGGCGTTCAGTTCTTTGGAGCAAGAGAGTAGCCTATCTCCTTTAGGCTTAAAATGCTTGTTACGGCTGCTGCAAGAACAGGTAGGAAAAAAGGAAAGTCTAACAGGGAGACCAATATGGAGGCTGTGGCAGTAATCCAGTGGGCTGGTGACTAGGGAGGTGGGAGTGGAGATGGAGAGAAGTGGAGAGGCTGAAGGTATAATTTGGGAAGGCAGAATGGAGAGAATGTGTTGATGAATTAGAACTGGAGAGTGTTGCAAAGGAAGGGAACAAATATAACTTCGAGTTTTCCGGCTTGAATAACCGTAGGTGTTGGTGCCATTTGCAAAGATGGAGAAGACAGGAAGGAAGGTTGAGGCAAATTTAGGAATCAAGAATTTGTTTAGGGACATGGTGAGTTTAAGATGTGCCACAGGTAATCGATAATGCCAAGTAGCTAGTTGTATATTTAAGTCTGCTGTTCTGGGGAAAGTTTGAGCTGGAGGTATAAATGTGGGAGTTTTTAGCATATAAATATTTCTTCCCAAGGGAATGGATGAGAACATCTAGGGAGATAGTGAACATAAAGCGAAGGGAGGCCCAGCTCTGTTAGGCCCCTGGATATTCCAGAATTTAGGGTTGAAAGGGAAAAAAAGGAACTCTTTAAGGAATAGTGGGGAAAAAAAGGAATATTAGAAGTATTGTGTGTCAGGGGCTCTAAGATAGGATGTTTCAACATAGAGGGGCCATTAAAAAAAAAGTTGAGGACTTATATGTACCAGTGCATATCATGCTGAATATTTGTATGGATGATGTTATGTTATCCTTTTAATAACCCTTCAAGGTAAGTAGAGTTATTAAACTCATTTTACAAATGAGTAAACTGCAGAGAGATGAAGCAATTTGCCCAAATTTTGGACGCAGGGTTCTAACTCCAGAGTCTTACCCTTTGTGCCATCCACCTCTACAAACACATCCTGTGACTCAAAGACTAAAAAAGAGATGAAAACCAAAAAAAGTAACTTTGTGTGAAATGATTGAAAACCTAAATGAGTTGTTTTGTGAGAGTGGTATTGGAGAGGGTTGTGCAGTGATGAAGAGATGAAACCGAGTGCTGTGAAACAGAGAAGGGAACTCAAGAAATGGGATGGTAGCCTTAGGAAGAAAACAGCTTCTTGAAGGGATGAGAGATTTTAGCACTTGGTGGAATGCTGGTGGGAATGGTTTAGCAAAGAGGGGGAGATGCATGACCAGGTTGGAAGCAGATAACCTAGGAGTAAAGTTGAGAAAGTGATGTAGGAGGAGCATCGTCTGCCTTGCCGGCATCCCTTCCTGTGTGTGTAAAAGAGAAACTTCCTTCCTTTGTGAAGGATTTAGAAGAGACCTTTGGCTCTCTGTGTCTGTGCCTCTCCAAAGGAAGGAGAGCAACTTCTCAAACTGTGAAAGGGACTGCAGAGGTCTGGCCCCACCTCCTCTGCCTTCTGTCTTTGGGATGCGATGCCCACAGCATCTTTGTGATGTTCTCTGAGCACGGAGCAGCCTCACCAGGATACGGTTCTCCAAGCTGCCAGCTTGTAACGGAGTCCTTGACTCCTGTCTTTATTTCTCAGTTGGTTCAGGATTTACAGAGGGAAGAGGGTAGTTAGTACATTAAAACCTCAGGTATAGAGAGAGGATGCTGTTGGATTCAGAGAACACATGGAGAGATTAGCTTTAATGAGAGGAGGACCATACCCTTTTCTGTAATAGGAAAAATGTTTTAAATAATAGGGAAAGAAATGTAGGTTTATAGAGTTGCCACTGGGAAGAAGACAGTGACTTCTTTAATGTAATTTTAAACATTTTATAGTATGTTTATCTGAAGAAAGTCTAAAATTCAACTTTGCTGTATTGGGGGCACACTTCGTAGACCTCACGTGTTAAACCACTATGATCTGAACAGAAGAAAACTATAACAGGTTCCCCAGTGATCTTCAAACTGGGAGAGGGCACATGGTTGCCCTATTCTAGGGTAGCTACTTAGAGTCTACATAGGACCGTTTAAAAAAAATCCTTTTCCATCAGGAATACCCTCAATAATGCAATCTTACACTTAAAAACAACAAGGTATCATTTTCATTTGAAAATATTTAGGATGACAATAGGATGGGTTGGTTTAAAGAGGTAAAGAAACAATGGATTAAATGAAGTGATGTTTTCCATCAAGCTCCTGAATTAATATGTAATAAGAGACCTATATTTTTGAACTTCTTTTCCTGTGTCTCATGTATTCATTTGGGGAAATTAAGACGGGAGATTTTTGTGCTACATTGGCATTTTAACTATAAACCATTGCGCTTTGGCCCAGAGTATTATTACCTGCAGAAGCTATCTTGATTAAGTTTGGAGTTGCCTTATGTTGTGCGTAAGCAAAACTACATTTTAATCAGCTAGTCCACATGCTTTATACAGATAGTTTGTAATAGGCCCTGTTAAACATAGATTCCTTTAATCAGCAATGTTGGATAGAAGCCTAAAGTCTTAAAATAGTCTTCTTTATTCTGATTTCCTTCTCCCTAAGATGAATAAACAGAATGCAATCGATGTGGCAATAGCTGTTACAAATCATTTCATCAAAGGTAATAAAATTAAATTCCATCTCTGTGAGTTATTACAGAAGACTGTGGAACATTTACAAGAATTTGACTTCCAAATCCTTCAAGCCCTAATCTTTGGATTTGCGTAATGTGTTTCTACTTTCAGGATTTTCCAGTCGAAAGGCTTTGAAGTTCCAAGGCAAAAACTGAAATAAATTGGAAACCTGTGTAATTTCAAAGTGAATGCTTACAATATAATGGTATAATTGGAAAGTACATGGAAGGGGAAACATAAAATTTTACTACTGTTGACTTAATCTTGGGAAACTTGATAGTAGAAAGATAATAGGCAAAATTCTTAATGAGTGATCAAAAATATAAAGTAGAACTTTCAAATCAGTAACATTATTTAATATTAGATTACTTTAAGACAGTAGATCCTGAACTTGAACCCCAGTTTTTTTGTTTTTGTTTTTTTTTTTGTTTGTTTGTTTTTGCGGTACGCGGGCCTCTCACTGTTGTGGCCTCTCCCGTTGCGGAGCACAGGCTCCGGACGCGCAGGCTCAGCGGCCATGGCTCACGGGTCCAGCCGCTCCGCGGCATGTGGGATCTTCCCGGACCGGGGCACGAACCCGCGTCCCCTGCATCGGCAGGCGGACTCTCAACCACTGCGCCACCAGGGAAGCCCGAACCCCAGTTTTTGATTCCAGAGTCGTTGCTCTTTTCACTTCTTCATGCCACCACTGAAATTTTTTGCATGGGATGTCAATTTATCAAGACTACAGAGTGTATTTTTAGAAATTACAAAGCTGAATTTAGTGAAAAAAGAAGTGAAATACTGTTCAGCTTTATCATACTACTGATAATGGAGGTGGAATAATTTCCTTTGTCTAAGCTTCAAAACATTACCGTGATCGGATGGGAAAGAGGCTATATTATGTGAATGTACTAAATTGATTATTATATCTGCTCCCAAACGTCCAAAGTTACTTATTCTCTTAGTTTGTTTTCCTGGATTTTATACATGAACTTGCTTGCATTTTTGTGTTATCTCTTGTGGCTTTTTCCCATGATGAAACCACTCATTCATTTAACTATTCATGACGTGCCTTCTATATGCCAAGAAATATGCTAAGTCCTAGGAATGAAATGGTGAACAGACTGAATTTCTGTGAATGCAGGAATTCAGTTGATCTGGTGGTGAGTATTCCTGATGAAAAATGCTTCTCTCCAACCTCTTTTCTCTGGGCTGGCATAAGCATGGGGATATAAATAAACCAGCTGGCAAACTTCAAGGACTTGGATGTCTTTTTCATGAAAGGTCAATAAGAAAGGCTAACCTTTTACATTAGGATTTATTGAACTCTGTAGAGGCAGATTGGTTTTGGATTTAATTTCTAGTATTTTTGTTACAAAATTAGGTATGATAGTAATGAATTCATGTATGCTTCTGTATGATTGATATTATGTACACTGGCCTTGCTTGCTCTTCACAGAGTTGAATTCAATTGCATTTAACAAAAGAATTTCTAGCAAACCATTTCTACATATCATTGCACCTGTGGCTCAATTCTTGAATTTTCTGTGCTCTGAATCTCCAAGATAGGAAAGTATAAATCTCTTAGAATGAATACAGGGCTAGAAACATCTTATTATAACAAGGTCTCTAGTTTTGGTGTCCCATTAACTGTTCCAATACCAGTTTGTACTCCCAAATGATAATTCTGTTGAAACTTTTTGCATTGGTTTGGAATTTTAAAAGAAGACTGTGTAATTCCTGATCCCATGTTAATGATATTTTCTGTCTTAAGCCTTGTGTTTAGGAGCACAAAGAATAGATTGGCCACAGCAATTATAGAGCAGGCTGTAATTGGCATACCCCATACCCCAAGGGATTGTTTTCTTGTTTTAATGCATAGGTTTCCAATCTGTCATTTCTTCTCCTTGGACTTCTGAATATGCTTGTTTTTTGATGGTTTTGTGGTTTGTTTTTAGCTGCTGATTTTTAGTCAAACTTTACAGCAGGGGTAACAAAAGCCCTTAATTTTGCAGTGTGAAAATTCTTTAGGCATTCACTCTCAAAAGCTCTTTTTGAGTGACTTGACATTTTTGCAGCGCACAGTATCCAACTTCGAAAATCTACATTCTCAGCAGCTTTACTACTTTAAAAAACATCCTTACATTAGCTCTTTTAGGAAGCAAGGAGACAGCTTTGCTCACAGTAATGAGTTGTGCAAATCACAGATGGTCTTCTGGTTGGAAATTACTGGAAAGGACTATAAGCATTGAGTCTTTGGGGCATAGCCATTCACATGCATCCATGTATGTATGTGTACATGTACATTTGTGTAAGTATACAACAAATAAATGGGGCAAAGAGGGAATTTGTACAGCTGCTACTGGTACTGCAGAGTTCTGTGGAATTGTACCAAGTACTTTCATTGAAATTAACGCATTTTCTGTTCACAGTAACTCTCTTGGGTCAAGTAGGTAGATAGCCTGAATGCCACCATTGTGGGTAAGAAAGTAGAGACCCAGACAATCCAAGTTCTTGTCCACAGTCACATGACTGATGAGTGTCAGAGCTGAAATTTATCTCTGTCTCCTAATTCTAAAGTATGGCTTTTTGGTCAAAATGTCCTGGTTGGATTCCAGCTTCCCTAATTTTTAGCCTCCCAACCAAACTTTTCCTATGCCCTAGGGAATATTCCCCTTAAACTGTAGTAGATTTTCCCAACTGTTGCTATTATCGCTATGGACATCCTAATACTATATAGTGAATGATTAATAGAAGGTTCACTTTTTTCTCCAGATAGCTACAGAGCTCAGGAACATATCCAATTAGTTATAATAAATGTACGATTTAAATTCACTTGATGGGAGAAGTAATTCCAGTTAAGAACTCAGGTTAAATGAATTTTTTTTCTCACGTATTTAAGTCATACCAGGGTTTAGTTTAGGCTTAAGGTAGAGTTCTATTATGCAGTATTCAAACAAGTTAACAAAAGTGTTAAAAGATGCAGAGCATGACAGGCAAAGAAAGAGGAAAAGCATTGCTTAGCTATGACTTGGAGGGAAGATGATTGAAGGGTGCAGATAGTGGGAAGGTGAAAATCCCCACAGTGTGAGAGGGAAAGGGAAGGTAAGACCAAAAGAGTATGACAGGTAATAAACCAGAGTAATAAACATCTAAATGTGAAGATGCTTAGAAAAAGCTTCTCCATGGTGAAAGCCGTTGAAATAGAGGGTTGACCCACATCTTGCGGAGAAGTCCTGTGTGGTGAGCAGCTTAAAGCCACATTCACTCACTGTCGGCACAAGTTCTGGGCTCCAGATGTCCATTACATCCTTTAAGCCAGAAGATTCATGTATTCTACTCCGTGATTTTGAAAATGAGTGGAAAATTTCTTATGTTTCTGGTAAAGTCGAAATAAGTTAGGCAAGAATAAAATTTAGCTGATGACTGAGATTAATTCTGTTTAAATTGGTTGGAATTGAAAGTTTTCTGCCATTCCTTTTTTTTTTTCTCTAGCTCCTGTGACCTCACATTTCATCATCCGCCTACAGCGCTTCTCCTGCTCCTTGGAGAACTGGTTAAAATCGGCATGAACCCTATTTTTACAGAGTAGGAGAGGCAAAAACCCTCCTCACGCGTGCTTTCTTGGTCTTGTCCTTACTTCCTCCTTATTCCCTGGTCTCTACCTCTGCTTACAAGTTTGCTAATTTAGGTCAACTCCACACAGATTAAAAATATGTATAACTCAAGTGAACTATCCAGTGGATTCAGTTGTTTTCCAAAAGATTTGAGGGCTCTCACAGGAAAAAATATCATATTACACATCACGCAAAGGACTCCCATTTAGCGTGTCTCCTCTTGTTATCTTCCACTCCTTCACCAAAATCCACACTCCAGAAAAGGTGAAGCCCCCTACAAAATGTAATGTAATCCCTATAGGCTCAATGTTTAAAGTTGTACAGCAGGGAAGGATCCTAAGAAACTGATACAATTTCCTCAGCATTCATAGAAGTTTGAACACAATTATATCCCCTTACATCATCATAAAGAGATTGGAACTTGCATCCTGTGCAGGTGCTATGCTAGGTACTTTCCCATAGGATGTTGACTTAGTTCTCAGAACCTTCCTGGGTATGTTTTATCCCCATTTTATAGATGAGGAAACTGAGTCTCAGAGAAGTGTCCAACATTGTTCCCATGCAGAAAGGAGGTAGTGGGATATATGTTTGGAGGAGTAGGAAGAATTCTTTTTTGTTCAAGAACAGAGGAACAAGAAAAGGCAAAGATTATGAAACACCGGGACTGTCTGCCTATCAGAGCCATGCCAAGAGGGATGGCTCCTTCTGTTCATGTCTTTGGAAATGCAAAGCACACTAAACAAAGGTCCTTTCGGTGCCTATTAAGGGATTATTTTTGTCTCATTTGTAGTGCTTCATTTATCATCAATGGGTATTTTATCTCATGCACAACTACATAGGCCATTATGCTATATTTACATTTGTTTAACACATTTAATTAAGAACATTGTTAAAAAATGTAAAAAGACTTCCCCTTTCATGAAATTTGGAAATCGAAGGTAGCATTTAGCAGGTTTCCTTGTCAACCACAGTAGTCATCTTTAGAATCTTTAAAGGAGTAATTCAATTACCCACATAGTTCTGCTTTCTAAGATCGTGCAAATGGAAGTCTTTTCTTAAGCAAGCCCACAAAGCTACTAGCAGTATTCCCGACTCCAGCAACAACACGAAAACGTGATACCTTTCAAGTCTTGATTGGGAAGAGTGTCTGCTGGGGAAGGGCAGAAAGAAGAGGGGAAATGCAGGAAGGCTATTGGCTGCTTGCCTTTGTCCTTTGCTCATTCCAAAGAGGCTATAAAAGGAGTTGTGGGACACTTAGGTGTTTGAGGTGTTGGAGAACTTCATTAATTATAGTATCTAGCTCTTTATCAAACATAAGATCCATTGTTGATATCCTCCCGTGGGACACATAAATTTAGCAACTCTGATCAATTCTGAAACAGACCAACATAAGGTATAAACAATTTCTGGTGATGAAATAATCTGCTATGTGAATTGGAAATAAAATCTGTCACATTTACATTTTGAAAATAATCTTTGTTGAGAACTAGAGAGCAGTTGAACTTCTTTCAGGAAAATTTAGCACTTTTCCTTTCAATCCCTACTCCTCTGCACCCCCTCCCCCCAGAAAACTTGCTTTATACTGAAACTCAAATTTAATTTTGAAATACAGTTTATAGGATGAACTCTAGAAAAATTAACCTTTTTGTAAGTGAAAATGGTCAAATGTTGGTGATTTCTTAGAGTTTGTAGGGTTCAGTGTAATGTTTTTAGTGTAAGTCTTTGTGTCTAAGTGCAGTTTTCGGAAAGCCACGTTGGGACAAATTAACGTTGCTGCTTTGGTGGCCCCCAGCTTATTTCTTAACTTCTTATTAATCTTAATGCCTTCTTAAGCTGCATATAGTACGACCATAACTTTTAGTTCCAGTCTGCAAACTCCAGACTAAGACAAGAATGATGTTATTGGAAGACCAAGGCATTAATAAATACATAACCCTGTACAAAGTAAACCCTTGTTTCCTTAAGTATGTTGAACATTACGGCATACTTGGTTGTATGTTGATTTGTATGTTGTAGGTGATTTTTGGTGGTGATTCCTTGAAGGACATTGCGTGCAGTTTGCTCAAGTTGGAAATACAGCCTTCAACCTAATTTCAACAAAGCAACCAAAGTGATTCTTTTAAAATACAGTCATTGTGCCATTTCTGCTTTGCTCACATCCTCTCCGGGCCTCATTCTTGAATGACCTTGAAGCTCTGTATAATCAGTCCTCTTTCCCCTGCTCCCCAGCACCATCTTGTTGACTTCATCTCCTGTTTCTCTTCCCCTCCCTTTTTCTGTTCCAGCCACTTTGTTCCTCTAACATACAAAAAAACTGGTTCCCCATTTGCTGAAATGCTGCTCGTCAAATATGTTCGTGGCTCCTTCTTTCAGGTCTCTCCTCAAAAGTCTGATGGTGTGAGAGCACTACCTTGGCTCTCCTTTATATAATAGTATGAATGTACACCTCTGTCTGCTATCCCTTTTACTGTGCTTTATTTTAATCCACAGTCCTTTTTGCCACCTGATTTGTTATCTATTGGTTTCTTTCTTTGCTTATGACTTGTCTCCCTCTGTAAGAATGAGGATTCCATGATGGCAGGTGTTTTGCCTCTTTTGCTCACTGTGTATCCGTGGTGCCCAGTAGAGCGCCTGGTGCAGAGTAGCCATTCAAGGAATGAATGAATAGTCCCTTTCAGTTCATGAAAAGCAGGGGGATAGGGGATAGGGAATAGCCATCCCCAGCGAGGAAAGGATCCTTCTTTAGATTCACTCTACTCTGGCCATCTTTGGGAGGCTAGAGGCCAAGACTTTCATTCTATTTCTTTCTACTGTCACCTTTTTGTAGCAAGCAGCCATTCAGTAACTATATGTAATCTTCATTGTAAATGAATAAGTTAAAAATTCAGTCAGTTTCAGATGGAGACTTTTTGTTTTTTTGCGGTACGTGGGCCTCTCACTGTTGTGGCCTCTCCCGTTGCGGAGCACAGGCTCCGTATGCGCAGGCTCAGCGGCCGTGGCTCACTGGCCCAGCCGCTCCGCGGCCTGTGGGATCTTCCCAGACTGGGGCACGGACCCGTGTCCCCTGCATCGGCAGGCGGACTCTCAACCACTGCACCACCAGGGAAGCCCTCAGATGGAGACTTTTTATTGGAGTATATGGTATACTCAGAAAAGATGCAAAAACCATAGATCATTAGATTTTCACAAAGTAAATACATAGAACCCAGATTAGGAAACAAAATAGTTCCAGAATCCCAGAAAGCCCTTCATGTCTCTATCAATGTAATAACTCCCCCAGCAGTTATCCTACCCACACTTTTAATATCATAGATTGTTTTGCTTCTATCTGAACTTTATACAAATGGAATCCTAGAGCATGTGCCTTTATGTATCTGTCTCCTTTTCTCAACATTATTTTTGTGAAAGCCATCCATGTTGTTGCAAGTAGTTGTAGTTTGTTCATTTCCGTTGCTGTATAAAATTCCACTATGTAAGTATCATCATAGCTCACTTATGCATTTCTCCTGTTGGGAAGACATTTGGGCTGTTTTTGATATTTGTGTGTTACAGATAGTGCTTCTGTGAATACTCTCAACTGGGTCTTTTGGTGAACACGCCTATATTTGTGTAGGATAAATTCTAAGAACAGAATTGGTGAGCCAAAAGACGCATGCCTTCAGCTAAGCAGGCATTTGCCCAAAGTGTTCTCCACCATCAGTGTCCCAGAATTCCAGTCGCTGCTTATCACCATACTTCACGCCATGTCTTTGACATTTTAGCCCTTTTGGTAGATCCATTCATGAGTGCAATGTGGTCTTAGTTTGTATTTCTCATGACTAGTGTTGTTGAGCACTTGTTAATATATTTGTTGGCAATTTGGATAAAGTGAGTCAATTTTCATGAATATTAAGTAGGTAACATAGGTGGTATGTGAATATGGCAGATATCGAACAGGTGATAATTCAATGACTAAAATTGAGTAAACACTGCTTTCATTGAAGAATCTTCTGCTAATTGATATATTCTATTTCTTTAACAAAGCTTTTGCTCTGGTAAATTCAATTTAATAAACGCTTATTGAGAGCTCATTATGAATAACCTCCTATGCAGAATGGTGTCAGGCCACCAAGGTCTGTGTCATTGAAAGCTGCCCAGAGGAGACCACATCTAAGCCGAGTCTAGAAGCAGGAGCAGGGTCTGACCGTGGGGCAGAAAGTGGAAGCTAATGTACTGGAAAAGCTTGAATAAAACCTGTAGGTGTGAAGGTGAATGAAACTTTCAGGAAATTCCAAATTTGCAGGTGTGACTACCATAACTGATAAAGAAAACTGCCAACTAGCTTTCTGTAGGGAATTAAGACTTGAAAATGACACTTAACATTAGCCTCCAGAAGAACCAAGGGCCTAGAGTAAGCTGGGCTTAGGGTTCAGTTACATTACAAATATCAAGTTGTGTTGCTTGAAGTATTTGAATTTAACTCATACCATTTACCAGTTATTTTTATACCAAGAGAAATATTCTCGTGCTACGTGGCCTTTTGCTTTCCATGTTAGGCCTGATGTCAGCTCTCTAAAATGCAGGAGTGAGCAATACATTTATTGTCATTGAGAGTATCTGGAGAAACAGTATAAACGCTATAATTTTTCCAGCTAAGCTGCTGTTACCGATGAAACAGAAAAGCACTGGCAGCCTCTAGTTATACAGATAGGCATTTCATTATTCTTTTCTGGGTTGCAATTATTTATTTCTAACTAATGTTTTACATTAGCATTAAAAAACACTCCTTTCAAAAGTACAAGCAGTAGTCAAATGCATTGTCTTTGTCTGAAGTTACATTTTATTTGCTATTCAAAAAATAAAGGTCTTCTTTTTGTCACCTTACATTTTAATATATTTCAATGAAACCTTTCAGAATGATTAGACAGAAGATTTTCTTCCCCACTAGTTTCAAGAATACTTGAAGAATTTAAAATACTGTAGGGAAGGTCTGTAATTTCTGAACATACCTTGTTCTCTTTCAAGGCCAAGTCTAACTCAGTTGTTGAGAGAAATTATGGTGGAGACAAATATGAAGGAAGTGTGTCTTTCTCTAGAGTCAGTAATTACAGCATGCGGTATTCTTTACCTGTAGGTTGAAGAAAAAGTCCCAGTCGGTGGATATTACTGCTCCAGGGTTCAACCCTTTGGCTGGTGCAGGAAAGCAAATGCCACAAGCCAGTAAACCCACCACACCCAAGACGTCCATCATTGAAGAAGAGCAGAACAACGCAGCAAATTCCCAGAAGCATCCTTCCCGAAGGAGTGAGCTGAAGAGGTTCTACACCATTGGTGAGCACCACGATTTATGCAAGTGAATAGATGGGGTCTATCCAAACAGCACAGTGAATGTGTGGGGCTGTGGTTAAATGCCCCTTGTTTATATAACGTGTACAGTCCTCCCTCAGTATCCACTGGTTCCAGGACCCTTCAGGGACACCAAAATCCGAGGATGCTCAAGCCCCTTATATGAAATGGCATAGTATTTGCATATAACCTACACACATCCTCCCATATACTTTAAATCATCTCTAGGTTACTTATAATACCGAATGTGATGTAAATGCTATGTAAATAGTACTGGATGTGCAGAAAATTCAAGTTTTGCTTTTTTGGAACTTGCTGGATATTCCCCCCCAAATACCTTCAATCCTTGGTTGGTTGAATACGTGGATGTGGAACCTGCAGATACAGAGGGCCGACTGTATATCTTTCTGATGGTTTATGGTGGACATCTCATACAGTCTGAACATGGAGTTGGAAAAATACTGCACACCTTCAGCAAAGTTAAGTAAGAGAGTAGGCCTGAGGACCTTCTGTATCCTGCCTAAGAGAAGTAAATTTCATATATATGGTTTTCCAAGTTTTAAGCTTATGTGCTACTATTTTCATTTTTGCCAGTCTTTAGCCGGGCGCCGTTTTTGTTTTTTGTTTTCGGTTTTTGCTCTTTTCATTCTCCCTCCAGGCTTTCAAGTGGCTGACCCTGTTCTGTCAGGTTGTTGAGACAGTGGTTGATGTCAGCCTGTAACTAACAAAGCCACTAAGAAAATAGAAAATTATTACTTTCTGAGGAAGGACAGATTATGCTGTAGGTCCGTTTTTACCTTGCACATTACTTCACATTGGAGAGATTGAATCACGTCCAGATCCCAATGTATGACAGGGTAGTAGGCTGTGGATAGGGTCTTGCAGACATTATACCGCCTTTTTCCCAGGTAGAATAATATCCTGTAATTTTGAACGTTAACACTTAATTGGAGTGTTAGAGGTAATCAATTCAAATAAGTCGAATTACCAACTTTTATGTACGAATATTTGTTCATCATGTCTTTGGCCTTGATTTTTAACTCACAATAACAATTTTCAGTGTTTTAGGTCTAATTGAGACACAAGTTGCTAAACATATGTATGGTAGAGGTGATGTGTAGGGGAGATGAATCTACCAGGAAGAAGATGGATGCTTCGGTGTTGCTTATTATTTCATTTGGAGAGATTTGGTCATCACCAAAATCCTTAATAGTAGACACTGTTGGCTTAATGGCTTTACTAAAGTTACATCAAAGGGGTCATGTTTGTCTTGGTATCCAGCACCCCACCACCCCATTATGGGATGTTTGGAATTTTTTCTCAGATATTTTAGTGTCTCTATCTAGAAATGTAATCAGATCAGATTTCTAGTTCTGATTCCCATACCAATTTTCTGTGTGACTTTGTTCAGTCATTCTCCTGTGTCTTTGGGTTAAATTACTTCCTTCACACTTGAAGAGGTGCCTCCATGTATGTCTAGTAGTCTTTCAGGATTTGGCTCCTAAAACCATGCTTTCCCTTCCTACCATTTTGTATCTTCTTCCTATATCTACTCTCAGGTTTCCTTTTTTTCCACATGAAGATGTTAAAGTCTTATTTTTTAATAGACAGCAAGCATGGTGTCTTTGAGGATGTCAGTGGTCAGCTATAATGAGAATTGATATAAGAGAGTGTAGACAGGTACATATTTCCATTTTTAAAACTTATGATAGCAGAGTGCTAAAAATCAATCAACTAGAAAAGCCCGTGACGTTTACATAACTGCTTCTCTCTCCATTTTCCAATGTCCTCTCCTCCCACCCTTCAACATGTCCACTACCATCTACTGCTTTTCTGATTTATTAACTGGATAAGAAGACAGTATTTTGCCTTCAGAAAATAGAGTTTATCTTATAAACTCAATATTCCTTGAAGATGAGAAAATGAGGGTAAAACATTGACCCCCAGCTTGGCCAATGTACATAAACAACTAAGCCTGAAAAATAGAATTCTAAATGGTGAGTTTGGATTGCAGAAAGATGAGCTATCAGTTATTTTAAATAGTCCTACAGCTAGTGAATGTTTATTTTTGGATTTGCAACAGTTTGATTTATAAGCAATGTCAGCGGCATGTCTATATGTGAAAATAGACCTGGAGACATTTTCAAGGCTGAAATATTAGCGACCACGTAATCACCTATATTGAAAGATCATTTCACGAAACAAGCCTATTTCAGTATCCCTTAGTAAATGTTTTGGTAATAAAGACGACGACAGTTATAACTGCCATTTATTGGTAATTCCAAATACTAGGCACACATTAAGCTCCTTCCTTCTTTCTCAGTTGATCCTCACAACTCTTGTAAGTATTATACTCTCCATTTTTTTAGATGAGGGGTAGAACCTTAAAGAAATGAAAGAAAACACTGTGAGCCAGAGATAGCCAGCTCTGTGAATGAAATTAGCCTTCTTGTGACATTTTAGAGTCTGCCTTTTATGTCACTCGGAAGGATACCATCCCCGTCTAGAGAGGTGAGCCCGAGGAGTTTCTTTGAGTGATACAGTGGAGTGATATTTTTACTGCAATCCCCAGAAAATTTCACTTAAGGAAACCATGCCAACTAACCCATCCACCAGCCAGCATGCCCTTTCAAATGTCTCAATTTATAGCTCACACAACTGGAAAAACCTGGGAGCCCTCTTGTGGCCAAGTTACTACTACATTTAAATTTAACAATGAAGTGCAGTACTATATTTAAGTAATCATTCTAGGAATTGAAGAATTTTTAAATTAAAAAAAAGAACTAGAAAATTTTGGACTTATTTAAATGTCTCTTAGTGGCTAATGAGTGGCTGCAGTAGCTTCTCTAGAAATTTCTTTTGATCTCACAGATTTTATCCCTCATGTATTTATGTATAGGATCTACTTCCTGTTGAGAGAACTCTAGGAAATAAAAAAGATTGCCTCCTTGTATAGACAATAGATTTAGGTCCTTAATTATTCCTAATAACAGAAACATGTTAAAACCATTATAGCAGCAAAAAACAAAATGGCATGGCATAAACTCATTACTTTTTATAGGAAAACAATCCATCTTATAAGAAGTATAATAAAATTTCATTGTTTTGATATAAGCAGAGGAAAAGCTGTTCTCTATTGGCGTGAGATATATGAATCTTCAGCTAAATTAAAAGGAGAGTAGCCACTATATCAGGACTGTGGCTAAAGAAAGAGTTTGTTCTGTGCTGCTTTTGTTACCAACTGTATAATCTTGCACAGTTACTTACCATCACTTGACCTTAACCTTCTCATCTGGACAGTGATAGATTTAGACCAAATCAGTCTTTCTGAGTATTTTTTTCTTGCTCGCTTTTTATTATACAGTTGACCATATGAAGTACTGTATATGTTTTCTATCGCTGTGAAACAAATTACCACAAACTTAGCTGTTTAAAACAACACCCATTTATCAGCTCACAGCTGTGTAGGTCAGAAATCCACAAAACATGACTATATTTTCTGCTCGGGGTATCTACAAGGCTAAAATCAAGGTGTTAGCTGGGCTGAGTTCTAGTCTGGAGGTTGGTTCAGCTCGGGAAATGTATGCTTCCAAGTTCATTCCTTTTGTTGGCAGAATTCAGTTCCTTGAAGTGGTAGGTCTGACGTCCCCGTTTCCTGGTTGGCTGTCAACTGGGGCTCACTCTTAGCTTTCAGAGGCTACTCTCTTCCCTTGACATGTGGCCTCTTCCATCTTCAAGCCAGTAACTGCATGTCAAATCCTTCTCTTATGAATCTCTAACTTCCTCTCCTTGGGCTAGCCAAGAAAGCTCTCTGCTTTAAACCGCTTATGTAATTAGGTCAGGGCCACCCAGATGATCTTCCTGTTTCAAAGTCAATAAAACCTAATCATGGGAGTAATGTCCATCATATTCACAGGCCTGGGGATCACACACGTGTGTACATTACAGGGGTGAGGCATCTTGGGGACCATCTTAGAATTCTGCCTAACACATTGTACACCACTTACCCAGTGCACACTCAACCACCAACATAGCTGAAAAAATTTTCCCGAAAACATTTCCTTACTATCCATTCTGATCGTTATTTTCATTTTTTTAAATGCAATCTCAACACATGAAATTGACTACACGGTCTGTTAATGAGTTGTGACTTACAACTGGACTAGATATTTGAAGTCCTTCAGGTACTTACAATTCTATTATTAGTTTTAAATAAAAGTGTTAATTAGAACTAGAATAATATAGTATTAAATTAGTGGACTGGCTCTAATGGGTAAACAGATGAAAACAGAATAGAATTGTTCCCTACTCCAGTTTTTGTTTGTGCTCGGTAAAACTACTTGAGTTTAACAATGTATATAAGAAACCTATATCCTTCAAAAACATAGTCCCTACTTAAAGATGGAAAATGAAACCAAATAGTAGACTCATATTTTTAATACTCCGTGTATTCTCTACATTTAATTTAGAGAACTACACGTAAGGACTTCTGAAAAGAGTTGTAAAGCAGATGTAGAGATAGTGAAGAAGACTGGGCATGCAGAATCCAAAAGTGTCCCAGCACTCCCTAAGCTGGGCTTGTAAATCCATGCAATATTCATTCCTTGATTCAGAATCTAAAGCCAGAGTTCGTACATCTCTCTCCAGCATCTGTGACTATTAGTAAAATGTGCTGATGTCTTTCCATTCTGAGACTTTTTTCGCTTGACAGTTAGGAAGTGGGACAGGTCTTGAATAGATGTCTCCATAATCAGAGTCATTCAGTGACACACCACATGCTGATTTGTCCTCGATCAGACCCAGCTGTGTGAAGGCCTCATAGAAGATGCTGCTCAGAATAAGAAGAAGGGTAAAACAGAGATCCCTGCTCTTGAGGTGTTCATCACGTGTCGGTGGGGGAGGGAGTGCTTGGTTAAAACAGGCACACCAGTGAGTAGAATACAAGACAGATGCTCTCAATGCCATGGGTGGGGCCAGAGGTAGGGGAGATGAGTGAGGAGTAGCGGAGGGCAGGGGAGGTTCACTCAAAGTGCTGTGGAATCCAGAAGATGGAGAAATCACATCAGACCTTAAAGGCACTCCTGGGCTCTTTATTGGCTTCATAGATCTAGTCACCGTTCATCACCCTCCGTTCTCCTCGCTGCCTTGACATCTAGCACTTAGCTGTCTTCCTTATCTTCTTGTGTTAGCATGTCTCCATACCAAATCTCAATTCTTATGAGTAGGAGAGGATGGCATTAATGTCATTAATCCTAACACTGAGTAGAGTGTAAGGCACACAGTAAGTGGTGGAGGTAGTGGAGATGAACCTTGCCCTTTTCAGTGGAGGAGGAGGGAGGAAATGGGCCAAGAGCTTAGTGTAAAGAAGAGCTTTGAATACTTCCAGGCATGAGAGAAGGATTGGAACCCCTGCTGTGGAGAACAATGAATAAGGTCTACAACTTTTAAATCTGTTAAGAAATTAGAAAAAGGTTAGATTTAGCAAAACCCTTTTAAAATTTATTTATTTAGTTATTTTGCGGTATGCGGGCCTCTCACTGTTGTGGCCCCTCCCGCTGCGGAGCACAGGCTCCGGATGCGCAGGCTCAGCGGCCATGGCTCACGGGCCTAGCTGCTCCGCGGCACGTGGGATCTCCCCGGACTGGGGCACGAACCTGTGTCCCCTGCATCGGCAGGAGGACTCTCAACCACTGCGCCACCAGGGAAGCCCTTAATTTACTTTTTTAATTGAAGTATAATTGATTTACAGTGTTGTGATAATTTCTGTTGTACAGGAAAGTGACTCAGTTACATTACATACATATATATACATATGTGTGTGTGTGTGTGTATATATATATATATATATATATTCTTTTTCAGATTCTTTTCCATTATAGGTTATTATAAGATATTGAATATAGTTCCCTATGCTATACAGTAGGTCCTTATTTTATTTGTAGTAATTTGTATCTGTTAATCCCAAATTCCCAATTTATCCCTCCCCCCTTTCCCCTTTGGTAACCACAGGTTTGTTTTCTATGTCTACGAGTCTATTTTTTGTTTTGTAAATAAGTTCATTTGTACCATTTTTTTAGGTTCCACATATAAGTGATATCATATGATATTTGCCTTTGTCTGACCTATTTCACTTAGTATGATAATCTCTACATTCATCCATGTTGCTGCAAATGGCATTATTTCATTTTTATGGCTGAGTATATTCCATTTTCTCTGTGTGTGTGTGTGTGTGTGTGTGTGTGTGTATGTACACATCTTTATGTCATCTTTATCCATTCATCTGGGGGTTTTTTAATATTTATTTATTTTTGGATGTGTCATGTCAGTTGCAGCATGTGGGATCTTTTGTTGTGCACAGGCTCTTCGCTGGGGCGCGTGGGCTTCTCTCTAGTTGTGGCGCACGGGTTCCAGAGTACGTGGCCTCTATAGTTGCAGCACACAGGCTCTCTAGTTGTGGCATGTGGGCTCAGTGATGCACGGGCTTAGTTACCCTGCAGCATGTGAGATCTTAGTCCCCTGTCCAGGGGTCGAACCTACGTCCCCTGCATTGGAAGGTGGATTCTTAACCACTGGACCACCAGAGAAGTCCCTCCATTCATCTGTTGATGGACATTTAGGTTGCTTCCATGTCTTGACTATTGTAAATAGTGCTGCAGTGAACATTGGGGTGCATGTATGTTTTCAAATTAGAGTTTTTGTCTCTTCCAGATATATGCCCATGAGTGGGATTGCTGGATCATATGGTAACTCTACTTTTAGGTTTTAAGGAACCTCATACTGTTCTCCATAGTAGCTGTACCAATTTACGTTCCCACCAACAGTGTAGGAGCGTCCCCTTTTCTCCACACCCTCTCCAACATTTATTATTTGTAAACTTTGTGATGATGGCCATTCTGACTGGTGTGAGGTGATACCTCATTGTAGTTTTGATTTGCATTTCTCTAATAATTAACAATGTTGAGCATCTTTTCAATATGGCTGTTGGCCATCTATATGTCTTCTTTGGAGAAATGTCCATTTAGATCTTCTGCCCATTTTTTTGATTGGGTTGTTTGCCTTTTTGATAATGAGCTGTATGAGCTGTTTGTATATTTTGGAAATTAAGCCCTTGTCGGTCGCATCATTTGCAAATATTTTCTCCCATTCCTTAGGTTGTCTTTTTGTTTTGTTTATGGTTTCCTTTGCTGTGCAAAAGCTTATAAGATTGATTAGGTCCCATTTGTTTATTTTTGCTTTTATTTCTTTTGCCTTGGGAGACTGACCTAAGAAAACATTGCTACGATTTATGTCAGAGAACGTTTTGCCTGTGTTCTCTTCTAGGAGTTTAATGGTGTCATGTATTATATTTAAAACTCCCTTTTATTATGCTATTATTTATTTATTTATTTATTATAAGGAAGGTCAGTAGTAATATACCCTTGTTTATTTTTTAATTTAGTAATTTAAGTATTCTCATTTTTCTTTTTTTTTTAACATCTTTATTG
>NW_020174375.1:1917447-1943665 GCF_003031525.2 Neophocaena asiaeorientalis asiaeorientalis | reverse complement strand
GTATGACAGACTCTAGGTCTATCCACCTCATTACAAATAGCTCTATTTCATTTCTTTTTGTGGCTGGGTAATATTCCATCGTATATATGTGCCACGTCTTCTTTATCCATTCATCCGATGATGGGCACTTAGGTTGTTTCCATCTCCAGGCTATTGTAAATAGAGCTGCAATGAACATTTTGGTACATGACTCTTTTTGAATTTTGGTTTTCTCAGGGTATATGCCCAGTAGTGGGATTGCTGGGTCATATGGTAGTTCTATTGGTAGTTTTTTAAGGAACCTCCATACTGTTCTCCATAGTGGCTGAACCAATTCGCATTTATTATGCTATTTAAATGCTCTCTGCAAGTTCAAAGACAAGGCAGAAAAGGGTTGAAGTTAGCCTTCCCAGGTTCTTGGCTCAGCAGGGCTTCCAAACAGGGCCAGTAGGGGGCTCCTTGGATAACAGGTGTCTGTATAATACTTCTGGAACTTTCCTACAGTTGAGACTTCCGTGCAGGTCCTCACCTTGTCAAGCGAACTAACAGTCTGCTCACGCCTTTTAATCTCTTGTTTGCCCTCATGGATCAGTCTCTACCTTTTGTCCTTTCTATATTAATCTCACTGTATCACCTTTGTTGAATACCATGTATGATGAATAGGTCAGTGTTCTCTACACAGTAATTTCCAGTTATATTCAGATAAACAAATTCTGGGTTTATTTGGTGGATGTGTTTAACTCAGACTTTTTCATATATGAAAATATGTTCCTTCATTTATTAACCTATTCACTTATTAATTAAATAAATATTTATTAAATGCCTACTACAAACCAGGCCTTGTTCAAAGTGCCACTAATACAAGAGAAAATAAGACCAAGTCCAGGCACTCAGGTGCTTATACTCTAGTGGGAAAAGCAGGGTATAAATAAGCAACTAGTTATTCATTGTCAATGAATAGTACGTTTTTAAAGAAAAATAAAACAGGTTAATGGAGGAGGGCGATAGAAAAGTTACTCTGTAAAATGTGTTTAAACCTTATACAATTTTTATAAACATTCTAGCAGATAAATGATACAGTTCTGAGAAATCAGTTAGGCTGGTTTCAATTACAGGACATTTGATACATTAATAATAGATTTTTCAAAGAGTTGTTTTTCGCTTGGCATAGAATTAATTTATGAAAAGACTAATGGAATTGATATTTGCAGCATGAAGAAGAAAATGATTGAGGGAAAATTTAATGATCCTCAAGCTTCCCAGCATTGTTTTGAAAAGGAGGTGCCCAGATGTTCTTCACTTCTACCAAGAAAAGAATAAGTTGTAGCAAAGAATATAAAAATTAAATACTGGGGGAATGTAACAATTTGAGCACCGTTACTGGGGAAGTTTGGGTCGTGTTTTCTAAAGTACAGCTGTTATGTCTTTAGAGTGGTTTAGGCATCAACTTGCCTGGAACAGTGCTCCGATCAGCTCTCCAAGATCCTAAATGGTTTTGATCAGTGGCAGGAAGGCGGAAGGGTGGTCGTTCATTCCACTGCGTTTACTGAGCTCCTTCTTTTGGTCCCAGAGGCAGGATGGATCAAGGGTGAGGAACTTGGCCTCTGGAATCTGATGTCTAAGTTGGAATCCCATTCCCCCTGCTAGTTACGTGACCATAAACAAGGCACTTAGAATCTCAAAGCTCAGTGTCTTCACTTATAAAAGGAAATGAAACTGCTGCTTCCTGAAAGGGCCGTTGTGAGGAGTAAATGAAGTAGCCTATGTAAAGTGCTTATAATAGTGCCTAGAACATGGAAGTTCTCCATGAATATTGGTGAGCTTGTTATTGTCACTGGGCATTCAAGATGCAGCATGAATGAGGCGTCCTGATTGCTGCCCGCCTGCTATGTGAAGCTAGCCTCCTGCCCTGATCCTTGTGGATATGCTCGCTTATCCCCTGGTTTTTAGCAGGTGGTTCCTCATTCCCCACAAGATAAGGTTGTTTGTTGCTCTGTAGACCTTTCGTGCTCTGCCCCGGTTTACTCTCCAGCTTAGTCTCAGACCCCAGCCCCACACTCTAGCCATGCTCATTGTGGTTTCCCAAAGGTGTCCTTCCGTATGATGTATGATGGGCTTTATGGAAGTGTTTCCTTCTGCCTAGAACAGTGTTAGGATTCCATCCAAATTCTCCTCATACTTGGCGACACCTTCCCCAGATTTGATCAACATGAAAAGATTCAAAGCATTTTAACATATGCATTGTCAGTTTCTTAGGTGACTAAAAAATACATGTTAAATTCAGTGAATGCTTATAACATTCCTAAAAGATGAGTAGGATACTCGTTATGGCCACCCCAGAGCATTCTTGGGAATTGAGTCTCTGAAAGTTGAATGACTTTTTCACGATCACACTGGAAATGGTGGCAAAGTCAAGGAAAGAATAAGTAGATTGATAACTAATGGTAAAGAGTTTATCTTCTGCATGTTTTCAGGTCAATTCTCTTCTCAAAAACAAAAACAAAAATGAAATTTGATCATTGACAGAGATCTCAGTAAGTGGTTTCACAAGCGCTAGTCCATACCTTTTATGGCGAAACAGATGCATTAAAAAAAGAATACTAGTTTTTCATGAAATTACATTTATTCGATTAAAGTGACCATCTTTTCCTTCTTTTGCTCATCCTTCCTTCTTTCTTTCCTTCTTCCCCTCCTCTCTTTTCTTCTTTTCTCACCTCCTTCCTCGTGTTAAAATGGACTGCCTTCTGTGAAATGATGGCATAGTATATGTATTGCTTTTGTAGAATTTTTTAATAAGATGTGGTTTTTTTTTTGTTTTTTTGGTTTTTTTTTTGCGGTACGCGGGCCTCTCACCGCTGTGGCCTCTCCCACGGCGGAGCACAGGCTCCGGACACGCAGGCTCAGCAGCCATGGCTCACGGGCCCAGCCGCTCCACGGCATGTGGGCTCTTCCCGGACCGGGACACGAACCCGCGTCCTCTGCATCAGCAGGCGGACTCCCAACCACTGCGCCACCAGGGAAGCCCTAAGATGTGTTATTTTTAAATCTCCTCACTTGTCAAAATTAAGTTAGAAAATGTCCCCCAAATATTCTTTTGAAATATTACTCTTCTGTGAAATTGTAAAAGTCTGACATCCACTGATCTTGTCCTTTGCCCTGCCTTCAGAATAGAATATCTTCAACATTCCAAACTTCAACACTCCAAATTTGTATCTTACTAACCCCAGGCTGCTTACATATTGAAAAGAGAGCCTACAGAATTAGGGGTTCCCTGGGAATTCTTCTGAGTAGTTGGCAAAATTAAAAGAGTAATAACTGGTTTGGAAACTCTAAAAAGGGAAAAGCAAGACACGTATTTAACTACTTTTTAATTGCAATACACCAGGCATTTAAAAGTATCACCACATAACTTATATGCCTCTCCTTCTGAATCTAGACTTTTTAATTATAAGAATAAAAAAGATCGACTCTAAAGTGAAAATATTGTAGCAGGAAAGAGAAAGAAAAAAAAGGAAAAGACTAATCTCGCTGGAGGTGACACATTCTGCAGCCTGAAACTAGGTCACCGCTGAACCAGAACCTTCTCTCCACGCTAGAAGATTCTTCATGTAAAAGCAGGAAGTCTCTGATTTAATCAGAACAACCAACTTGGCACACAGGTCACTGTCTGTAAGCACAGAAACTCAAATGGGTAACTGCTCTGAGGGTTCAGATTAAATTATGTTCCTGAGAAAAATTACTTTGTTTTGAATTGAAGTTTGATGACTTCTTATACTTTCTGGGTCACAAGATTATTTAAGGAAAATTATTCTGTTGCTGAGGTTCCTTGTTATACATGGAATCTGGACTTCCCTAAATGGACCTGGGCTTTTCACAGATTTCAAAGACTGCTGCACATGTAGAAGTGCCTTTTCTTTTTGACCCACATTGCATTAGATTGGCCCGTTTGTATTAAGATAATGGAATTTGAAGATATTGAAAATCCAAGTTCAATTTTTTTGTTTACTTGTGGGGTAAGCAGACCTTGGGATTCAGTGTATGAAAATCTGTGTCTGTGTGTATGTGCTGGAGGGGTATTTGAATGGGTTTTTATTTCATGTCATTTAAAAAATTCCATTTAAAATCCACTTTAAAACATGAGGCCTAGGAAAACCACAGATGAAAACTTCTTTTCCAGTCTAGAATAAATATGAACACTTTATTTCTTTCAAGAGAAATTAGATTTTTTAACTAAGCATTTATACAATTTTAACTAAATTTTGCTAAGCAGTAGAGGTGTACTCAGAAAGAAGAAAAAGATGTTTGTTTGATACCCCTATAGATTGGTAATGTTTGTAACATGCTAGATAAGCTTGCCAACTGTAATTTACAAAGTTACCACCATATTTTATACATTTGCCATATTCTCTTTTGCCCTGATTCTGTTATTGTTCTCTGTCAGAGGTAATCAACCCAGGATCAAGAAACACAGCTTAATCATGGCTGTGATAAATGGATTATGAAATGTCAGTACCCCAGGGTTTCCTTGAGCTACTGGTGTTGGTTTGGTATTTGAGTTGCAGCATAGCTTATAACTTATTAGAAACAAATTATACCTGTCAATTTATTGAACGATTTCTAAGCAGCCTAATTGAAGCTATACTGGTTAAAATTGTGTAATAATTTAAACAGACATTGTTTCGTGGTGGAGAAGTAATCATGATCTTATTTGAAATTTGCTAAATTCCTATGACAAGAAATCCGTCAGCACTGCCAGCCATCAGAACTTGCCCTTTCCCCCTGCCAATGCTTGTCGGAACGTTCCTTTCCACTGAACCATGGCTAGGGGAAGAAAATGACAGATTATTAAGAAATACCTACTTTGTTTTAAACGTTAAGGGATAGAATTAATGGCATTTTGAACAGTGAAATATGTTCAAATTTCCCCCGTATTTCCATTTTTTAAAAAAAGCATCAATTTAAAGAGTTTCTAGGATCTTGCAAACGTTCAGAAATAGAGCTATTGATAGCCCCTTGTTATGCTGCACACCTGAAACTAATATAACGTCTATGTCAGTTATACCTCGATGAAAAATATATTTAAAAAAGCAATTGATATCTCCTGATTTTTTAGGATATGGCTTTTCTTCCTACTTCATATCTAAAGACATTTTTCACACATTAAAAAAACCTGCAAGATTCATGCTCCTCAACAAAATTTTGACCATGTTCACACTCTGACCAAAAGAATATTACTGAGAAGAATGTGAAAATAGTTGAAAGTGAGACACAATTGAGGGAAATGCTTCTATTTGCTATTTCTGCCAGAGGTTTTGAAATGACTTTGACTATAGTTAATTACTTTGAATAGCCCAATTATAAATGTTTCGGTGACCATTCCTAATAGATTCACTATAAATCATGTGCACATCTACATGCAAGCAAGCTTTTAGTGAGCTATTTTAAAACTTCACTAATTCAAACCTTGAATCATCTGAACAGACTATGACCTAAAAAGGCTTTGTGTCAGTATAATCTATGAATAAAAAGCTATGTGAATTCTTAATGGAAACATGATTTCAGAATACAGAAAATATTATGTTCAGCAAATTAGCTTAACAGCCTTTTAGTAGGTAAAAATACCTGCTAAGAGAAATTCATGTAATGGTTTTGAAGTAATGTTATCTAATACTTAACCTATTTCATGTTAGTATGTATGTTTGAAGATAACAAAGTTAAATACCTTCAAAATATTATCTGAATAAGTCTTTAGCTATTTAAATGGTTGTTTCCTGGAGGAGAAGGCCTATATTGTCTGTGTAATCATGGCCGACACATCTTAGCATCCCATTTCCTCCATTCTCCTTGGTCATTTATTTGGTCAGCCTGTTTCATGAGTTGGAATCTTAAGTCTTCTGGTACATTCAGTCTTATGGACATTAAATATTAAGATGTTACACACTAAGTATATGGACGATAGTCCATCACGGAGAAATCAGTAAGACTTTAAACAGTGCCTGCCCACCTGCTGCATCACAGTATTTTTTATTTGCTAGGATTTGCACTCAAGAACCCTTGGACTTGATTTTGTTGCTTAAATTTTAATACGTCGATAGAAAGGACATTGATTTCCTCTCCTAGTTCTCTGAGCCAAAGGAGGCAAAAATTATCATCAATAGTATATTGGAAATAAAATATCATAGGTGCCCACAGAGAGTTTTACCTTGTGACTCTGTTTAGTGAGTGTCTCATAAACCAGTTCAAAACAATTTCCTTTTTAATTAGGCAATTTTAGTGTCTTTGAGGTCTTTTTCAAGTATTATTTCAAGTGAGTCATCATATAGCAGAACAGCAGAATACTGTTTACTCTAACTAAAGAAACAGGGTATCTGGTGTGCTATTTGAGGCTACAAAGTTTCACTTCCTACTTTAAATAATTCTCTCAAATTACAGATCTTTCTTGATATGAGAAACATTCTTGTAAATAAACATAGGGTGAGTGGGATGGGATAGGGATAGCCAAAAAGTCGCACTAAAATAAGAAAAAGAGGAATATCAATAGTAATTCGCTCTCCCCATGCTCTCATTTATTTTTTTCATCTCTACCCCTAAATAAGCCTATCTAAATCTCAGTTCGGTGGTCAGTTTTAAGAATGCTTATTCATTCATTTAATAAATGAATGACTGCTGTTGACAATTGGCAGTTGGAGATGAGGCTTGAGAAAGATGAGGGGCCAGATAATGGGGCATCTTGTGGGCTGTACTATAGAATTTGGACTTAATCATGACACCTTGGGAATTGTTGAAGGTTTTTGCCTAGGGGAGTACCTTGATAAGGTTGCTTTATAGAGAGATGTTTTGAGCATCATATAGAGAATGGGTTGGGGCTATACATGCCTAGAGACAGAAAAACCTTTTAGATGTATAAGTGTCAGGGCTAATTAGATATTATGCTGTACGGCTTAAGAGCTTTGGCTCTGGAATTACACAGATCTAGTTTTGGATACCCACACAGCCATTCTAAGTAGCTCTGTGACCTTGGACAAGTCACTTAACCTCACTGATTTTCCTCTGGGAAGTGAGAATATTACCCTGTACCACTCAGGTTTGTAATAAGGTTTATATGAGGTAACGTGTACAAATTGCTTACTAGATCCTGGCACAGAGTAACACACAGTAGAACTTAAATAAAAAGTAAAGTATCAAAATAATATTAATGGAGAGTGACAAAGTCCTAATCTAAGGCAGAGGCAATATGAGAGGAGAGAATTACAGAGGGGTGATGGATATAAATGGGGAGGAACTGGTGACCAGCTGGAAATGAAAAAGAAGAAGATTTTCCAATCAGTTCTATGATTTCAAGTTTTGAATGCTTGAAGCAATGATAGCTGACATTTTTCAATTAAGGTATATCTTCTTTTCTAAACCAAACAAATATTTCTATGGGCCAGAAAAGGGGTAGAAACACATAGCAATAAAGGAGCATGGAACCCACAGTCAAGAACAGCTCAAGAGGACATGATATCTAAATGTAATGTGGTATCCTGGATGGGATCCTGGAACAGAAAAGGGACATTAGGTTAAAATGTAAGGAAGTCTGGATAAAGTATGGACTTTAGTTAATAGCAATGTGTCAGTATTAGCTTATTAATTATAACAAATGTAACTAATCAATATAAGAGGTTAATAATAGGGGAAACTGGGTATGGGATATATGAGAACTCTGTACTATCTTAGCAATTTTTCGATAAATCTAAAAACTTAAACAGAAAATTTTATTTAAAAAAAATGCGTACCATGCACATTAGAAGAACAGAGCCCCACTTACTTCTTCAAATTTAGCAGCTGAGCAGGGATTCCCAACCATGAAAGGCTGGAAAAAGCTGTGATTACTGGGTTGTGGCTCAGCGTAAGCTTCAGAGGCCAGAGGAAACAGAGAGAGGCTTGGAACCTGGACCTAGGAGAAGCCACCCCTCCATTCCACGGCCGAATCGATTTTCTCGCCATGAGCCACCAATACAAGACCTTATTCTGGAATGGAAGTCTCGGGGGCAAGTTGAGCTAAGAGGAAAATGGCTAGAGGAAGTGAAGGCACTAGAGAGAGGGAAAAAAATGTGAAACCTAAAAGCTCGCTCTCAAGAGGAGTCCGAAACTAAAATTGAAGTACACGAGGAAAGCTGAAACTGAGAAAGTCAACAAAATCAACAACTGGGTGAGGAATTCACTAGAGAAAATGAAAAAAAAAAAATGTTAGTTTTTAAATTGACTTTATGATTTGTGTGAGGCTTCTAGGATAACTGTTGAGTTTCTGATTTGAACACCTAGGTGCATGGGGTTAGCATTCACAAAGATGGGAAATGCTCAGGGGATAGCTATTGAAATGGGATATTGAGTTCGATTGTGGGTCCGTTGAGCTTTGAGATTCCTGAGGGGATAGGCAGTTGGATCTGCAGTTCTGGTGCACAGGAGGTAGGTTTAGGATGAAGATGTCTCTCCAAATCAGCATGTAAGTATAACGGAGTTTCTTAAGAAGAGTGAATAAAGTGATAAAGAAAAGAGTCCTCCCCAAAATTTAAGGGGTAGGAGCAGACCAACAGGCTGCAAAGGAAACTGAGAAAGGACGAACAAGGACGTAGGAGGAATCTTTGTGGTTTCCTCAAGCTCTATAATCCTATAAATTGTCCCCTTGTTGCCTCTACTAGTTATTTAGGAAAGAAATGAAACTATGCTATTCACATGACCAAACATGCAAAAGATTATCATGATGAGGCCTTGACATCCTAGGATTCAGGAAGAAATGTGTTCAAGAAAGCTATGTTGGAAGAGGGGCAGGGGGAATATTCTTTGTCAAAGAGAGAGGGAACAGCAACTTCTATTTGGTTCCCTTCTTTGGTCATCCCCTGTGATTTAAGTCTACTGGAGTAATAAAATCTGTCAAGAAAAATGGGATGAACTGGGATTGATGTCATAAGTATCACATCAGAAACCTTTTGATGTTAAAGGCAAATGGTTTCTATCTGATTTAGAGGAATGTCAATGCATCCGAAAACGTCTTTTTCCAGTATTGAATCAGTATTCATGAGTCTGTCCTCTTAGCGTAAATCACACTTGTGATTCATTCTCTTTAAACACCCTACTTACTGCAGAGTCATGTCACATCACACAGTCTGAGAACTTTCTCCTCCCTTATTTGGGGACTTGTAGAAAACTTCAGGATAAACAGCAGACAGCAAATGACTCAGGGTTTCAAGGCGGTTCCGTGATACACCACCTGAAGAGGGGAAAGGCTTGGTTTTTTTTTTTTTTAATCTGTCTTTCCCCAATAGTTTTTTTTTCTTTATTTCTTTTTTATTTTTTTAACATTTTTATTGGAGTATAATTGCTTTACAATGGTGTGTTAGTTTCTGCTTTACAACAAAATGAATCAGTTACACATATACATATGTTCCCATATCTCTTCCCTCTTGCGTCTCCCTCCCTCCCACCCTCCCTATCCCACCCCTCCAGGCGGTCACAAAGCACCGAGCTGATCTCCCTGTGCTGTGCGGCTGCTTCCCACTAGCTAGCTACCTTACTTTTCATCAGCAGCACTCAGAAAGGAAAGCTTTAAAGCCTTCAGACTATTCTAAAGAATCCCTTCTTAAATGGGAGAATCTTATAAAAATGCAGAGGCCGACTCAGTAGGCCTGGGGTGGGACCCACCATTTCGCATCTGTAGCAACAATCCAGGTGCTGCTGGGTCCATGAATAGCAAGGCTGGTCTATAGAGCCTGCAGGCACCTTCACGAGGAAACACATCTAAAATATTTTTCAGTATTTGGACCCAAGTTATCATCCTGGACTAAAAATATATCTTGAAGACTTAATGTTCCTTTCTTGAAACAGACTACTGCTACGCCAAGCCCTGAATACCTATGCTATTAGAAACTTTCAGAGTAAGAGTAAGAATGTGGATACACCCACACATGCATACACATAGTTTTCATACTATCAGATACACAAATTACCCTATAGTAGTAATAGATAAAATTGTTTTGTTAAGATTAGAGAATTTGCCACGTGTTAGCAGCTTCTGAATTTGATTAGTCGAGGGTGCTAATTGGGACATTATCATGTAATTCAGTGCAGAGCAGGAGAAATCACTAGGTTCTGAAACAAAAGAGACAGGTTAGAATTTAGCAATTCCCTGGCTGTTTGAGCTCTGCTATTCACCAGTTGTATGGGTCAAGTTTGTTGATCAGTTTTTTTAACTATTCAATGGGAATAAAAACACTTTCTTCATAGGCTTTTTGTGAGTGTTAAATAAAACAATGCATGTAAAGCTCTTGGTACTGAATCTGGTTAGTAAATTCTTAACAGATAGTTCCTCTTTCATTAAAGAAGGAGAATGAAAATGGAAAGATGTCAATGGGCAAGTAATAGCCAATCAGTAATAATCAATAATAAGTAGTCTTACTTGGGGAAAATCTGTTATTGCTATATTTTAATGTCTCTATATATTAATTTTGTCCTGAAAACAAACATGAGGTTTCTGCATCAGACTTAAGATTACCTACAGCAATAACAGCACTGATTCCCCTTCCCTGGCAGCAGCTTGATGAAGGGCAATGTCAACCCTGCTTGTAGGAGTTTGTACTGTAGGAGCCTGAAATATCAATCTGGACATTTATACAGGAGCTGGACAGCTGCCCTGCTCCCCTCTGGAAAGAGGGGGAGAAATCTTTGTCCGTAATATGTATGAATCTTCTCTGGTCCCTAAATTTTTATAACCCTTGGCACAACAAACAAGATAGCTCAGGGTTTTAGCCTCCTTTGTAATATAAACACATAGATCCAGGGAGATAAATCTCTGTCTGTCTCCAGAGCTCTTCATTTATTCAGCCATCCTTTTACCTAGATGCCGATTTTTTTGCTAAATCTGGATCTTCCGATGGCCCCTCCTCCCCTCCCATCCCCTCCCCATGACTCCTGAACTTTCAGTACAGTTTATACAAATTAAGACATTTTTGTCTGTGATAGGATTTCCTGTGGAAACAGATGGAAAGACTAAGTTCCTTGTCCTGGTTGAATTGGCAGAAATAGGTAGAACTGACAGACCCATAGGATAGAGAGACCCACCCCTGACATTAGGGGCAGACAGATCATCGTTAATAGTGGAAAGAGGCGACTCCAAAATCAGATAACTTTGAAACTGTTCCCACATTTACTGCTAATCAAAGGTGTGGTCCTGGACCTGGGTCACTTATCCTCCCAGAATTCTAACTCCTACTTGAAAAACTAGGGGATTTGCTATCCACATGATCAGGAAAACCCCTCTGAGCCTTTAATACATGGATTTTAATATTTTTAACTGTGGTGCCTTTTATTGGCGTTCCCTTCAAACAAAGTTATTTTGAGCATTGACTTATTTTGGCATAACCCCTATCTAAATACAAAACAACATTTGTTCTTAAAAACAGCTGCAGTTACTTGTACCTTGTCCTTTCTGTCATTTTTGGTTTTCTTTCATGAGATTTGTTTGTTCAAAACCTAGGCTAGGCTCTTTTACCAAAATGTACAAGTCTCAGGTTGGAACTGCTTATTTCCTGTTCATGATTCCAACCATTCATCCTTTTAGGAGGCTGTCCTTTTACAGCTGCCTAAACTCCTTTTATTTAGTATAATTGTTTTGCTGCATTAAAAGAAGCAATCTTTATATAATTAAATCATTTACAGAAAGGAACCTTTTCTCAGTGGTTATGTTCTTTGCTTTGGTTTCATGACCCCAGATAGTTCTCACAAACTCAACAATTCTGAATAGCATGGAAATCGGTGTTTTGAGCGCAATAAAGCATAGCTAAAGTTAAGCATGCAAAAACGTGTGTGGAGCTAGCTTCTTCAAACTGGGGAAGAAGAAGGAGAAAAAAGTCCCAACAGTTATAAGCACATGTGTGTGCTGGACACTATGCATTATCATTTCATTTAATTATCATAAAAATTTTGTGATAGGTTTTTTTTGGTCATATGTGTACATGTGTACACGAGATTCAAAGATATCGCATCGTTTCCCGAAGGCCGTCCAACTCTTAAGGGTAGAACAAAGATTTAAATCCACATTGGATTCCAAAACCTATCTATCTTCTTTCCGTTAAATTTCACTTTCTCCGAAGAGTTCTACTCTTTCATAGCAACCTGTTTAACAGATGAGATGATGCCTGTATAAGCTCTGCATAAACTGTAAAGTGCTGTACAACTGTGGCTTATTACCACTATAATTGATAAAACTGGATAAGTCATTTTAGGTTCCTAAGGAACAATCATAAATAACAGATAGGTACAATTATGTACTTAGTCTTACTCATGTAATTTTACTTCTCATATGTGTATTTGAAATAGCATTTTATAATTAATGTCTTGTTCCCACTGAAGCACTATACATGCCCTTTTCATGTTTTCTCAATGAAAGCAGAATACTGGCAATGTTTGAAAATTCATTGTATGATTCAACTTGGGACTTCTTACGGAGTGTGTGTGTGTGTAGATTTTTTAGTAAAATCTAAACTGAACTTCTGTCCTGTTTGTTTTCATGTTCTAGTATATTGTGAACTGATAAAATTACAATATTTTTTGACAGGAACCAAAACTAAGTTCACTAAACATATTGCTAAAAAATGGTAAATTAATTTAAAATGTCATGCAGTGGAATTGGCTATGAGTGTTTTAAGAATGACTCATGTCAAACAAACCTTTTCTTTTTAAATAGAAGATTTAAGAATTAGGAAAATGTCATCGTGAAAATATCTTGATTTCAGCAGAGCCATCTGACAAATTTCTTATGATGGTCAGTTAAACAGAGAGAGAAATAAACATGAGATGATTCTGTAGATAGCTTTGAGGATGACTAATAATGAGGGGTCAGCTTAGAGAATGGTTTCCTAGTACTGGGCCATAAGGCCTGAATTTTAAGACTTTGTCTCATTCACATTTCACCGTTGTCTTGGCCCATATACAGATAAGCTCTAAATTGACACAATGCTAAGTGAAATAAAAATATGACAGGATAAGTTCACCTTAAATGATTGACTCAAATTGAAAAATTAACGTTTAATAAGTTTAAATGTTAATTTTTCTCTGCTTGAAAAAGTCACCTGTACATGTACAGATTTCAGAAAACCTGATTAAATAGCAATTTGGATAAAAAGAGATCCATGGATTTTAGTTTTAGAAGTGGACTTTCAGCAATGTGACATTGCAAGCCGAAAAAGGGAATACGGTCTTGAATGATCAGGATCTCAGGGATACCTGCTAGCTGTTTTCTACCTTAAGGAAGAAGGATCATCTACATGGCTCCCAAGGATAGCTCTAAAACCCATAGGTGGAAGTTCCAAGACCACTTTTTAGCTTAATATAAAGAAGGACTATATGAAAATACGACTGCAAAAAGAAGGGATTCTAAGGCAACTCCACCCAACAGTTAATCTGTTTTGTTTTTTAAAATAATACATTCATATTTCATTTTTGCATAAAACCATGGTAATGTCTGTACTGTTCCATTTTTTAGACTATGCAATGCCACAGTCAAATTCTGTTTGCATTTTAATAGACTTCTGAATGATTTCCTTTTTCTTGTAGTACTTCAGCATTACTGCCCTCAACTAGGAGGGCCCCGTAGTAAAAGGCAGTGTAGAAGAGGGTAAAAGCCTTCACTATAAAGCCGAACATAGCCTGACTTAAATCTAGGCTCTACTAGTTACTATGTGATACTGGGAAGTTTGCTTAGTTTCTCTGAACCTCTGTTTCTACATCTCTAAAAAGATGTTGTCTACATCACTAGGCTGTTCTAAGCATTAAATGTAGATAATGTGTTTTTTAAATTAGTAATTTCAAATAAAATGTAAGTGCTTAACAAATACCCATTAATAATAATTTACAAGAGTATGATAATTCATGTTTTTATAACAATTAGAAATGTGTCAGACACATAGTAAGTAGTAGATAAATAAAAGTGAATGATTATTGTGTTAGTGTGAAACAAATTGGTATAATGGTGCCCCTGGGATGCAGCACAGATCATTTATTGGGAGATACAGTGGTGAAGAAATGAAGAAAAGGAGGTTCATTCATTGTTGCCAAAGCAGGCTGCGTGAGTCGAGGGCTATCGTAAAGCCACGTCTAACCCCAAATATTTTCTCTTTTGGTTTGATCCCAAAGCCCCCCTATGAAAATCACCCACAAGTTATAAAACAAAGAGATGACTTTTTCCAGGGGATCGCTGATCCACCTGTGAAGAAGAAAGGGAATACTTTTGATTCTTGCTTATTAGCACTTTGGCAAAACTGAATTTAGCAGATTGGTGTTTGCTATCTTAGAAGCACAGAAGCGGTTTCCTGAGGTGTGAAGAGCTATGGAAACAGCTGATTTCAGCAAGCCTAAGAGAAGCAGGGCAGGGATTAACACTGAGTGATTGAAAGGCAGAGCAGTCCCTGAGGGATCCCAGGGAGTGAATAGAGATCTCAAAGGCGATAGAGAAGAAACACGTTATACCAAGTGGGGCTAAGATACCAACATTTTATCTAGGCCCTAAGTTTATTGTTGTATTGGCCCTTGGCTCTTATATGTATCATTCTATATTATCTTGAGCATATCCTATGAGTTATGTATTTTTATCTCCATTTAACCAATGAGCAAGTTAGGGCTCAGATAGGTTAAGTAGCTTGCCTGAGATCCCACAGTTAGTAACCAATGAACCAAGGAATTGAGCCTGCCTTTTGTACAAGAGCAGAAATCTGTTTACTCTCTGTCACTGAATGAGTAAAATGAGCCTCTCTTTTACAAACACAGCAAACTTATTTCACCATTGAAATAGGGACACAGGTGATCTTCCTAAGCCCTTTGGAAAGAATTCTTTAGCTTGATAGAGATTGTCTAGCAGCTAAGATTATATAATAATTGGAGATTACTATGAATATTACCCAACCTGAAATCCTAACGAAATAAGTTCACAAGAAAACACACAGACTGTAAGTAGCCTAAAACAAGTGTTTACTAAATGGGTGGAGCATCTGATAGGGGAAAATATATTCTCCAATTCTAGGAAGTTTTGGAGGCAAAGCTTCCAAACTTTCGGTTCGTATTCAGAACTTAAAAAGATCACAAAAACAACTTATTTCTTCTTCCCAATCTGTAGTTATGCCAAGGTTTATTGAGAAAATGTTACACATTCATGTGTGCACATATATACAATCATAAAATTATTTCCTCTTAGTAAATTTCCACTGTGAGTTAGGCTTTTTTTTTGTTTTAATTTCCATTCCCTTCAATAAAACTGTGGTAGCGTTACTGCATATAAATAGATTCAGTTTAAGTAAATGTCTCAAATATATCATGCTGTTAGCAATAGCCAGAAAGTGATATCACTACAAGAAACTAAATTTCACATTGGCTTGAGGTCTAAGGTCATGAGAAAAAAAAAATAATGAAACTGTGTGTAAATTGGTTCTGGTAGCTCAGAAGATTTGTCCTTTTTTTTTTTTTTTAGCAAACCATCAAGCTCTGCTTTGTTGTTGCTGTTGTTTTTCATAAATGGATACAGTTTGTGTCAACAATTCCCCCAAAAGTGTTGAGGATATGGCAGATTCCTTTTTCCTGTCAATTGATCTCAGATATGGCTCGTAAGTCTGTTAGCTTTTGACTTAAGACTCACAAGTCTGAAGTCCCATTTTTATGACTTTTTTATGGTAACTGGGCTACACCTGCAGAAATTTGCAACTTCTTTTTGCACTGTAAGCATAAAGAAGAGGCTTCCTACATGTCTGTGCTTCTTGGCAAATCCTCAGTGACTGGCTCCAAATATAGACATTGGGGGATTCTACAGAGCAGGATGGGGAAAAGGAGAAGGAGGCAATCTAATGGGCATGACACTCATCATTCACAGAATTTCATAAAAGGCTTATTGATCAAGTTACCCTACTTTGAAATTACTTCAATTTAACTAGTTTAAGCTACGTCATTCCTGTCCCATCCCATATGGTCATTCCTTTGTTTTTATACCCATTTTTTTTTAAACATCCCTTCCTGAGATGCAGTCAGTTTATCTTTGTTTTTCTTCTGGGTTTTATGTTGATGGATTGTTTCATTTTTGAGGACCCGTGTGTGGGGGTGAGAGGTTGATTAATGATTCACATGAGAGAAGGTAATGAACATTGTATATACTTGAAACAAAAGAAAAGACCAAAAAAAAAGGAACTCTGTAGAAATTATGTAATTCTTAGCCACAAGTGATTTCTTTAAAAATGTATGAAAAGCTACTGCCTTCCTTAGACAGGATTTTATTTCTTCAGACACAAGTAGGTACATTTCTCCCTACAGATACTCATTAGTCAGCTGATACTATAGACTGTCAGCTAAGGTTTGCTTAGGAAAACAGACCACTCTAGGTATTTGAGCAAGAAAGGACATAATACAAGGAATTAATGCCTACAAAGCTATGGGAAAGGTTGGGAGAGAAGGGCAGACAGCACTTTCTGGCTTTGAAAAACCTGGAGTGCCAATTTGACAGGAAGCAAGCTCTCAGCTGTCTACAGCACTGAAATAAATGATTTTAGAGACACGGGAGAAGCCTTTGAAAATTTCACATTGCCATCCACCCATAAGTCTACGTTGGCCACTAACAGAGGAAAGAAAAGTCTCCTTATCTTCTCCTTTCCAAGTCTTTATGAATACCTCTCATTGATGGAATCTAAATAGAAAACTTACAGGAGAATAGAAAAAAAATCTAGTTTTTAGGCTTCAAGCCCTTTGGGTCACTGTACTTAAAAGGTCAGGGATGGGACTGCATTGATATCTCTGTAACAAGAGAGCACTGTCAGTTCATATAAGTCATAGGTGGAATTTTGTGTTCTCTCCAGAGGACTAGCTTGAGTAATGTTGAGTGAGTTAGCATTCTAAATGTTTACATATCCTTTCTTATCCTGCCTCTTAATGGCAGAGAGGACAAGCTTTTTACTTCCATTTACAAGATGGTGTGCTTGTCAAACTGTATAATCCAAAAGGAGACAGATATGTGCAACATACAGGTAATAAGGAAGTTACCTAGCAACCAACAATATTGGCAAAATCAGCTTTCCTTAGCCTTTTATGAGCATTTTGGTTAGCAAATTGGATCACATTAAAAGCTGAAGCAAGCAGGAACATTTTTCAATGTGTTCAATTATATCTTGTTTTAGAAGGTAAAAGTTTATCCCCATGATGGAAATGCTCCTTCAGGTGTACCTGATTTGTTTTCAGTTGATGAGAGCAGTTAAGCATATATGTATTACTGGTGGAAGGAGCCTCACAGAAATGAGCGCTGCTCTTCTTGTGGTGTCAGAGTCTTTTTGACTGGCATGAAAGTATGTAAAAGTATTCTGTGTTCCTCTGCAAATAAAAATAATGGGGGCAAAAAGCTGACTTAGCAGCACCCCTGGTCTCTACCCACTGGGTACTAGTAGCACAACCCACAGTTGTGACAGCCAAAAATGTCACCAGACATTGACAGATATCCCCTGGGAGAGAAGTCCCGTATGGTTGAGAAGCACTCTTCTAGACAGTTCAATGTAATACAAAATAGAAATTAGAAACAGCTACTGAAAGGGAGACAAAATGATTATTTTAGATAATTGTTTACCTGGTAAAACCAAGACATTCAACTGAGAAGTTATTTGAACAAAAGACTTCAATAAACTAGTCAAAACTACACACATATATATATATATATATACACACACATACAAAAATCAATAACCATCAAAAAAAGTTAGGAAATGCAATATAGTGTCCCTTTTGTAATGGGCAGCAAACACACAACAAAAACCTATGAAAACCACAAGCAAGAAATGTACGGACATTATAAAAAGAAAGGAATGAAAATATTTTTGCTAAAGCATCCCTTATACCTATAATAATCAAAACAGTGGTACACTGACACGGTATCTAACAAACAGACCAGTAGCACAGAATAAATGGCCTCAAAATGACCTAATTTACATTAAAAAAATTAGTTTTGAAAGGTAGCATCACAAATCAGAAGGTAAAGGAGGGAAATTTATTTTTATTTTATTTTTTAAATTTATTTATTTTTGGCTGCGTTGGGTCTTCGTTGCTGCGCACGGGCTTTCTCTAGTTGCGGCCAGAGGGGGCTGTTCTTGGTTGCGGTGCGCAGGCTTCTCGTTGCGGAGCATGGGCTCTAGGTGCACAGGCTTCAGTAGTTGTGGCTCACAGGCTTCCGTAGTCGTGGCTCGCGGGCTCTAGAGTGCAGGCTCAGTGGTCGTGGCGTATGGGCACAGTTGCTCCAAGGCATGTGGGATCTTCCCGGGCCAGGGCTCAAACCCGTGTCTCCTGCACTGTCAGGCAGATTCTCAACCACTGTGCCACCAGGGAAGCCCAAGGAGGGAAATTTTATTGAATGATTCTGGTACAGTTGGTTAACCATCTGAAAGAAAAATGTTAAATCCTTCACACTTTACATTTCAACAAAATAGGTGTTGACTCTTCTATGCCATTTTGTGGGTTATCCTTCTACCCAAGGGCCTGTTCTTTCTCCTTCACCAGCACACTTGACATTCACCCCTGACATACCAGGGCCATTCCTCCCCCGACTTCTGCTGTCTCTGTTAATTCCGCTCTTACATAATTCCACACCAGGATGGGCTTAGCTTTTATCGTGAGTTTCTGTTTACTTAGCTCTCTTCTCTGCTAAACAGTTCACTCTTTGAGACTTTTATCACAGCATTCCCAGGCTCTAGCCCAGTGGACTTGTTATTTGTAAAGTATACTTATATTTTTAAAAATTGTGATAAAATACCCATAACATAAAAATTACCATTTTAACCATTTTTAAGTGTACGTCTCAGTGACATTGAGTACATCATACTGTATGCAACCATCACCCCCATTCATCTCCAGAACACTTTACATCTTGCAAAACTGTAACTCTGGGCTTCCCTGGTGGCGCAGTGGTTGAGAGTCCGCCTGCCGATGCAGGGGACACGGGTTCGTGCCCCGGTCCTGGAAGATCCCACATGCCGCGGAGCGGCTGGGCCCGTGAGCCATGGCTGCTGAGCCTGCGCGTCCGGAGCCCGTGCTCTGCAACGGGAAAGACCACAAGAGTGAGAGGCCCGCGTACCGCAAAAAAAAACAAAAACAAAAAACTGTAACTCTATGCCAATTAAACAGTAATTCCCTATTCCCTGCTTCCCCAGCACCTAGCAACCACCATTCATTGTACTTTCTGTCTCTGAATTTGACAACTCTAGGTACCTCATGTAAGTACCTACAGTATTTATCCTTTCGTGAATGGCTTATTTCATTTAGCATGATGTCTTCAAGGTTCAGCCATGTTGTAAAATTTATCAGAATGTCCTTCCTTTTTAGGACTGAATGATATTTTAATGTGTGCCTTTACCATGTTTTGTTTATCCATTCATCAATTGATGGACAGTGGATTGCTTCCACCTTTTGGCCATTGTGAATAAGCTGCTGTAAACATGTATGTACAACTGTTTTTGTTCCTGCCTTCAGTTCTTTTGAGTATGTACTCAGAGGTGAAATTGCTGCATCATACAATAATTCTATTTTTAATTTTTTGAGGAACCACCATAGTTTTTTTCATAGCGGCTGTACAATTTTATATTCCTACCAGCAATGTACATGGGTTCCAATTTCTCCACATCCTCTGCCGGCACTTGTTTTCATCTGTTGGGTTTTTTTTTATAATAGGCATCCTAATGGGTATGAAGTGGCATGAATCATTCATTTTTATATCTTAGTAGTTATCTGATTTGACTCACTTATTTTGCCATAAGCAGACATTGAGTCAGAGAATTCATGGGACTTATTACCTCAGGTTAAGTGGCTGCTTAACTTGTTTCCTGACTCCTGGTCTGTTGCTTCTCCACCAAGCCATCATGTTCCTCTGGTTACACGAGTAGACACAAAGAGGGACCTACCAGAAACTTTCCACTTTAATTTCACCTTTGCCTCTCTCCTGCTTTACGGCTAAACATTTTCTAATCTTTCACTCTAAAAAAGAGAGATAGCAGGAAAATTATGAGACTGTGGAGGAAATAGCTATAAAAATGTGCCTATAGGTAACAATACTGTACTGTGCGCCTAAAGTTTTGCTAAGAGGGTAGATGTCCTGAGATGTGTTTACCACAATAAAAATGTTGTATGAAAAGCTGAGTAAGAAACATGAACAAATGTTGTTTTCTCCACAAACCGGTAAAGAATGGTGAATTAAAAAGTAATTTACGCTCTGGTCTCAACAATGAATTGATAACCAGCTGAAGAGGTTTTAATTTATTAGTATACTATGTATTTGGGGCCTCAAAGAAGTAGTTCTCAGGAAATTGCTATGTGTAAAAGAGAACTGAATGTATTCATAGGATGTATATTGCCTATTGCTTTGTCATTTTCTATTAATATGAAGAGATTTGGATTTGGTTTTTAGAGTTCTCAAAATATTTCGTGATTCAGAGGTAATGTAGTCTGTGAATATTATAAAATGTGCCGTTTTCTGGTAGCCTAAAACCAGCTGCAGAAAAAGAACTACTTGTGTAAACATCCAATCACAGAATCCTTCCCCCTCACTGGAATCACAACACAAAAATAACCCCAGCACGTTCATGAATACATTAAAGCAACATAAAGCAGCAGTGCAGAATACACCTGCCTCAAAGTAGCTATCACTGAGAGTACCAGCAGCAGTGATGTAAATCTCAGCTATGGGTGCCCATCGCCTCCAGGGAACTGGAACAGCCTGCATAGAATCAATGCTCTGTGAAGCAAAGGAAGTGGTGATGTCACCAACCTGACTGCAGAACTCCCAGAGCACCCTGGATTTTCCCACCATAAGACCCATCAAACATTTCTGAAATGACTTTCGTCCTTATCTAGACCGTAATCTCCAGGAAATCAGGAGTCCAGCCTGCTTGGTTCATCATTGTCTCCCCTGTACTTTGCTCAGGGCTAGACACATAGGAAACACTCAATGAACATTTGCTGACTTTGTGAGTAAACGAATGTTAGCAAATGTGTATGAGCATGATTGGGAAAGTTCTAATCTTTTTAAACTCTAGAGTTTTATTTCTGCACATGACACCAAGGGCTCTTTCGTACTAACTCCCCGTTATATCTGTTTGTAAAATGGTGTGATCGCCCAGATGAAAGGCTGAAGGCATAAATGATAAGGGTCAACCATTTACTATCCACGTGGGAGATCCTCCTGTGTCCTGTTACTACTGCCGTTGGGAAGAACATAGTGTAGCGTGGTCACCCTGAATAAAAATAAGTGGTGTTTCTGAGTTCTTACCATTTGCCCGGCATCACGCTAACGAGCTTTCCCTAGGTATCTAATTTAATCCTTTTAAGAGTGCTGTACGATGAGCTTGATGTTGCCATCATTCCTATGCTACATATGAGAAAACCTTGGCTTAAATTGATTAAATATCCACCCAAAGTCACAATGCTACAAAGGAAGTGGGACTTGGAAAACTGTGCTGTTAGGAAAACTGTGCTGTTAGTCCTGGGTTCTGCTGCTAATATGATAGACTCAAACTGCTCGCTCTCTCTAAGGAGAGGATTCCAGTGCAGAAAGATACTGTAGTTGCAGCTCTCAAAACACTCAGATTACACTGTAGACAGAGAGCAAGGGCCAAAATCACAGTACATAAATAACAGCATTCCATATTCTCATTAGTAAGTCTTCAGAAGCCTCACCCGTCTGGATTTCACTCATGATGGAAATACATCCACCTGCCTACAATACTTGATAAGCCAAACAGTGAAGTTGCCCAATCAGAGGAGCAAACAGCTATCACCACATTTAAGCACTCAATTGTTTCTTTATCCGAGAATGATCCTCTCTTCTAACCCTCAGGTAATCAGTAGCCTTTTAATGCCCTCAAACTTAATTCAAATGCTACCTCTCCTGTGAAACCTTCTCCCAGTCCCCAAAGGAATCTTCCCTTTCTCTCTGACCCCATTCCGTTGTACCTTTGCTTACTCATTTAATTAGAGTAATGAAATTCAGATAGTGTACGATCAAGAGCAGTTACATTTTAAAGTAAGTATGTAAATTATCCGGAAAATTCACTCATCCCAGAGTACTATACTTATTTTAGGAAATAGTTCAACATAGTATCCAACCAACTACCAGTTATGTACTGCTCAATAATTGCTGTGATTAGGGAATACTTCTTGTTGAAATATGCAAAATTAAGTGGAAACGTAACAGTTAAAAGAAATGAGCCCCAGGAAAACCACTCTAAAGTCCTCTTCTATTCGTGCACGTTTGGGTACAAAAGTGGTTTTGTATTTTTTAAGTGCAAAAATATAAAAACAGTTAATTCGTTATTTGCTTAGCATTGGGTTCACTTTTTGGCCCTTAGAGGTAAAATGAAGTGCCCATCAGCTACTTGAATTCTGGTTTGCTTTTGTGATAACAGCTCAGTTTAGAATGCTGAGGTCACATCTGAGTTCAGTGCCTTAGAGAGTGAGAGGGACTTCTTTGTACCAGGGGAATCACTCATACTAGGGGAATCGAAGTGTTCAGACGGCAGAAAGGATTTATATATCGTTTGAGATGCTAAAGCTTTATTTTTGGTGAAAAAATTGCTGCGCCTTTTAGTGCTTGCCTGTAGGCAGAGTGCATGGCTGAACTCCATGACGGAAGAGTTGCAGCTGAGATGAGGAACCAGACGGTGCTTTCTTTCGTGAATCTATTCTGAGTAGTCCCATTTCTGTTTATCAAGCAAATAAATTTTGATCATATCTCCCAAGCTCCATATGAGTATTCTGTGTGGGCTGCTCTGTTCTCTATTCTTAGGCGGTGTAAATATGTGGACTTCAGGCTGAAACTATTGTTGCATTTAAAAATCAAAATTGAGTCAGTATGTTCATTCCTCCTAGAAATCCATAGGGACTTTACACATTCAGTATTAAGCCTTCCTGATAGATAGGATTCTGTAAATTTAGCTGCTAATTGTCCAGATATATTTGTGTAAAACCAGAAAGTAAAAATGCATTGTGATTCCACTTTCTGTGTCTTCCTGAGAGAGGATTCAGTGACTCTTGCATTTGCAAAAAATAAAACACATAACTTTTCCAAGGCACGGAGGTAACAGAGACTATGTTTAAGCTTGGATTTTCATATATGAAATTCATTTGAAATGCACTAAGTTCATTAGTATGAATATTTCATTTCTCTTAACAGTAGTGACATTGATGGGTTCTCAGTTTTTTTTAGTTCCACACAGTTTCTGTAAACCTGAGTGTGGACATGGGTGGTGGATCGTTTGAACTTCTGTCTCCAAATAAATAGTAGCATCCTGGGTCTCAAAGACTGTTTTATTCTCCTCTTAATTGCCCCTCAGCATTGATCAGTATGCTGGGTGTGTAGTTAGTGTTTTATAAGCATTTGCTGGCATCTTAGGAAAGAAAATGTTTCTAAACCCAAAGGGAGAAAAACTTTTTATAAAAATAGTTAGAAATATATTCTTATTCAGAGAAAAAATAACCCTAAAGTCTTGCACATTAAAAAACACAACCCAAGCTAAACTTTTAATGCCATTTTATTCTGTTGCAATTTATTTTCTTGTATTATATGTATTTTTAAATTATATAAACAGTAAAATGTATATGGCCACTCCCGCCATACCCCACCTGTATACCTTGCTGTTCTTGCCTACAGTTCTTTATTCATGAAGTTCCTCTTTTGCCTAAAGGCTATTCTCATCTTTCATCAGTTAACTTTAACGTTTTCTTTTAAGATTCAATTCAAGTAGCATCACTTCCAGAAAGCCATCATAATACCTCTGTATTAGAATTTGATATTTTATGCTAAAAATATTTTCTTCCCCATTACCTTAAGCTCCCTAGGGCTAAGTTTATGTTCTATTTATTTTTGTTTCCCAATACCTGGCATGTAGTGAACACTCAGTAAAAAATTTTAAGCCTAAATGCCAGTTATTCATATTTATATTACTTATATCACCATTTATATTTGTATCACCAGTTTTCAGTATCTGGGAATGTTTTTTTCTTGTTTTCCTCTCTGTAATATCCAAATCCCAGGATTTATCAAGTTACCATAGATTCTGGAGACATTATAATCTCTTCTGTGTTAATAATGGTTCTCAAACTTGATTGCATATTGGAATCACCTGAGGAGTTTTAAAAACTACTCACGCTCATAGTAAGTCATATGAATATCCTGTACACCCAGTATGATGTATTAAGGTGGGCTACAGTATTACCTCTGTGGTATGCATCTGGAAAGGGTATAACCCAGTCTAATCACGAGAAAATGCCAGGCAGATCCACTTGAGTGGTATTCTATGAAATGATTGGCTGGCATGCTTCAACATGCTTAAATTTATGTTATGAATTTCACCTTTATTTTCATGATCTAAGGCAGGGTCCTCTGAACCAGAAATTGGACATTAGTAGGAAAACTGGTAATATTTGAAAAAGACATAGATTAGTTAAAATATTCCATCATTGTTAACCTTCTGATTATCATAACTGCACTATGGTTATATAAGGTGTTAATATTAGAGAAAGCTGGGTGAAGGCTGTATGGTAATCCTGTGTACCATTATCACAACTTGACTGTAAATCTACAATTACTTAAAAATAAAAAGTCACTTATGTCACTCCCAGGTGTTCTGATTTAAATTGTCTGAGTTGAGACCTTGAAACTGGGACGTTAAAAATCTCCCCGGGTGATTCCAATGAACAGGTAAGTTGAGAACCAGTGCTCTAAACCAAAGGTACTTGAATTTGGCTGTCCATTAGAATCACCTGGGAAGGTTTTTTTTAAAATCCCAATGCTCAGTCTTTACCCCACATTAAGTTAGAATATCTAGGGCTTGGACAAAGGCATTGATATTTTTTAAAAGCTCTTGAAGTAATTCTTTGCAAAACATGGTTGAAAATTGCTGCTCTAAGCTAACGTTCCCCAATGTGCATGATTATAATAAGCATATCCCGGAATGTTCCATGACCATGACAATGGTCCATGAACATTTTAACATAGACGTCCCCACTCCAAACCTGCTGAATCAATATTCAGAGGAGATAAGAATTTTTAACATTCAGCCAAAGTGAATTTTATGATCAGAAAAGTTTGGGAAACATTACAAGTTATCTAGAAATACTGAAGTTGGTCTAGATTCTGGCAGTGAAGGCTACGGCCCTGCAGAGAGAGACCTCCTTATTGTACCAGCAGGAAAAGGAGGGGCTCAGAGGAAATCCATGGATGATAAATCCCCCAGCCTGGATAAAATATGTTTGGCCATTATTTATTCAATAGTGATTTACTAGGGAAAGAGTAATGGAAAGGCAAGTACCTGACCTCACAAAACTTGCATTCCAGTGGTAGAGGGACACACATGATAAACAAGTAAATTCATAAGTGAACATGGTATTTCAGATAAATTACTCTTTAAAATAATTTTAAAACAGTCCAAATGTCCATCACCAGATGAATGGATAAACAAACTGTGGTATATAAATTCAATGGAATATCATTCAGCCATAAAAAGGAATGAAATACTGATACGTACTACAATGTGGATGAACCTCGAAAACCGTATGTTAAGTGAAATAAGCCAGACACAAAAGGTCGCATACTGTATGGCTCCATTTATATTAAATGTGCAGAAAAGGTCAGTCCCTAGAGACAGAACACACATTGTTGATCGCCAGGGGCTGGGGTAGGTGAAATGGGGAGCAACTACTTATGCATGTGGCATTTCCTTTTGGAGTTATGAAAATATTTTGGAAGTCGATAGAGGTTAGTTGCACAACATTGCAAATGCACTAAATGCCGCTGAATTGTTCACTTTAAAATAGTTAATTTTATGTTATGTGAACTATAGCTCAATAAAAATAGTAATGAGTTTTAAAAACTTAATATGGCAACATCATAGAGAAAGGTAAGTGGTGGATGGATACTCCAGATTGGGCCACCAGGGAAAGCATTGCCCAAGGAGTTACTTTTGAAATAAGACCTAAGTGATAGAAGAAGCCAGTCACGTAAACATCAAGGATTAGAGAATCCCAAATGCAGGGAATAGCAAGTGCAAAGACCCTAAGGTGGGAATGAGCTGCACATGTTGTAGAAAGGGAATAAGGCCAGCATAGTGAGGGAGGGGAAGAGTGAGTGAAGTTATAAGGGACAATTGGGGTAGGTCGTATGGGAGCTTATAGAGTTTTAACAGCCATCATCTGAACCTAACTA
>NW_020174375.1:1632660-1917413 GCF_003031525.2 Neophocaena asiaeorientalis asiaeorientalis | reverse complement strand
TATATACATACATATATATATATATAATTAAAATATATATACATGTATGTTTATATTTTTAAGTTAGCGTATGTAAAAATTGGATTTTTGGAGACAAGCGTGGAAGCAGAAGGACCAGCTAAGATGCTGTTTCAGTGTAGCAGGGAAGATAGTAACTTGGAGTCCAGTGACAGTCACAGAGAGAGAAGTAAATGCGTTAAGAATCTCTTTTGAAGGGCATGTTGATGGGATACAGGTAGAGATGTGAGGGTAGGAAAGAGGAACAGGTTGGGGGGTTGGTGTTATCTGAGCATGTTTGTTTTCCCGTTTCGGATAGGGCTGAATTTTCGGATAAGAGGGGAATTTTGAGGGAGAATACATATGTTTAATACCTCTCGAGCTCCAAGGTATCTTGGTGGCCCTAGAGAATTTTGTCTTATCTTGATCAATGTCAAGGGTGTCTTAGGCATTGAATTATTAAATGTTGACGATGAGTACCTGTTTCAATTACTAGTCATGACTGGCTTTGTTCTAAGGGCTGAGATAGGTGTCTTGTTTAATTTAAATTAAATTTAATTAATTTAAATTAATTTTTTTTTAAAATTTACAAAAAGGTGTCTTTTATTTCTGGCTTGCAGCCATTTGGGAATTAGAATCAAGCTGAATATTTACAAAAAAGATTCTTTATGGGTGTTGAATTCTTATGCACAAATGCATGGAGTTAGAGTAGAAATAAATAACTGAGATAAACATTAATGCTTTTCCGTAGACATCACTCAGACCAGGTCCACTGGTGGCCGTCCCCCTGCCTCTTGCAGATCCTGTGAACATCTGGTTGTGAACACCTGTTTCTTCATTAAGAGCTCATTAGATAACACCCCTGCAGAGGCATCACTGACCCCTTCCTTGAAGGACAAGTCCTTTATTCTCCCTCCCACCACTGAACTTCAGTGATTGATGACCTGCAAATCCTTGGGGAGGAAAGCCGGGCAGTTCCTAGAATAAGAAAGGCCATGTGTTCCCCACCACTTTTCCTCCCCTTTACTCTTTCAATAGCAATACTTTCATTGAGGAAGTGGTATCATAGAGCTTCCCTTCTAAGAATGCCTCCTGCCAGCTACCCTTACTGCTAACAGCATCTAGGAAGAAGCACAGCTGTAACTACACTTCCCTGAGTTGTCATTTTGTAACAACTGCAAATCTGATCAGGAATCTTTACAAAGGAGGAGCATGGCTCCTCCATCCTTATTAAAATATATTCGTTCTTACCATTGGTGTTTAAAATGAAAAATGTGTAAAAACAAGTTTGGCATGTTATTTGAGGGAATTTGTGATTTCCATATTCAGTGGAAATAATTTTCCAGTCTCTTTCCTTTGAAAAACAACCAGCACTATGCTGATAAATATGGAATAATAAGTATCCTTGTCAAAAAGTGGTCTAATCTGATACTTTTCTACCTTTTGTGCAGAGAAAATAAACTCTGCTCGTACAAACTATGTATTAAACCAACATATTATGTCTGGATTCATTCCTGTATCTGTTAAACAAAAACATTTTGCCAGTGTGTGTTGTTTAAAATCCCCATAACCTGAGAAAATAATTTATATCTATATCCATATCTATATTTTATCTATATTCATCTATCCATTTATTATCTATTTCCATTCTTGGTTTATGTAATCATGATACAATTTGAGTAAAATAAACTCTGAGAACTAAACATACTGAGTAAATTTCCTTTTGCAAAACGGTGGCTTACCATATAATGCTCTAGAACTGGAATTTTGCTAGAGTAGCTGATGCCCTGAAAAAAAATTAATTGCCCTCATAAAAGTAAGTCTTTTACTTCAAGTGCACATTTTACTAAAGCAGCTTTTTGATGGGATCAGTTCTAATGTGAATGTAATGAATACGCTGGTCATAATAATAAATGGGTCTTAGGCTCAGTTTTCTCAAATGATGCTAAGGAGGTTTTTCCCAAAGTTTCAATTAAGTGTGAACTGAAGACTTTCTAGCCTCTGCTTATGATCAGCTTAATAAAATACCTTAGGACAAATTCTGACCTTAACTCTGTGTTCTGTTTTGAAATAAAGTTTTGCCACAGAGTAAGAGTTGACTTACTTGTTTCCTCAGTGGAAATATTGAGGAAGTTGGGGATTAGTAGGACTGATGGCATGCTGTAGACATAATATATTTGAATGTTACATTTGCTTATCTAACAGGATATTGAATAGAGACTGACATTGTATAATTTTTCCTTTCTACTTAAGGCAGTTCTAAATTATTATTTATTTTGGCCTAAGTTTTACAAGTCCCTCGGCTTACTGGTATATTGGTATGGTTCATGAATGGATGAATTTTTTTCCTTTGGAGATATATATATGATATAAATCAATGTAGCATTCCTAAAACTGGATGATTATCCATGGAATGGAAAACATTCTTTTTCTTTGATCTTGGGACTCCCTCAGACTAGACTTCAAGCCACCTGCTATGTTGGAAAACTACATGAGTAGAGTCTTCTAGGAAAAAGATGAAATTAGCTATAATATGAAGTTGTCCACACATCTGTTTAAGCCAAGACTCTGCCTCTGAGGAAAATTTGCAGTGTCCATTTGGAAAGTAAGTTCTGTTCCACTGTAGGGTTAATAAAGAACAAAAAGAGAGCAGTGGAAGTTCTCTGAGTTTGGCTGGAGATTGTAATGAGAAAAAAAGGTTTGGGGAAATGTTAACAGATGCAGCAGGGGTTAATTCCCCAAAGATACCAACTCTCTAAGCCTTGCAGGAGAATGCATATTCTCAGCACGGGCAGTATCTGAGAACTCTGCAAAACAAGGTATTAGGCATAACCTTTGCCTAGCCACGAGAGCTATCTTGTTAATAATAGAATTTGTAAAGCCCAGAGAAGAGTACAAGTAGGCTGGGGACGCGGGAAGAAGCAGATTTAAGCCCCAGCATTCCAGGCCCTTTTGACTTGACTGTGGGTGCAACGAAGAAGGCTAGGGAGCAATGATGAGGCATCACAAACCTGTTCTGTATTGTGCTTTCATTTAAGACTCTGGATTTAGGCATTTGCAGGAAGAACAAACCAGTGTTCTGCAGTGTTGAAGAATATACATTTTTATGTTTAAGATTATGTTGTTATCTCAATATCAGAAGCTGTAGAGCTCTGATGAGCATAAGCGTTCATATCAAATGACAGAATCTGTGTTCACATCCTGGTTCTGCCTTTATTTTCTTTGTGAGCTGGGCTGAATACTTAATATCTCTCCATTTATTTCATCTGTAAAGCAGGGTAATTCCTGATTCATAGATTCTTATAATTAAATGAGATCATGCATCAACAGCTGAGTATAGTAGGACATCAAATTGTCCTTGAAAAGCAAGAGACACAAAAAACTGACTGCAGCAAAGGCTGCCCAGAAGGCCCTTGTTATGCAAGATGACCGTCTAATGCCAGGCCTATGTTTTATGTAATCTTTCCTCACTGATTAAGCGATGTCTCTGCTGTTGTTCCCTCACAGTCACTTGACTGTGTGTATGCTTCACTGCTAAATGTTCTTTCTAACTCACTGTGTTTCCTAACAGCTAGTCTGATCTTTCCTTCCGTAGCTTCAGGCCACCGCTTCCTGTTCTCTCGTCTGAAACTGAGCAATTCCCTTCCCTCATTAATTTTGTAACCTTGAAGCTATTGAAGCAGTCTGAGCAAAAACCCACCTGCAGTTTTCTTTTTTTTTCTAAACTCATACAAATAGAATTCTTTCCTTTTCTTTTCACACATGCACGGAGACCTGAATTCCTTTTTCTCTTAGTGTTGGCTCTAACTGTAGTTAATGAAACGTTTTCTATATGCAGCCCTTCCGATTAATTAAGAGTTTTTCTAATGAAGAAGGCATAACCCATTACCTGAAAAGCAGATCAGTAGGATTTAAAGAAACTTCTCCCTTTATGGTACTTAAAACCATTTTAAGTTATTGCCATAATAAGGTAGCTGAAGCATGGGAAATAAATCCATACATAGCGGCACACTAGCACTCAGTTTAAAATGCAATTTTAGACATATAAAGCATACAGTTAAGGGTTATGTTACCCACAGAGGCTGTTGTTCTGGCCTGGGTTTCTTCTAAATGGTGATCACTTGGCATTGACAGCAAAGTCAAATGATTCATATTTCCTGGACATGTTTATCTGAGGCACAGAATTAGCAGATACCAAAACTCTCAAACTATGGTTTGTGGAATTCTACTTATTTATTGGGAACTACCTTATTACAGGTAGCTCCCAAGAAGAGAAAGAAGCAGGCATTTCCCCTAGATTCCACTTATTGAATTTATCACATAGGATCCTTTGGAACTCAGCATTTATCCTCCATCTCTGCAGGCAACTGAGGCTGAGCTAAGCTAAAATGTGGCAAGAATAAACACTTACAGTCCTGAAGCAGGGCTACTGTTCTGTGTACTTGTCAAGTTGAATGCCACTCATGTTGGTTTCAGACCCTCCTATCTGAAGTGGGGTCTTTGTTGGACTCCTCTTATTTGTTTTAAGAGAAAAGGCTCCATCTTAATAAAGAATGAAGAATCAATGAGGAGTAATTTAAGTGTGACTAAGAAGCTGAATTGAAAATTGAAGACACAACAGCAGACTAAACTATATTGCATATCACTACAGATGTTCACCTCAGTGATTTGAAGTCAGATGTAACTGACTTTGAATTCTGGCTTTACCACTGATGAGATTTTGTAACTGGTGAAGAAGTCATTTCGTGTGTCTAAAAGCCCATTTTCTCACATTCAGAGTGGAAATAACAGTCACTTCATAGAGTTACTGTCAAAATTATATGAGATATGAGCTCCCATTTCTAGGACATGTGCTAGGGAAAAACTAGCTTCCTTCTTGAAGCTTCCTACTTCCTACTCTTGGAAGTTAAAGCCAGAGCCCTCTTGTATCAGTTAGCCACTGATGCTTAACAAACCAACCCCAAAGCCAGTAGCTTAAAACAACAACCGTTTATCGAAGTTACTTCTTCCAATTTAGGTAACACTGAGCTGGGTGATTATTCAGGCCTCATCTGGGCTCTCCTGCTTCTCATGCTTCTGCAGTTGGCTCAGTCAAAATAATTGATTTTTATGAATGTTTATATATTTTAGCCCTTTTCAAAATAGTGATATTCAGAATATTTAGCAATCACTTTGGCAGCAGCTCAGACCAATCAAGTGCAATTGCAGGGCTGGATGACCCCTGCAAGGCGATTGTTAATCACTTAGTTCCTGGATGGTTAGCTGGTCTGAGGGGCCAAGTTGGGGAGCCTGGACAGTGCGGGAGAGGGCTGTCTGGGGGATTGGTGCAGCAGCTATAGATCAGCCAATACAAAAGTGTTTCTGATACAAACTGTCTGAATGTTAGCCTTGCCCCATCCATATTATAATCTTCTTCCTGTCCACGTTGCCCCAAGGCTCTTGATATCTTATCACTAATATACTGTACCTTGCAGTTAGCACTAGTGCCCCCTTCATCTTAGTACCAAGGATACTGCTTACATCCATGTGTCTCTCCATCCCACCTCTCCCAAATTCCAATAAACCCACATCAATAGCAAGCACAAGTTTTATACATGCTTCCTAGAAATAGGGCAATGATTCTTAATTGGGAAAAAGATGGCAGTAATGGGCTTGGAAAAAAATATTGTTTTCCAATATTATAATAACCATATTTGTCAAGTGGGACACAAAAAGTCCAATTATTTTTCATCATAATAGATAATCAAAGTTGGTAGAGATTTGCCCAAACACACAATGCTCAAAACAGGAAGAGACCCACACCCTATTTCAAAAGGCACCATGGATTAAAAACATTGAGAAACATAAAACTTAAAGGTAATACGGAGAAAGCCAGAATCTCTAGGGTGAAACCCAGGAGTCTGATTTTAAACAGATCATTCTTACTGACACTAAAGTTGGAAAATCATTGGCTCCAATGGTCTGCTGTATTGAGGAAATGCAGTTGTAAAACGGCATTAACCTTAGTAAAACACAGGGATGTCAGCTTACTAAGGCAGGTTTGAGCTATGCGCTGGATATGGAATTCTGTCCCATAAACTGGTTAGGGTCTTTCTTCTGAGCTCTTCTTGCATAGTCCCATCCTTAAACCTGTCCTGAATCAGCACCAATGCTCCCAAGTGATTCGTTTTACCTCTTCGGGAATTGTATAAAGCTGGCCAAGATTGCTCGTAGCAGGCATCCAGAGGTAGTTCCTGTCCTGAACCTTGACAGATAACCTGTCGGGGCTCCATTGAAGTTCCTGCATGCCTTGGAAGTCCCATCTGCTAAGCAGGGGTATCAGCCTGAATGGCTTGGGCTCCAGATTCTGTTAAAGTCACTGGCCACTTGCTAAGAGCCATGATAAGTAGAGCCCACCCTCTAATCAGCCCATCACATTTTTATTCAATTTGCTACGACAGACTTGACTTAAGAACTTGCATATCTTACCTCTCATGAGATTATTTTGTTTTCACACTCCGTATCTCATTAGGTGTAGGAAGAAGAGGCAAGAAGGGATTTTATCTTTTATAAATGCTTGTTATGCATATAGAGATATCTGGGATGTTGAATTTATTTAGATTCAAGACAGGCGGACCAAACACTTCAGGTAAGTTCCTCAGGTTTTAAAAAGATTACTCATGGCTTCACCAGATGCTCTGCAATTTCATCAGCACGGTATGCTGTATAAAGATGCTGCCTCAAAAAGGAGAGCTACTTAGTTTGATGCCATGGCTTTCTTTTTGTGCTTAACTCAGTGAAGAAAGAGTTCAAATACACTTTTTAGCCTCATCTGTTTACACTGTTTTCTATGAGCCCATTACCGGATAATTACCCAAATAAGGAGTTACTTCTCTGAAGTTGGTCTGCCAAAATTCATTGCAATACCAAATACAAATGCTGTTAAAATGGGTAATATTTAGAAACTCTTGTTAGTCTGTCACAATAGTAAATATATTGCATAATTTGAAAGCCATGACTATTATGCATTCTTTCAAAACACAAAGTATTCAGGAAGAGTTGATAAAGGTAATGAAATCTAAATAAAGGTAATGAAAACAAAATAAGTTTTGTGACCTTCCATTCCAGTTGCTAATAAACACAGAATATCTTCAATTAAAATGTAAATGGAATTCACTGCATGAAGCTACCTGGATGATGTGTGATCACTGAATAATTTGCAAACAGCCACTGAATAATGGCCAAAAGAAAGTAGAATTATTGCTTCATGACTCACATTTTGATATTTTATGATCATTTCTCTCTAGTGCTGGGGCTTTGTGACCCTGGACAAGTTTCTTAGCCTCCCAGAGTCTCTGCCTTTCCATCTCTAATATGAGGAAATTGAAACCCACGATCTACAAGATCCTTTCCTGTTCTAAAATTCTGTGGGTTTTTAGGTCATTGGCTTTATTATAGCTTGTTTTCTTCTGGCCTGCCTAATGAGTCAGTGAAAGAAGGACTGATTTTGGACCCAGATATGAATTCAAATCTTGTCTCCTCACTTCCTAACGGTGTGAACATGAACAAGATACCTTTTCCAAGATTGTTGATGTGTAACAAATGGAGAACACCTACCTGGTGGAATGATGATAAATAAGTAAGGAAGTAAAAAGCTCCAAGTACAGAATCCTCCACTTATAACTCGTCAGGTTCACCATCAACTGTATTCCTTTTCTTATCCTGCATCATTTTGGAACTCTCAAATCTGCCTTTTCCGTGAAATCTTCTGGCCTCTGACCTCTGGTCCCTACAGAAAAAGTTATAATCCTGGAGACTGTACTAGAAGGATGGTAAAATATAGAACCATGGCAGACAAGACCTAAAAGATAATTTGGTTTTTCTCCTGAGTTGTCTTGGTGAAAAAAAGAATGGCATCTATTGAAAACAGTTGTCCTGCCTGACATTTCTTTTTCTTTTTGTCTATGAAGTCATACTGGCCTTATTTTTTGTAAATGAGATATATCTGAATCATGTGAAAGTGGCATGCTTCCTAAATGACAGACAATCTTTTCTTTTTTAAAAAATTTATTTTATTGAAGTATAGTTGATTTATAATGTTGTGCTAATTTCTGCTGTACAGAAAAGTGACTCAGTTATACATATATATACATTCTTTTTCGTATTCTTTTCCATTATGGTTTATCACAGGATATTAAATATAGTTCCCTGTGCTATACAGTGGGACACCTTGTTGTTTATCCATCCTATATATACTAGTTTGCATCTGCTAATCCCAGACTCCCAGTCCATCCCTCCCTTACCCTCTCCCTTGGCAACCACAAGTCTGTTCTCTATGTCTGTGGATCTGTTTCTGTTTCGTAGGCAAGTTCATTTGTCTCATATTTTATTTTATTTTTAAATTTTATTTACTTACTCTTTTTTATTTTGAATTTTATTTTATTTATTTTTTTATACAGCGGGTTCTTATTAGTCATCAGTTTTATACACATCAGTGTATACATGTCAATCCCAATTGCCCAATTCATCCCACCACCACCCCCACTCCCCCGCGGCTTTCCCCCCTTGGTGTCCATAAGTTTGTTCTCTACATCTGTGTCTCAGTTTCTGCCCTGCAAACCACTTCATCTCTACCCTTTTTCTAGGTTCCACATATATGCGTTAATATATGATATTTGTTTTTCTCTTTTTGACTTACTTCACTCTGTATGACAGTCTCTAGATTCATCCATTCCTCTACAAATGACCCAACTTCATTCCTTTTTCTCTTTGTTAAACATTTCTTGCATCTTCTTGATCTTTGCCTCCATTCTTTTTCTGAGGTCCTGAATCATCTTCACTATCATTATTCTGAATTCTTTTTCTGGAGGGTTGCCTATCTCATTTCATTTAGTTGTTTTTCTGGGGTTTTATCTTGTTCCTTCATCTGGTACATAGCCCTCTGCCTTTCCATCTTGTCTATCTTTCTGTGAATGTGGTTTTTGATCCACAGGCTGCAGGATTGCAGTTCTTCTTGCTTCTGCTGTCTGCCCTCTGTGTGTCATAGTTTAGATTCCACGTATAAGTGATATCATATGGTATTTGTCTTTCTCTTTCTGACTTACTTCACTTAGTATGTAATCTCTAGGTCCATCCATACTGCTGTCGAGATCCTTCTCTCATTGCTCCTTTTCACCAGTTTTTTGTTATTGCTGGCTGTTGTATATCCCAATTTTTTAAATTAAAAATAACTTATGCTTATTTGTTCATTATACAAAGTACCAGACAGTATGAACAAATAGAAGAAATGAAGCATAAACACAGTCTCCAGAGAGAACCACTTTGTATAATTTGTCAGATTTTCTAACTACATGTAAACTGTGTTTACACATTAACAAAATCGGTTGATATTATATGGTTCTAAGGTAAGCACCAGTATATGTGCTCTGTAAGGGCTGGGATGTGCTTGGATTTGTTCGCTGCTCTTATTCAAGCATCTAGAACACGCCAGTCACAGAGTATATACCCAGTACTCTTTTTAACTACTATATTCCTATATATCTTTTTGTGCCCATGAGTATCATTCTGCAGCATCATTTTAAATGATTATATAGTATGCTACAGTACAGATATACCACAACTTAATTAGCTTCTCTGTTATTGGACTTGTCAGATTTTGTTTGTTCGTGTTTACCTGTAACAGTATTTTAATCAAAATCCATGCAAATAAACCTATGCGTTTCTTCTTCTTTATGACTTTGTTAGGATAAATTTGTACAGGTGGGAATCACCAAGTTCAAGTCATCCACTCACAATTTTAGAAAATGGTTACATGTTGCCAAATTGCCCTCCAAAAGATTGTGTCAATTCACAATCCAGTCAACGGAGACTGACTCTTTCCCTTCACTCTCACAGGTTATTAGGAATTATGTTGAAAAAAATTAAAAATCAGTTTAAAAAGTAGATCACTGCATACTAAATGTTGAGAATATTTATTTCTGCATGCTATGTTACCAGCCCAGGACATCTTTCCAAATACTTTATCTGAGATACAAGATCCTATAACCCAGAAAGGATAAAATCTTCCTAAAACAGTGTCAGGAAAGTTCTGTTTTGTTTGTTTCACTGATTTGGTTAATTGGGAGAAATGACAAGAAAGTTCCCATAAATATTCCATTGATGTTCATATCAATACTTTCACTTTGACATGCCACCGTTCTACATTAAAATCATTTTCAGTAAATCATTTTTCACATTTGTATAGTTTGACAGTGCCCGTTTAAATCAATCCCAAACTGTTATGAAACCCAGAAACGGTGTAAAACTTTGTGAAATATTTGTAACCTGTGCAGCGTTCTCCCGTCATGAAATCAAATGTGAAAAATCTGTGTGGGAGCTGTTTTTCCAAGGTAAATAGATTATTTTTTATATCTCTAGGTGCAAATGCTTTGAAACAACCAGAACACATTTGTAAGAATGGGGTCTTACAAAATTTTCACAGCTACTGCATTCTTGTCAGTATGCTGTCGTGGTGCAGCTTTGATGGTTTATCTGAGTTTACCCCTAGCCATGATTGTTGCTCACAATTTTATTATACACCCTTATGTGAACAACAAATGTGACAATATCCAGTTCTGCTTCCTTGTATGCTCGGACTTTGACATTCAGAAAAATCATTAATGCCGCTGCCACTGTGTCTGTGCCTCCAGATGTGAGATTTTTTTCCCCCCTTGAAGATATTTCCAGACTACATAGTCTTGCAAGTACAGAGCTTGGTACTTTCTGTGTTGCATAGAGCTCAATTTGATATGGTCAGTTAATGATTACCAAAAGGTTTAGACATGACTTTGCTATTTAAGAAGCAGCTCAAAGAGAGAGAATTGACAATATTAAATAATAATCAGGAAAGAGGTTGGGTGATATTGTGCAGATTTAGAGAAAGGAGAGGCATGAACATTTAAAAAGAAGAGTTAAACAGGATATTGAGAGAAAAAATGGGAAACTTGAACTTCAGTGCCTCCTAGAAAGAGACGATATAAAGTAGACAAAGAAGCTGGCCTCTACCTGCAAGGGAAGAAGGTTATTGTGGAAAAGAAATTTGCCAAGAAATCAAAAGAAAAATTACAGTAAGAAAGTAGAAGAATGGCCAAGAATCCTACTTTAACAGTAGAGACAGATTTGAACTGTGGGACTCTGGGTAGCTTAGAGAGATGGGGAAGAGCTCTGAAAATTGCTCTTTGATAATCATTTGAGACACGTGTGCCTTCTGATGATAAAGATTGAGGGGAAATGGTTACTAGTTGCCAGACTGTTCAAATTGGCACATTCATGTTTTTCTCTTTTTAAGAGTCAATGAGATCTGCCTTGTTTTGACATTGAAGTTATCTCTAAATGGTCTGGAAAATTCTTAATTTTTCCAAAACAAAATTTTAAGTCTTCAAACTTTATACAAATTTAAAGAGGTAGGCAGTGGCCAGTGTTTCAAAAACTCACATATGAACGGGTATCTCAATGTTTTTATTTGTTTGGAATTTATTACTTATCTAAAGCAACCTAGTGTAATAGGAAGAAACTGAGGGCGACTTGCCTGGCAGTCCAGTGGTTAAGACTTCGCCTTCCAATGCAGGGGGGTGAGGGTTCAGTCCCTGGTCGGGGAGCTAAGATCCCACATGCGTCATGGCTAAAGAACCAAAACATAAAAACAGAAGCAATATTGTAACAAATTCAATAAAGACTTTAAACACGGTCCACATCAAAAAAAAAAAAAAAACTTAAAAGAAAAAAGAAAAGAAAAGAAAGAGACTGAGCTTTGGAGATTCAGTTCCCAGCAGCTGGATTAACTGCTGTGTGACCTCGGGGATCTTCTCTGAACCTCATTTTCTGTATCTATTAATGGAGACCCTACCTTCTCAGTTTTGAGAATTAAATAAAATAGTATACGTTGAATGCCTGACTCAAAGTAGGCAGAGAATTAACAAAGATTTCTTTCCCACCACCTTCCCACACAATGTGGGGAAGGTCTGCAGAGGTTTATGGAAGTAAACATATTGTAAAGAGTGTAATTAAGTTAAACAACCAAGGACCACCTTTAAGAGAGGGGATTGGCATTATCAGGAATGTGAGATGAAATTAGTGTTGCAGTTAAGCCCTGAATTTGTCTCAATTTCTCACTGTCTCTACCAGGATGCTTTTAGTTACAAGCAACAGCAAACCTATCACAAACTGATTTAAACATAAAAGAAATTCATAGGCATGTGTGACTGAGATCTAGAGGTAAAATGACTTGAGACCAGGCCTGACCTGTCTACTTACATGACAGGAGAAGGACCCATTTTTATGCCCTCTCCGTTTCTTGACTCCACTTCTCTAGTGCTAACTCCATTCTGTGCAAGCTTCCCACCTCAGTCCCAAGATGGCTGTTTTGTTCACATTCATGTTTCTTTACGGCTAAGGTGTCAGATCTGCATTAGCTAACAGTCTATTGTGAATGGTTGCAAACTTGAACTTGAATCTCATATATGCTAATCTCATTCTCATTCAGCAAAGAGTACAGGTTTCCTACTCTCAAACAAAATCCGGGGCTTTAGCCTAAATTAATCAGCTTAGAGCACTTGCCCACCCTTATCTCAATACATGTGGCTGGATCTAGGTTAGGCGAATTGCTTTAGGCCTGAGCCATAGATTCTACTTTCAATTTGGAGGTCAAGCCAGTTACCCTTGAAGCACATGGGCTGTATCCGAGAGGAGTGGAACCAGTACAAGAATGGGAGTGCTTTTACCAAGGGTCACAGGAATATATGCTGGTAGGCTAAAGGGAAGATATCCCCCAGAGTAGCTGTGAAGGGGAAACTTTGGGTTTTATATATGTATATATTAAAAAAGGAAAAAAATATATATGTATATTTGAAAAAAGGAAATTAATTTCATCTTATACTTCCAAAAATGAAATTGGAGGAAGAGTTTATTGAATTGAGTATTGTCTAAAAAAAAACTATTTAACAGAGACAGTGTATTCAGTAATAATTCTGCCAGATTAGGTAAGAAACACCAGTCGAGTACTAAACTTTTATATACATATTTTGTTTTTTCATGTTTTAACTTAATTAGAGACATGATTTGGAGAATCTAGAATAGATTTCTAGTATATCCATTAGTCTTTCAAATAAAGCCATTTAAAATGCTTGAGCAGTATTCAGTTGCTGTCAATTCATGATTCAGTTCTCTGAGAAGGGACAGCATCTAAGATATGAAATAAAGCAAGGTTTCTTTATGCTTAAGATGTCAGATCTGAAGTGCCTGACATTCTGTTGTGAACAGTTGAGAACCTGACTCTCATTTCAGCACTGGTGTCTAAAGTCATGTGACCTGAAAATGCTCCCAACAGTATCCCAATAAATACTTTGAATTTTCTCCAGCAACTGAGTCTGAGCCAAATGGCATATGATGAGTGACCTTTTTTTGTGTGTGTGTGGCGGGGTACGCGGGCCTCTCACTGCTGTGGCCTCTCCCGTTGCGGAGCACGGGCTCCAGACGCGCAGGCTCAGCGGCCATGGCTCATGGGCCCAGCCGCTCCGCGGCACGTGGGATCTTCCCGGACCCGGCACGAACCTGTATCCCCTGCATCCACAGGCGGACTCTCAACCACCGCGCCACCAGGGAAGCCCGATGAGTGACTTTTAATATAAAAAAAAAAAGGCATTAATTCTTTGAAGGACCTTAGATGGCTTCTGGGACATCTGGTTTCAAGTAGCATGCCACTCTGAACCCTCAAATAGCTGTATTAATTGGCCTACAGAATGGGTTATTTAAGATGAGCTCTTTAAATATTGGGGAATGGGTACTAAATATAGTGATTTTAGTTTTGGTGTAATTAATGGTGAACTAATCTTCTAAAAGTAATCAGCTAAGTCCAGCTGCTTCTGACAGATAGAAGCAGCACTAGTTAAGATACTCATTTGGCTGCTGCTATAATAAAGGCCCAAAGATTTAATTTTTGTCCCATACAGCAGCCTGAGCGTAAGGAGTCCTGGGCAGGTTTTTAGTGTCAAGAGTAGAGACTCATTCTAGTTGCTCTGACATATTAATGTTCATCTTCCGTCTCTTGGTCTAAAAAGGCTTCTCTAGTGTGCACTCCAGCATCTGCATTTCAGCCAGTGAAGAGATGAAATAGAAAGATGGGACAAAACCCTTACCTGTAGGAGCGTGACCCCAAAGTTGCCACATCACTGCTTCTGTTCATTTCTCACTGGCCAGAAACTAGTCATGTGGTCACCCCTAGAGCCAAGGAAGGCTGGGAGACAAAGTCTTTTGCTGGATAGCCTAGTGCCCAGTTAAACCCAGTGTCTCTATAGGAGACAAGCACAGATATTAGGGAGAAAACTAGCAGGCTCTGTCACAGAGTCTCTGAAGAAAGGAGGCTGCATAACTCCCTGTCCACCCAAGCTAAGTTACATCTGTCCAGTTCTCCCAGTTGTGCACCAGCTTGTCTAAATATAAACTGTAATAGACAGAATATAAGATTTTTGTACACTAAAATAGTTTCTACCTCAGTTACCATGGGTTACAGAATCCAGCCTTTAAAATCATTATAACATGTACTTTCTGTTTCTGAGTTTTTTTAATGCATATTTTTGAAAGTTTGGAAAATACAGAAAAATGTAAATAAGGTAACAATCAACCATAATTCCATTAGGCGGCAATAACCATTGTTAAGATTTTGGCACATTTACTTTATGGCTTTTCTCCATGAGATTCTTCTCTTTATGTAGATAATTAGACACAGTTTTGCATTTTTTAACCAGATAATATACATTGTTATCACATCTTTGAAATATTAAGTGATTCTAAATATTTTTTATGTTTGCATTAACTTAACCTGTAGAAGTACCAGAATTTATTCAACATGTTGCCAATATCAAATACTTAGAGTTTTAGGTCTTTGTCGGTATTAAGAATGTTACTGTGAACATCTTCATGCATTAATGTTTGCCTGCATTTTGAATTATTAGAATAGAGTCTTAAAATCAAGTTGGATCACAAGGTAAGAGCATTTTAAAGGCTCTAGATTTATATTGCTAAATCACTTTCCGCAAAGGGTCATGAAAATTTCTCCTATTCTACTAATCTCTTTCATATCACTCTTACTAGCATTATTATAATTAAATAAATTTGTCTCACTCAGTTACATGATAAAGGACATTCACAGGCCCTTGATGACTGATGAGCCTGAGTGTAGTTTCACAGGTACCAGCACTGTTTTCATGTCTACATTAAATTCTATTATATTGATCTTTTATTCATCCTTGGTTTTAATGCAAATAGAAACTATCACGTGCCCAACTGTGTTAGTCACTAAAGCAGGTACGAAGTGAATGTATGATATCTCACTTAATGACACCAACCAACTTGATTTAGCCAAGAATCCTGAAGAGCATATTTTTAAAAAGAGAGAGGGGGAGAGCAGGTATTGAATTGCTAAAATAAATGACACCTCATTTATGTGCCAAAGTTCGTGAAATTTTCTCAGAGGGGAGACTTCAAATCCTCATTTCAAAGCACATTAACTCTGAAGTTAGATAAAATCCTGACACATTTGATTATATGATTTCCAAGTCAATAGCAGATTAAAAACAGATTAGAAAAGAGCAGCAGACACATTGACAACAAATAATGGTAGCTAAGAGGTTGACAATGAGGAGGGAGAGAGAGACAGAGGGATCTTGTGTTGTTTATAACACAAACACACACGACAATGTGAAATTCTGCTTTTTAAAATTGTAACTTTTTAACAAAACTAGTGTTTAATTGAACTATAGCTCACCTATTGAAAGTATGTTAAGAAGGCCTTACGTATTATTTTTATGGCTTTAATATAACAGAAAAATACCATTTATAATAAGAAAAAGCTGGATATAACTTTGAACATAAAATTTGATCACAGACATTTTAAAAATTGAAAAGGGACATATTGGAAGTAAATGCACTATAATAGGAACTCTGATTTTCTTGGGGTGGTAAGATAAGTTTTCCTACTTTTTTCTGTATCTTCTAAATTTTCTAAAAAATATATGTATTACTCTAATAGAGAGAATTAAAGTTATGTTATTTTGGAATAATATTCCAGAAAATTTAAGAATAGAAAGTATTGTCTTGTACTTATTGAGAACATATAGAATTATACAATAATTTGTGCTTACGGTGGTAGCCAAGTTAACAAGAAAAGATCAAATTTGGTTCCACAGACTTTACTGCAGAAGACCTGAAAAATATAATCTCTTTTCGAAAGATTTTTATCCAGAGTAAAAATAAACATGCAGTATTTGTAATATATAAAATGTAAACTAGATGAGATGCAAAACACATAATTAGTATTGATGTAAAAGACATCATTATTTAGTCAGTAGTCTTTTGAGGGTGTCTCTTGGATACTATTTAAATTATTTGTTCTATGAAGTAATGATCATAATGATTGATCATACATTATGATGTTAGAAAGGAAATTCTTAAATTAGATAAGTCAAGCATCATTATATATTTAGACAGAGTGCTCTTGCTATATAAGTAATATTGCAGACATTTGACAAATTAAAATTGTTTCAGGCATAAGTAAAACTTCAACAATTTAAACCATAAAGTGTGTTTAGATTTTTTACATATACACTCATCTTGCACATAGGAGTAGAATGTTTATTTAAATTGTTTCTGTAGCATTCTTCGGTGTAAATTATTTTTCTTTGTATTTAGGGAGAGTAACTTTTACTACTTTTACTTAGAAGAATTCATAGTATTTTCTAGAAAATTACTAAATGTATGAAATATTTCCTTTAATATAATAGCTTGAAATTGATCGTCTGCAGATTTTCTAAACTAATCACATGAACAATGCAATTACATGATTTCCTTTACTAAATTATGTTACATTGAACATATTTCTACATGTACCAGTTTTTAAGTAAGTTATTGTCTCTCAGATCCAAACCCACTCTTCTGGGCTCAGCTCCGTTATGGCTGTAGCTGGGTCTCTGTGAACCAAGTTTCTGCTCTGCCCACAGGGGGCACCAGAGGGAGACAGCAAGGCTGAAGCAGGGAGATGAACTCTTTCCTGGCTGATTGCTACTGCTATGAGTAGCTACCCAGCTACCCTTAACTTTGGCAACCGGGGTTCATTCCAATAACAACCCTTCTCTAAGTTCCTTTGTTTTAAAAGTATCAACCACTTCTTTTTGCTCCCCAGCCCAAGGTAGTAGCTGCTTTCTGCAATTGCTTTCTTTGTGATAGCTTAGTGTTATCTACTTCATACCTAAACTGTTTATTGCATTCTGTTCTGTCTCCTGGCTACACTAACTGAGACAGCATAATTTCCTAAAGCAGAAATACTGGAATTGATAAGATAATTTTCCTACTAGTTAATAAATTAACGTGGGTACATATGGTAACTCTGATAGAGGCTATCAGAACTTTGTCTGCTTTGCAAAGAAATGAGTTCATATACAGGATATAAGTAGTTCTTTATGGTTCAGGAATACAAACCAGTCAGTTCTTCTCATGTGCCAGCATAGCTTCCTTGTCAACATTTTAAGGAATTAAAAATTTACCATATATACTCTTGGTGTGTATGTATATAATTGCATATATGTGTATATATGTATATATGCATATATGTGTGTGTGTGTTTATGTATATTGTAAAAATGTGACAGGAAGGAAAAACTTACAAATTTAACGTAGTTGTAAAATAGGTCAATTGTTAATTTGTAACATGCGTTAAGTTTCACTGTACCACTTGTATCTGAGGTCTGGGCTCTGAGTACTAAATTCATTAGTTAGCAAAATACTTAACACATCTGGTTACATATTCATCAGTTCAAAAGTGTTTACATGGTGTTCGTATTGTTCTTATCAACAAGGTTGTCTCAGATTTCCCATTGACTCTCTTCCTGGTTCCTGCCATTATCTGAACTCAACTACTACTACAATGGCACTTTTGACCTTAGTTACTACCCAGATAATCTTCTCAGTCTTTTTCTTGCATAGAAAGAAAATATACCAAAACGTCCTGAAATAAATGCTACCTCTTTTATTGCTGACTTGGACTGACCCCTCCTAGCTCCTGAAATTCTTGACTCTCTACTCCTTTGCCTGTCTCTAGCTGTGACTGTTTGGATTCCAGAATTTTTGTGCTGACTCTGGGTTCCTGGCTTGCCCCAGACCACATTTCTGGCTTGCTGCTTGGCTTTTGCCGTAATTCTGTTTATGGCTGCGGTTGGTTATACAGTGACCACTTGAAACTCATCCCTTCCTGTCTGACATCCTGTAATTGCTGTCCCTTGAAACTCCTCACCTCTGATTCGCCCCACACTTCTGGTTCTCCTGTATGTCCTTTCATCTTAACCTGAGGCCAGGGTTAGCCCTAGCCTTGCTGATTCCTGGGCCTGCCAGCCTCTAGCTAAATAAACTGAGCAGGGAACCTAGGTCAAAGTGGGAGAAGTGAGTGACTATTTTTGCACCTCTGCTCATCTCAGGGTATTTGGGGAAGGATGTTGGAAAGCCTCGTGGCTGAGTTTGCTGGCGCTGGAGTCAGAAGGACTGAGCTCACACAACTAGTTCAACCATTTACTAGTTGTGTGACCTTAGGCAAGTTTCTTTACCTCCCTATACCTCAGTTTCCTTGTGTATAGTATAAATAGAACATATCTGCCTCAAAAATCATTGTAAAGATTAACTTAAATAAAGCATGCAAATTGCTCAGAAATGTCCAGCACTGAAATGTTAGCCTTTGCTGTATTATTCCTCTGTCGTGATACTTGATGATTTTGTTGATATCTAAAATTGAATATCATGTCTAAATGACTACTCTCCTGACTTATCAATCATTGAGAGGATGGTTGAATACATATAACTTCCCTTACGCAATTATTGAGCCCTCCATTTTTATGTGGCATCTATTTCGGTAAATGAAGAAGGGAGAAAGATCACTATTAATAAAATCTTTCAGTCTGTGTTGGAAGGGCCCAAAGATTGTAGGAACCTGGAAGAAGCAGTGACTAGAATGGAAACCTTAGAACAGCCTGTTCCAGCCAAGTTGCTGGGTTAAGCAATTAACAGTCTAGCTTAGTTTACACTTGGGTCTATGTACGAGACAAAGATACTATTTTCATCTGTCAAGGCAAACCTGTGTGTAATTGGCTAACATTTTTTTTTTTGCCCTGTGCAGTGACTCTACAATGAGCAGTTACTAATAATATACATCCTATATATATTTGATTCTTAATCCATATATTTTAATTATCAACTAACTCTAAAGAACTTATTACATTTGTACAGTATTAGGGTTTACAGAGTTTTTTGGTAAGCATGATTACAATTGATCACATTTAACTTACTTTCAAGGTTTTAATAGAAATTAATCTAATTTTCCATATGAAGATACTGACACAAAATGTAAAGTTTACACATGTATCCAGTGTAACTTAGCTAGTAGTCAAGAGCATATCTACCCCTTCGTGTGGTTACTCCAAACTTACTATTCTTTCTGTTACCTCAAGGTGATGCCAAAACTCTCTTACTACTTCAAAGGATGTCATAGAGTTTGAAAGTAACAGTGGTAAAAATTAATACTATTAATATTTGAATATTTAATACCTTAGTATTTGAAGGAACCAAGTAATCTACAGAATCAAAGTAATTATAAAGCCTGGTTTCAGAGACTCAGTAAAACAGTTTGATTCATTTTCTCACTCAGAATATTGAGAAGAAAACCTCTAGCTTCAAATATCTTCTCCAAAAAAGAAAAAATTGTAATGATAGCCAAGATTTAAGTGTTACGTGCCAGGCACTTCATCAGATATACTGCTCCCGAGAACCTCACAAAGTACTTACAACTTTTTTTTTACCCCTCAGATGAGAGAAAGCAAGCTTACAGCTCAGAAAAGCTAAGAATTTCCAAAGTCGTCCATACAGCCTCTAAGCAGGGAAGTCAGGATTCAGACTCAGACAGGCTGAGTTCTGAGCCCATATTCTTAATCACTATGCTATCTATGTGCTTGATTTTGTAAAAATTTAGCCTTCATGAGCTGCGCAATTCTTTAATTCAGTGAAGTTTGGGGTAGTAGTAACGAATGGTTAAAACTCCAAGAAGTGTCACTAGTCTCATAGCAGCAGCCCCGATGCTGTTGTCATGCCAGGCTCATAGCAGAAGTGTGTGCATTCTGAAAGACCCCACGCTTCCAGCCAGCTGTCTGAAATCATTATTCATGATTTAGCTTGGAAAACATATCCTAATGACCAGCATTTTCTTCCTGTGTGACTGACCAGCCACTGTGATTTCAAATGCACAGAATGATAGAGAGCAATTTAAATAAGAAGCCTTTCAAACATATCTTTCTCCTTACCATCTTAACCACTTTTAGGTGTACAGTTGAGTAGCATTGTGTGTTCACATTTTGTGAAACAGATCTCCAGAGCTTTTTCATCTTGCATATCTGAAACTCTATAACCATAAAACTTATTTTTTCCCTTTTCCCCTCCCCCTTAGCCCTTGTTAACCACCATTCTACTTTCTGTTTTTATGAATTTGACTACTTTAGATACCTCATGTAAGTGCAATCATAAAAAAGCTGTCTTTCTGTGACTGGTTTATTTCACTCAGCATAAAGTTCTTGAGGTCCCTCTGTACTGTGGCATGTGACAGGATTTCCTTCCTTATTAAGGCTGAATGATATTCCGTTATATGTATACACTGCATTTTGTTTGTCCATTCATCCATTGATGGACATTTAGGTTGCTTCCAACTCTTGGCCATTGTGAATACTGCTGTTATAAACGTGGGTATGCAAATATTACTTCGAGACCCTGCTTTCCATTCTTTTGGATATATATCCAGAAGTAGTATTGCTGGATCCTATGGAAGTTCTATTTTTAATTTTTTGAGAAACTTAACGTACTGTTTTCCATGGTGGTTGCACCATTTTACAGTCCTACCAACAGTGCCCTAGGGTTCTAATATCTCCACATTCTCACCAACACTTGTTATTTCCTGTTATCTTTTTCATGTTTTGATGAAGAAATATACTTTGTATTTCAGAAAATATAATATTACTGAAGCTAATACTTTGTGAGAAACAATTTGGGGCTAACATATTTAAATGTTTTCTAGCCCTCTAAAATGTGTTTAATCTAAGAAGCTAAATACTTCCCAGAACATTTCTTGAGTAAATGAATAACTTGCTCTTGTGAACCTAAAACACATATTTGTTTCTTCATTCCTTTGGCTGCCACTGTCTTACCCAACTTTAAAATCCTCTTAAAAACACTCAGAGGAAGACAAGTGGGAAGGTATAGACTTCTCACTTCAATATTCTCTAAAGATGGAGAAAAAATGGTGCTATTCAAAGGCACTCTGTACTTGGAGATTTAGAATTTGGGATGGAAATAAACCCAATGAAATAGCAAGAATGTTTGAAAGACAACTCGCCAGCGCACTACTGCAGAAGGCTGAATTCCAAAAAAATATACCCAGTATTCATGAAGTGGAGAAGTAAGTTTCTGAAATCATGCCTATTTTTTTAATTTCTCATTTATTTGAAATGGCAGTCATAGTTGGGGAAAGCAGAATCCTGCTACTGAAGCATTTGGTTAATGGAAGTTAACCAAAGGGTAGAATCTTATGCAAATAAGAACGGATTTGGATATTTGCATAGTGGCCCTTCTATGGCATAAGCACCAGAAATTGCTAACCTTGGACTTTAAGGGCAGTAGTTCTGTTAGCTGTCTGTAATATTTTGATTCTGTGATATAGGTTAAAAAATATTTAAAACATTTATCTTATTTCTATTAATATTGTTTGATTTTTCTTGTTTCCATTTCTCATTTCATTAGTAGAAATGTCGAGAAGCAAATATCTTTTTTCACTCTAAACATGAGAACGGGTGAATAAAATAAAATTATAATAATTTAACCTCACATTTATTTACTATAAGATGACGGTATTTAGATTCTCAAAAGAATTGCTAGTATGGAAGAAAAATCAGGATATTTAACATTTTCCAGCCAGTGACTGATAAATTTTCTAATACTATCAGAGAAGTGATAAAAAAAAACACAGCGAGACAAATAGACTTCTATAATGTATTGAAAAACAAATATTGCTCAAAACTCAAGATAGTTTACTTAGAAAAAAAATAACAAAGACCTAGTAGATAAGACAAAATTATGTGGAAGCGTGAGAGTGAAAGTTAATGATGAGCCCAAGACAAGGCATTTGTTCTGTGTGGCAGCTAAAAATAGCAAACCTGGGGACAGTGAAATTTTCTTTCATATATTTATTCTTTGTTATGGTTGTCTAGCATGGGGAACAAAACAGAAATGCCCTGTAATTGTAGAGCTTACTGTATATTCTTTCTCAAGGGTAAGTGTTCAACAATGGAGAGCATTACATAAAAAGTCTTCCACAACACTTTAACTTCGCCTTTGCTAACCTTATAAAGCCAAATTCCTTACTGAGTTTATGAGTAAAGCTTAATAATAACAAAGTAAGAGGGAAAACACCACGTTATAAAGTAGAGACAATAACTTACAAAGCGACGGCAGTGTTCTAGTTCCTGTTTTAAGAAAATAACTAAAGCTTATCACTTGACCAGCAGGCTTAATTTATGAAGGAATCACTAATGTATAAAACAATGAGACTATGGAGGCCATGGACTTAGTCACAAAGTGGTTGCAGAGCAAATAGATTTCTTAGAGAAAATAGGCATAAAAGAGAAAAAAATAAAGGCCTTTGACTTTTATAGGGATATTTTTAATAATAGTTGGAGGTAGTAAGTATTGTCCAGCCATAGTTGTAACAGTATTTTTTTTCTTTCTAGTCTATCAAAGTCTTTTGCCAATGAAATAACAACATAGCACTATTATCTAATGGGTCCTAATTAACAGACCCAACAAGCTATTCGACTGACTTTGTTACAATACTCCTTTCAGGTAGTGGATATGCTTATTCTCTGGAGTTCTATGTAATTACGCCAGAGGATGTCTAACTACATGCAGTTACTCCAAACTGCCAGCCCCTCAGACGTTCCCTGAGGTTCCCTTTCACTCCTTAGGTGTCCCTCTTGTTTGAGGGACATTAACAATCAACAATCAAACAATTCCAGGGAATTAGCTACCATGATATCTTGGTAATTACTTATCATGGCATCTGGTTTCCAGAAGATAGACTGCTTTGCTCTGCCATTGGTGGAAATACAGCCCAATGCCTACACAGCCTCCTCTACTTTCTCTGGCCAGCCAGCTGCAGCCAGTTCTCTAAAGGCACCCTGAAGTCTTTCACTTGGTTTGACATGAGGAAGAAGCTTTCCTAGGCCTTTTCCCACACCAGATGGGGGTGGGAGTGGGGGGATGGGGGTGGAAGCACAATATACTGACCACTTTCTCCAAAGAAGTTCTCTTTCAGTGATGTCCATAGCAACTGTTTTATACCCTTCAGGTACGTGATGGGCCAAACCAACGTTATAGTCTCTGCATCACTTTCAGGATATGGAGATATTTGATACCCACTCCACAACATTCAGCCTTAGGACCCTCAACCAAAGCTGAAACAAAGTTTCATTTCCATAGCTTCTACACTTCTGTGACATGATGTACTTATACTATTTTTCATTTATTTAAAAAGCACTTTATTGAGGTATGATTGATATACAAAAAGTTGTACATATGTACTGTCTACAGCTTGATGAGTTTGTTGTGGTGATCATTTTGAAACGTAGTTTTTAAAAAATCATCATGTGTAACAGGAACTAATACAGTGTTGCAGGTCAAATATACTTCAAAAACAAACAAACAAATGTACAAACAACTCATAGAAAAAGAGATCAGATTTGTTGTTACCAGAGGTGGGGGACGGAGGGAGGGTCCATCATCAATCGGATGATGGCAGTCAAAAGATACAAGCCTCAGTTATAAGTAAGTACTAGGGATGTAATGTACAACACGATAAATACAATTACCGCTGCTGCATGTTACATAGGAAAGTTGTTAAGAGAGCAAATCCTAAGAGCTCTCATCACAAATCATTTTTTCTATTTGTTTAATTCTGTGTCTATATGAGGTGATGAATGTGCGCTAAACTTATTTTGATGATAATTTCATAATGTATGTAAGTCAAATCACTATGCTGTATACCTCAAATGTATTCAGTGCTGTATGTCAGTTATATCTCAATAAAACTGAAAGAAAAAAGAGATACACAAGAGGCAGGTGGTACCAATGGATACATCCCTGCTCACTCTGTGAACATAGCAAACAAGTTTACATCCAGTATCTTATCAGTGAGGAAGTCTTTTAACCCCCGAACTGCCATCGTTTGGGGGACTCCTTTGGAGAGAATGGCTAAGGAGCTGGCTGTTGTCAGGTGCTCAGAATCAAATCTGTAGACCTAAACCTGCATTTAAAAAAAAGAAAAAACTGTACACATTTAACGTATACAACTTGATGGGTTTGGAGGTAAGTATGCACCCACGAAAGCAACAGCACAATCTATGCCATAAACATCCATCACCTCCAAAAGTTTTCTCCCACCTTCTTTATTTATTTTTTATGATAAGAACAGTTAACATAAGCTCTACCCCCTTAGAAAAAAATTTTGGTATATAATACACTGTTGTTAACTATAGGTAATATGTTGACCAGTAGGTTTCTAGGTCTTATTCATCTTGCATAACTAAAACTTTGTACCCTTTGACTATTACTTCCTCATAGGTCCTAGTAACCACCAATTTACTCTCTGCTTCTGTGGGTTTGACTATTTTAGATTCCTCATGTAAGTGGGATCATCTAGTATTTATTCTTCTGTATCTGGCTTATTTGACCTAGCATAATGACCTTCAGGTTCATCAACAAGGTTTTCAGTTGGGAGGAAGGGTAGTCTTTTGTGAAAAAGGCTTTTTAAAGTTATTTGTGTTTAAATAAATAACTTTTGTAAACTAAATATTAATTAGAAAGCATAGTTTTTCCTTAAGATTTAAGCACAATTCATAAGTCTGTTTTTTATAAAACTGTAGTCATTTCATTCCATTAAGTCATAAATTTAACAGATTAAGTTCGCCTGAAATTTACTATCATTCACAAATCTAGTTAAATAAGCTTCTTTAAACATTTTAAACTACGCTTACAAATGATTTTTAACAAATCATGAGTTTTATGTCATTTTTAACAAACATTATAAATGCTTAATGTGACAAATTAAAATGTAATAAGCCAATACTTTCTAAGCACTCAACTCCTGTAAAACTAATAATCAAATCTATAAATGTAATACATTGGTATAGCCACTGTGGAAAACCGTATGGAGTGTCCTCAAAAAACTAAAAATAGAACTACTACATGATTCAGGGTAAATATCCGAAGAGATTTATTGGCACTCCTAGTAAAATATCCGAAGAAAACGGAAACACTAATTCAAAGAAATACATGCACTCCAATGTTCATAGCAGAATTATTTACGATAGCCAAGATATGGAAGCAGCCTAAGTGTCCATCAACAGACGAATGGATAAAGAAGATGTGAGGTATATATATATGTATACATACATACACACACACACACACACAATGGAATACTCCTCAGCCATAAAAAAGAATGAAATAATGCCATTTGCAACAACATGGACAGACTTTCAGAGTATTATGCTTAGTGAAATATGACAGAGAAATAAAAATACTGTATGTTATCACTTATATGTGGAATCTGAAAATAAACTAGAGAATATAACCAAAAAAGAAACAAATTCATGGATATAGAAAACAAACTAGAGTTTACCAGTGGACCAGGGGGAAGGAGTAGGAGCAATATAAGGGTAGGGGATTAAGAGATAAAAACTACTATATATAAAATAAATAAGCTACAAGGATATATTGTACAGCATGGGGAATATAGCCAATATTTTATATTAACGAAAAATGGAGTATAATTTTTAAAAATTGTGAATCACTGTGTTGTACACCTGAAACTTACATAATATTTGTGAATCAACTATACCTCAATTTCTAAAAATAGTGACTTACATTAAAAAAAAAAAAAAAGCAATAAGATGCTCCTAAGTATTTCGAACATCTTAAAGTCACGACTGGAAGCAAGACTTCCAGTTAAAGACGGCAGATTAAACGCAGCCATTAAGGTCTGTTCCTTTTTGATGCTCAACTGAAATGACAGTAAAGTGATTTTTTTCTCTTTTAAGAAGGCACTGTAGGTTAAAAGGAATATAGAGAGGAAATAACAGTTAAAATATTTCAGAAGTTGGAAAGCAGATGGCTTAGCAGACTCAAGAAAGCTAAGGCTAACTTTGGGAAAAGTGAGAAGCACGAAATTTATAGTGCAGAACTCCTGAAATGCAGTTGGTGATATTGAGTATTTCAGAAAGTAGGAATAAAGGTAGAATTAAAATAATATCTGTTTAAAAAGTAGATTGACCCAGGAGAAAAGACCTCGTTACTGATATTAAGAATCCTCCTAGGGGGCTTCCCTGGTGGCGCAGTGGTTGAGAGTCCGCCTGCCGATGCAGGGGACACGGGTTCGTGCCCCGGTCCGGGAAGATCCCACATGCCGTGGAGCGGCTGGGCCCGTGAGCCATGGGCACTGGGCCTGCGCGTCCGGAGCCTGTGCTCCACGACGGGAGAGGCCACAACAGTGAGAGGCCTGCGTACTGCAAAAAAAAAAAAAAAAGAATCCTCCTAGGAATCAGCTCAACTAGAGCGTCTTACAGTGAACAATGCAACTAACCAAGCCCCACTTCCAATCAGCTTTTTTAGTGTCCCACTCTTAAATAGGAAAGCTATTGAGGTATGTTTCTTAATTTAAACAGCCTTAAATTAAGAAAGTTTTTAAGGGAATTCCCTGGTTGTCCAGTGGTTAGGACTCCGTGCTTTCACTACCCGGGTTCAATCCCTGGTCGGGGAACTAAGATCCCACAAGACAAGCCATGCGGGGTGCAGCCAAAAAAAAAAATTTTGTTTTAATATGAGAGCACTGACCAAACCAAACACACAGGAAAAGAATTGTAAAGAATGTAAAATATACAGGAAGAGAGAAAAACTTCTAAAGACATCAATAATATTCTCTAAAGGATAAAATACATTGTATCCATGAAACCAAAATAGGGAGATACAAAAAGGAATATTTAGAAAACAAGACAAAACAAAAAGGCTCTAAGAGATTAAAGATACAATGGCATGAATTAAAAACTCAGTAAAAGCTTTGAAGGAGATCTTCCCAAAAGTAAGATAATAGGATAAAGGATGAAAATAAAAGGAAAAAAAAAAAAGGGAAATGGAAGTCCATCATCCAAACAGGAGTTCCAGAAAGAGATACGAAAGGAAAAATAGAGTGGAGAAAAGTCAGAGAAATAACTCAAAATTTCCCATGACTGAAAGACATTAGTTTCCAAATTGAAAGATCCTATTACCAAGAACAATAAATAAAAATAGGCCCACACATAGACATATTATCATGAAACTTGAGAAAACTGGTAATAAGGAAAGGATCCTCAAATCTTCAAGGTGACATATGTAATCAATGGATCAAGAATCAGAATGGTATAGGACTTCTGCTTTCAAAATTCTAATGTAAATTATTTCCTACCAGAAATTTTACTCAAATTATAAATAATATGTGAGAGTAGAATAAAGCCATTTTCGTAATGCACATTTTTAACATTTCACTCCCACGTCCCCTTTCTTGGATGTGCCATCATTATTAGAAAATAAAACAAGAAAAAAGAATTTATGGCGTTCAGAAAGCAGGATATATCCATACATAAGGGAGAAGTGAAGGAATCTTCTGAAGGACAGTTCCACTAAGAGCTGTCCTAGATAACAACAGTCCAGGCCGGAGCAGGTCCGAATTAAAAGAGTTCAGAGTGATTGGCTCTAGGGAGTAGAAAAAGGAAGGGATTGGAAGAACTGCTTTATTTTATAAGAAGCCCAGGAGAACTAAGTATGGGCTCCTTTAGTTCGTGTGGAACTTTGGTAAAAGTTAAAACTAAACTTACAATGTATAATCAAATCATCATGTTGATTAGAAAATTCACAAGTTTCTATAAACCCAACTTGAGCAATATTCATTTCAGCATCTCTGCACTTTTGCGGATGTACTTTCCTCATGTTAAAAGTTAGCCGTTCAACCAAAGAGACTTATTATCATCTCCACTCTACTGCAGCAACTGTGGTCATTGATTTTGGTTGTGGATGGTGATTCTTGGACTTCTCAGTGCTACTTCTAGGAAAATTCTGTCCAAATACAGGTTGACAAGCCAAGTCCCTTCTTTTAATGTCACTTTTAAAGCCCATCCCTTTTCTTACCACCTAGTGAGTCACATCATTCCTTGTTCACTTATTTCCTATCACCTCAGGCAGCTTTTGTCTGAACTAATTTACTAGGTATATACCTGTTACCCAGTTTGCAGTTATCTTTTTGGCCTGATTGAATTTAATACTTAAAAAAAAACTTTTACATTATCTCATTATTTACCATTCTATATACTATAGTAATTCAGTTTCTCATGGAGCATATATATCAGTAGAGAAAGGCAAAAAAATGAATGAACATAGTAAATAAGTAAATTGTATAGGAAATTAAGTGAAAGAGCTAATGAGTAAATTAAATGTCATATTAGGTAAAGGAGATCAGGAGTGCCAGGGAAGGGGGTGTGTTGCAATTTTCTTTAATGGTAGTAAGGGTAAGCCTCATTGAGAAGATGGCAAAGATGAGCAAGGACTTTAAGGAATTGAGGAGTTAGCAAAGCAGATACTTGGGGAAGTAGAATTCCAGGAAGAAGGGAAGAAAGGCCCCGGGGCAGGAGCTTGCTTTATGTGTCTCAAGAACATCCAAGTCAGTGTGATTGGAAAGAAGTGAGCAAGGGAAGAATAAATGGGAGATGAGTTTGGAGAGATAATGGACCAGATCATATGGCATCTTAGAAACTTCTATTCTGGGTTAATGGACTACAGCTCTTACTCAGTGAAATGAAGCATTATTAATGATTTTGAGAAAAGATGTGACAAGATCTGACTTACATTTTGAATGACTCATTCTAAGTGGAATGTGGAGGATAGACTGGTGGACCACCAAGGGCGGAAGCAGAGACGCCACTTAGGAAGTTGTTGCTCTGATTAGGTGGGAAATGATGGTCCTTCAGACCAAGATGGCAGTGATGGCAATAGTGAGAAGTGGTCACATTCTGGATATATTTTAAATGTAGAGCCAACAGATTCTCTTGATGGTTAGAATATGAAGTGTGAAAGAACAGAGAGAAAGTAAAAAATAAACAAAATAAGGAGTCAAGTATTCTGCTAAGGTTTTTGGCCAAAGCAAATGAAAGGATTTTCCCTCATGTAAGGTGGGAAAGACATGGGTGGAGCAGGTTTGCAGAGAATTCATGAGTTTATTTCTGAACATGTTACATCTGAGAGGTTATCTAGGCTTCCAAGTGGGGAATCAGGAAGTTGGCTCTATGAATCTGGAGTTGGGGAGAAACATCTATGCTGGAAATATTAATTTGGGAATTTTCAACATAGACGTAACAAAAGCCATAGATGAGCTCACCAAAAGAGTAAGCATTGACAGATGACCAAGAACTGAGGCCTGAGGTCTCCAGTGTTGGAAGAAGAAATCTGACAGAAGAGATGGAAGGAGGAACCAGCTCAGTGGGAGGACAACCAGGAGATGGTGATGTCATGGAGCCCAGTGAAGAATGTGTGTGGAGAAGGAGGTAGAGGTCACTGTGTTGAGTGAGAACTGAGATGGCCATTGGTTTTCTCAAGGTGAAGGTCATTGATAACTTTAACAAGACCAGTGCAGTGGTGAGCCTGCCACCACTGTTGGAGTGGATTTAGGAGAGAACATGGGAAAGGAGAAGTTAGAAATGGTGAATATGGAAAAATTCGAGTTTTTTTTTTCAGCCTAGGGAACAGCAGAAAGGGGTGCTCATCCGTGGAGTAAAGTGGGTCAAGAGAAGGCTTTGTTAAAATGGGAGAAATAGCATCATATTTTTATGTGAATGAGAGTGATCCAGCAGAGAGGGAAACAGTTGACAAAGTAGAGGAGAGTGGAGAGTTTCAGAAGGTTTGTCTTCGAATAAGTAGTAGGGGAGGGAGATAAATGAGCTTAAGGTAGGAGCAGATGAGAGGTTGAGTGGGTGGGTGCAGATGCTGGGAGGTGGGTCAGTGTGATACTGAGGGTCTGTGGAAGTCCTCCTCGGAATGCTTCACTGTTTCAGTAAATTAGGTAGCAAGATCATCGTCTGAGGATACGGATGGAGGAAGAGTTTATTCGGGCTATTAGGAAAGAGGAAATGGTGTGAAGTCATCATCTAGGAGAGTGGGAGAGTGAATAACTAGGAAAATGCAGTACAAATGCCAGGCAGCACTATGGGTCAGCTTGAAGTTCACAGTAATATCTCTAGAAAGCTTGCTTTTCGTGACTGTATAGTTGTATTTGAAAATAAAAAAGATCTTTATGGTTGTTCTTTTAAGATGGATTTTGAATAAAGAATGTTCTCAAAGAATAGGCTAGATTTCTCATAGAAGTCCAAAGAGGTCAAAGTATAATCATCCGTGAGTTTCTCTTTGACATGTATGCACACGTGGCCATGGCCGTGCCCACATAAACATTACGACCTGGCTTTTCTCCTTCCTCTCTTCTTGAAACCTTTCTGTGTCCCCTTTCTGCATGTTTTCCCTTTCTTGTTGGCATGTATTTCCTTTGCTTATGACATTTCTAGATGAAAATTTTAATGTTTGAACTGATGTGTATTAGCATTATTTTTGAGCTTGGTAAAAGGAAAAACAGAAACCAGAAAGGTAATTGCCTGAGAACAGAGAAGGGAAAGTTACAGATTTAGATAAGAAATTACTCAGGATAGACCCATGAAAGTAAGGCCAGCTGAACGATGATCTAAATATTAAAAAAAAAAAAAAAAAAAAAAAAAAGTAGGATGATCGTGTGGAAATTTAATCTGTCTCAAAAGGAGTCTCAAATTATCTTCAGTTACTATTGGTAGATCTGCCAGGTATTGAATTAACTGAATATTGAACCTCTTGTTTAATGATCTAATTTTTCAAGCAAAGAAGAAAATTTTTCTTGCTTCTTAGTTTTCATTTACTTGCAAGAAATTCTTATAGTCCCTTGTTTACTTTTAAACCAAGCAAATTCTTATAATATAACATAATAGTTAACAGCTTTCTAGCAGGGCTTGTATATCTCAGCTGCATGATTTTAGGCAGATGACTTAATCTCTCACTGTTTGGTGTTTTAATATCTAGCTCATAGGGTTGGCCTGAGAATTGAATAGTAGTATTATAGGTAAGTTATCATTAGCTACTTATTCCCAACATTCCTAAGGCCATACAGCTAGTAAAAGGTAGAACTGAAAGTATCACCTACCATCACCCCAATCCTTAAATCCAATTCTAATGCGTCCCATGACTAACTGCTTCCCATGTGGAAATAAAATCAGAAGAGTGAGTTTTTCTTGATCCTCGAATTGAAAACAGTTTTTACAGAAAGAAAAGATAGTTTACACATCATTTCTCTCAAGATATCGATTCTTTCCTTATCTCACAGGTTGTAATGACTTGATGGAATATTTAAATACAAGTTACTCAGCTCGAGGGAAAACACAGGATGCCTGGACTAGAGCTGCAGATGCATTTTTGGTGCACTGCTGCCCCCTGCTGCCTGATACATAATTGTACCTTTTCACACGTGGGAACCCTTATAAAATTAACAAAACTGTATCCCATATTACAGAATCTCACTAAGGCGCCCCAAAAGTGACCAAGATGACACAGATGGTGGAAGATTCAGGTTTAGGCTACTGAAAAGTCACTTCTCCCTGCTTTGTCATATTGCCTCTCCCCCCATTAAATTGAAAGTCAACACATTATTTATTGGGTGCCTACTATGAGCCTGATACTGTCAGAAGCACTGAAGATGGAGAATAGAAAACCAAGATTTCTTCGCTGACAGAATTCATATTCTTGCACGAGTAAACAGACAAAAAATAGGGAAAATATCAATAAATAAAATAATTTAAGGTTATGATAGATGCATTAAACAACAGTGATGTTAATTCATATTTGTGGGTCATGGTGAATACAGAAAGTTAAAAAGGCACTGTTCAGTTAAAGGCTTTCTGTGATTTGATTCTCACGGCAACTCCAAGTAGCTACTTCACTTTACAGCTGAAGGTACTGAGGTAAGGCCAGAATGATCCTAAGACGTGGAACCAGGATTTGAAACAAAACCACTTCTGACTCCAGGAATGCTTAGGGTCGGCTTCTCTGGGGAGATGACACTGAAATGAAGAGGAGAAGCCAAGCTTTTGAAGATCTAGGGGAAAGCAAGCCAGGCAGAAGTAATAACAGGTGCAAAGGCCAGGAGATGAAAGTGAGTCTGGAATGTCAACGTACCAAAAAAAAAAGACCCTATATTAGAGCAGCCTGCAGAGAAAGTAACAGAGGCCAGTTCACGCCGAGGAGCTTGGATTTTATTCTGAAGTGTAAGAGGGAGCCACTGGAGAATGGTAATCAGAGGAGTAACCTTATTCCTGACTTAAGGAGCTCACTCTGGATATTGAAAGGACAACAGACTATAGGAAAACAAGAGCTGGTAAAGGGCAACTAGTTAGGAGATTGGTAACTTCTGTCCCATCTGGGCCTCCTCTTCAGGAGACCTAACATTCCGAGTTCTCCAGCCCTTCTTCTCACCATAGCCTTCAGCCTTGTTGTTTTCTGATGTTCTCTGGTTTGCCAGTATCCCCTTTACACTCAGCACTGGGCAGGCTACTCCAGATCTCATCAGACAATGGAACAGTCACCTCCCTCAATCATGTGTCACGTCATCAAATGCAACTGGAAGCTCCCTCTGATTTCCTTCTTCATGTGACCCATTTGGGAATGAGATTGGATTTATGGCCAACTGAATCCCTGTGTCCTTAGCTTGATCCTTACAGCACCTAGAATCCCAAATCATGTAGTTAGCAACAGATTTCTTTTGATACCTCTTTTTAGAAAAATAGGAAGACCAACTCTCATGTTTCTAATTAGAAAATCCTTTTCTGTTCCTAATCTCTCTTCCCAGCAGTAAGGTAGGGTACTTTTAATTTTACATACTTTCGATTTCCTGTTAGTTTAAAATTTTTTCTCCTTGCCCAAACTTTGCATAAATTGTTCTAAAACGCTTTACCTACTTTACATCAACTTTATCTGGATTAGTACTTTATGAGAGGACAAAACCCTTCGTTCCATAAATACAGCAGAATGTCTATAATGGAATGATAGAGAATCCCCAACCTTGTTTCCATAAGTTGTGGATATCGGTGAAAACAATTATAGCAATCAGAACTAATTTTTTCATTATGTCAGTGAAAATATATATAATATTTGTATCAAAAAGGAGGTACATTTAGATTGTGGTAACAGAGACACAACTACAATATTTAGTCAGACTAAACCTTTATACTCATGCAGAATGACCAAAGATAGGCAGTTCAGGTTCCACAAAGTCACTGGGCTCTGTCTTTCTGTTCTGCCTTCCTTAGCACGTGGCTTTCATCTTTCACATGGCTGCTAGCATTCCAGCCATCATGCCTCCTGCATATCTTCACCTGAACATTCCTTTGGCTCCTCAAGCTCAACTATCCCTGGAAACCTGTTCCACCCTTTTCCACTTTTTTTTCTATAGTACTACCATTCTGCTGAGCACCCAACTTTAAAACTTATGTTATCAACACTCTCTCTCCTGAACATCCAGTTTCTAAGTCTGAAATATTCCTCTGAAATGTCAGTCAGACAAGCTTTCTCCTTTCCATTTCCACTACCACTTCAGGTCCTCATTGCCTCTCACCTGAACAATGCAATAGTCCTTCTATCCTTGTCTCCATTTTCACTCATTTTACCCACTATTGCCAAAACATAGCTCTGACTTGTCAAAGGAGAAGAACACTTATGTTTAGGGACTTTGTAATCGTAAAGGGGCTTGACTCCAGCTCTCCCATTTATTTGCCATGGGAACATTGATCTTTCTAAGCTCAGTTTTCCAATTTGTAAAATCAGAGGTAATAGCAGTACATATTCCACAGGATTGTCATGAGAGTTAAATGAGATAATGCATGCCAAGAGTTCGGCAAAATGCCTTCTTTATCACTAACTTTATTCTGCTCAAGAACATCTGAGACAGTGGTTACTGAATTAAAACCAGAATCCTCAGTTTGGCCTTCAGTGCCTTCCCAATGATGGACCCAATGTATTATTAAAGCATCACCACCCATTCCCACCATTTATGTAAACGTTACACATCACCACCCGTTTCCACCATTTATGTAAACGTTACACACACCCTAGAAATACTGAACCACTTCATGTTTCCTAAATAGTCCCCCATGTTCCCCTGTCCTGTTCAGTTTTCAGGGTTTTTTTCTACCTAGAATCCCCCCTTGAACCCTCTCCTCCTTTCCATTGCAACCTTTTTTAAGATTTCTTTTGTGAAGCTTTTTTTGATCTCTCAACTATATAATAATTCTATCCTTTGAACTCTGTAGTATTCCAGGTATAGTTTTCCTGTGTTAACCTCTGTTCTAGGATATGCATTAAGTACCTGTCTCATTGACTGTTAGATTATAATCTTTTTTTTTTTTTTCTTTTTGTTGTACGTGAGCCATGGCCGCTGAGCCTGTGCGTCCGGAGCCTGTGCTCCGCAACGGGAGAGGCCACAACAGTGAGAGGCCCGCGTACTAAAAAAAAAGTTTTGAAACTTATAGTCAAAACCATACTCTTCTGTGTGAGGGCCAGATGTGGCCTGTGGACCACCATTTTGCAACCCCTCCTTTAAAATTATAATAGGCTCCGGGTCCCTGGACTCTGAAAAAAGAGCATGCATGCACAGAACTAGCTTTTTGCTTTATAACAACCAGTTGCATCATTACATTATCTGTTCAAACAGAGGCATTATGTCCTTTAAGAACACCAACACTGTACCTCATGGGGTAAAAAAAGTAAGAAAGACAGCATTTGTCTTGTTTTTATGGTCACTTTACCTATGTAATAATGATAAAAGTGGCTTTTTCCTCCTTGCTTGTAAACAGGCCAACAGGCATAGTAGGAATAAGACATATTCAATAAAGGTGGCAAATAAAACTCCTAGAGAAGTAGTTGAATTCTCAATAACCTGCTGAAATTAGAATTCAATACGTGCTCTGGAAATGTGATCTATGGCATATCTAGCTACTGGCTGTTATGAGATCCAGGTCAGAGGAGACTAGTTAACAGAAACCTTTGTAAACCAGAGTGTTGAAGAGGCTTTAGATTTTGAAAATGCATTCCAAATGTTTCTTCTTAATTTTGTAAATTCTACGTACTGTAATTACTTTGAAAATGTACATTTTAGCAACAATTTCTACTGAACTTCCCTTTCATCTAGTTATTTATCCAATTAATTCAGTAAGTATTTGTTGAGCACCTACTAGTGCCAAGCACCCTTCGAGGTACAAGGGATCCATCATTTAACAAAACAGATGAAAATCCTGCTCTCAAGGAGCTTATATTTCAGAACTAATGAATAATAAATGTCCTGGTATGTTAGAAGGAAATAAGTGCAATGGAAAAAGTAGAAGTAGGGCAGGCTAAGAGGGACCGGGGATGGGGCTGTGCACATTGTATTTTTAAATAGGCAGGTCAGGGAGGGCCTTATGTGACTTTTGGGCAATACAGAGAGGAGATAGGTGTTTTTTACTGTTTACCACTCTTTTTTTCCATTTGTCAAAGCAGTGTAAGCTAAGTGATAAAGAACTGGCACATTGTGTGTATACTGATGGAATTCATATCTTTAATGCAAAGAAGAGAAGACAGATTTAATATAAACAGTTCTACAAATTGAGGGAAGGGAATAATATTACAATATATTTTTATAAAGCTTTACAGTATACAAAGGTCTTTTCATACATTTTTATTTGATATTCGTTATAACTCATTGGGACAGGTGGGATGATTTCTATTTTTTTTTAAGTAAAGTAATGAAGCTTAAAGATTTGCTTAATTTCCTTACCCCTCAGTGGTTCCTCGTTGCCTCCCTCTGATTCCCCATTCCGCTGATCTTTGTTCACAAGACCCTTAATGATCTGGCTTCTGCTTACCTTTTCACACCATCTCTTGCCAATTTCCCTTTCACTGTCCACATTCCAGCCATACCGAGCTACTTCCTTTTCCCCATTTGCCAAGCCCTCTTGCCTCTGGACCTTTGCACATGCGGTTCCCCATCACCTTCTCTGGCTACCCTCAGATGGTTCTCCTGGTCTCTACTTGGGCATCACTTCTTCTGGTGAGCCTTCCCTGATTCCACCAAAGCTGAATTTTGTACCCCAGCAATTATGTGTTTCCCCAGCTCCCCCTGCTTATCCTTATCATAGTACTAACTGCTTCTTCTGTAATTGCTTGTCTGGTGAGCTCCTGGAGGGCAGAGACTATGTCTTCTCCCTCACTGTATCCCCAGTGGTTAGCACAGTTTATGGTCCATATGGGTCTTTCTTTTTTTTTTTTTTGGTATAAATCCTCCCCTTCTTTGGTTTTTTTTCTTCATTCATCCATTCATTAATTTTTCTTATTGGAGTGTAATTGCTTTACAATGGTGTGTTAGTTTCTGCTGTACAAGGAAGTGAATCAGCTAAATATATACATATGTCCCCTCCCTCGTGGCCCTCACTCCCACTCCACCCCCAATCCCACCCATCTACGTCGTCACAGAGCACCGACCGAGCTGAGCTCCCTGTGGTATACAGCGGGTTCCCACTAGCTAGCTATTTTACACGTGGGGTCTTTCAACTGATGAACGAGCAACGTGATTAATCAGTTGTTCAGACCACATAGGAAGCTGCAGTTCATGCAAAATCTTCTAGGTTGGGGGCTTTCAACAGCTTTCTCCTGGTCACTGTAATTTGTCTCAACACTTCCTCTTCAGAGCCCTACACAATGATCCTCAGCCTTCATCAGAACTTTTTAAACTTATTCTGGAGGTGTCCTGCAGCTTGGATGTGGTGAAATCCATAATCTGACCAGATCAAACTTTCCCTCCCGCTTTCTATATTTTTTCTTGCCCTTCCGCACGTGCCTCCTCTGCAAGCATAATGTTTCATCAGGGTCCTCCTTCTGGCTCCCCGCTTCTGCTAATAACTTCCGTTTCCTTCTGCCAAGTGATTCCTGTCCTTGTCACAGCTCAGTCACTACAGCAATAGAGATAACTCCTTCCTCTCTGTCTCTAGGCCTCTCTAGAACTCCTCTGGTTTTGAGAATTACTTACCAACCTCTGGCACTTTCCCAGTCCTACTCCGACTGCCTTCCTTTCACTCCATGGAAGTAAACTGTGCTCCCTGGAGTTTGATTCCTGCTTTCGGAGTTACCTACTGCTTCATCTTCTCTTTGCTAAGCACTGATCTTGCATATGGGTGGGAAATGTCAACAGTCATCTTGTTTATCTGAGTGGCTGAGACTTGCTTGGTCACAACAATTAGCAGTAGGCATCATTAACTCAGAGGGAGATCGTAGAGGTCATTGGCATCATCGTCCCGTTCACCTGCCGTATATGTTCGGCTCAGAATGTACCCACATTCCCCAGTTATTTCCATTTTTCACTCACAGCAGAAATACAACTTTGGGAACTTCTTACGCTTGATCACCCACTCTAAGTATAATAGTGGCAGTTTGCTGGCTGCCGTGGGGGGGAAAAATACACCAGAGTAATTTAATTTGAAAATTCGACTGTTAAGATATCAGGTTTCCTTAAGGGCCTTCAAGTAGACAAAGCCCTCTGACCCACATTGTCTCATTTGATTTCCACAAAACCATGAGGCCTATTTTACAGATGAGGCATAAGAGGCTTAGAAAAGTCATCATCTTTTAAGCCCAAGGTCACACAGAAGTAGCAGAACCAGGACGTCAGCCCAGGTGCTTCCCCTGTTTAATCAAACCACCTCTTATTAGCTCTTGTTTATATACAGTTCATGGCCATAGAGAACTTGTCCTCTTTTTTATGCCAGGGACATTGCATGGGACCAGAGCCTGTCCAGTAGAGAGTTCCTTCATGCATTACTCTTGCTTAGTCCTCTTCTTTATTGTGAATTTTTAAAGCATTCTGATTTGGGCCCAAGTTCCTTAAATCCTCATAAATAATCTTAGGAAAACTTTCAGTTAACCAGAACGTACAGATAATTTTGCTTAACTGGATTTTCAGAACAACAAATGCAATTCAGAGAAGTAGAGCGGAAAGAGGCAATTTCCAGCTACTACTCTGTGCCTAGGTTTTCTTATGTAGAAATGTAACTACTTGAAATGCAGTGAAGGAAAAAACTAAAAGCAAAACTTTTTTTTTTATGATGCAGCAAGAGCCAGCAATATATAAATATTCAATCCAATCATAAATAAAATTTGGTCCAAAGAAAAATATTGTCATACAGCGTGATGTTAGTGATTCATAGATGTATATGCTGTGTCGGAGTCCTTACTGTATGTGCTTTTTAATCTCTTAATTTTAGACCACTTGCTAAAAATAATCAGGGACCTTGGCAGGTCTGCTTTTCTGCAAGTCTATAATACATACAGTTCACATAATTATGAGTGTGTGAAGTTACAGTACAGCCCTGGCAACTCAAATGTATCCCATGAAACAAAAATTGTTCATGAATATCGGGTGATATTTTAATTTTGACTTATGTTTAACATTTTGTGTTAAGTGAACCAAAAGGTTGCAGAATTCAAAGGGCACCCGTTTTTAAGGTATATGTTACATAGCTGTACAGTAATTTCTGCTAGTACCTTCTAGGATTTTTGGAAAGCATGAAAATATCTATCAAAACAAAACTCATGAGCAGAACCATTGCTAATTTTGAAGTGCTTAATATTCGTATTTACATAATCCAGATGGAATACATTCAGGATGAAGTTCTAGTATAAATTTTGCCCTTGAAACAGTCTTTGAAAATTTAATCTCACAACTATGTAATATCTTGCAGGTGGCTTATGTTTTATAAATACGATCACCTTAAACTGAGGCTGAATTTGTGAAGAATATATCTTTCCCTGCAAAATGCTATACTGTTTGGGTTAGTATCAATTATGGATCAATTATGGATTATGGATCACTAATTGACAGGCTAATTGACTGTAGTCTTATTGGATCAAGTTTACCATATGATTTTTGAAGTTCATTCATCCTCCAAGATTGCCACTAGTTTCAGCTGTTCCTGAAGACAATTTTTGCCTGCAGCCTGTGTTCTCGTACTCAGCATACTCAATTCCCATGCAGCCCAGGAAGGCACAAGGGTGAACACTTCTCTGCATGAGCACACACAGGTCTCAAGGTAATATTTCCTGTCTTGCAAGGAGCCATGGGGGTAAGACAACTTGGCAGACTCTGCAGAATCACACGGTCTCCCACTTGACCCCATGACAGGAGAGAATCTAAGAATTATCAGAGGCGACTTCATGATGTCCCCTCCACACCTGGGGCTGTGGAGTATTGTGAAGAAAGTGCCTTCACTATAACTAATACTTAACTATAATTTAACTAAGAGAGAAGTTAATTTCCACCATCAGAGGTTGATGTTAGTGGGAGACCAAGGGTATCTCTGGACTTACTTAACTGGATGTAAAAAGCAACGTAGTAGTACAACTAAAATAAAGACTTATTAACTCACCAAAATGAAAACCTATACTCTACTAGACCTCAGGAAAACTGGTATGAAAGACTACCATGTGCTTTGGGGTATGTTCAGATGTGGTAAATTAAAGCCACTACTAGGCAACTATTACAAAGTTTTACAACCAACCTCCTGAAATATAATAGAAACACAACCTATGAAAAGAAAATTTTGGTTATCTGTTTCATTACTTACTCTGTAACCAAAATGTAGATGATGATGTTTTCTGTTGGCTCAAAAAAGTTGACCAATGCCACAAAAATTTAAAACATTCAGCCTGTTATTCAGTATTTAAAAAACTATTATTCCAGAAAAAATATGAGTTTAGATTTAATACCACTTGAACGGTATTTAGGCAGTGAAAGATTGTAGGCAAGTTGGGCTTCAAATACAAGTAATATCCTAAATTACTTTTCTACTTTATATAAATAGCGTTGTTGTTTCCTTTTCCCTAATTTTAAGGTGATAGACTATTTCTGTAAAAACAAGAAGCTGAGTTGTTTGTTCTGACTGTTCAGTGGCCCAAGTACTAATTGGCTAAATGACTCCATGAGTTTAGAAGAATTAACATAATGCCTTAGTGTTTAAGTTTTTCAGGTATTCATTGATCACTCTTAGGCTCGCATCAATGAAATAAATGCCAAGTACAGGTTTATTAATCTGAGAGTTTTAGCGTAAATTTTATTATATTGTACAAAAAAATTATTTTTATGTCCTCAATTAAAAAAATTTTTTTTCCAGTTTTCATATGATAAAACTTGGGAAACTGACACAAAATATGGATTTTTTTTGTGAAGAAAATGATAAACAAATGAGAAAGAGGGGACTTTGAATCAAGTTCAGTGGCTTCACTTAGTAGACCATATTCCATTTAAGGAGGCTAGTTGACAGGCAGATTAGAGGATAGTGTTACCTCCTCGCACACAGTGAACACTTTTCTTTCTTCCTAGTTGCTGTTTATTACTGAAAGGAGAAAATGTCAGCATTCCCTTTATCAGATACTATTTCAGCATCTCAAACAGTAAAAATCGGTGGTAGGACACGAAGTTGGTCCACCACAGTGGTTTACAACGTGCACTGATAAAATCACGTACAGTTGCAACTCAATGGCCTGAAATCAAAAAGAACATTGAGCCTGAATTCAATATTTACATGATTAGAGAGACTTGTTACTTTCCATATCTTCCTTCAAATATCTGAACTGGATCATATTTATTCTTCAACCAGGAACAAAAAGATTAATTTACTTTTGGTCCACAGATGTGTTGGATTGTTATCAAGTTTCTTATGGGAAAGGTTAAGTTAATATTTTGATAACAGACAAAATCTTCGAAGTGAGCCACAGGCTTATGTAATGAGAGTTGGATTTCATAGGCTAGAATGTCAAGGATAAAGAGTAGAGAAAGGATTTGCAAGTCACACAGTGATGATTATTTTTAGTGTAAAGTTTATATCCCTCCCTCCCAACAACTCTCTTAACATGTCACTTTGTCCTTTATAATCAAGTGTTGAAACAGACCTTAGAGAATCCAAGAGCAGAAAACTCACAGGCTTGTTTGGGGTCAGGCAGCTACTATAAATAAGTATATACATCATTTGCAAATAATAAGAGTGATGGAAACCATGGGAATTTCAAGAGTGTATGCCCTATCTAAAGATATTCAAACCAACTTAAAAATAAATATGGTTTGCCTTCCAAACAAGCCCATCCACAAAACAAACATGGCCTATGGATCTCCAATTTACTACCCTCGTGATTTAGCCCAACCTAAACAGCAGTTTCTTCCAACCTCTTACCCAAGGCTCACATCCCTTCTTGACCATTTTTGCGAAGTGGCCATTCACTTCTCTTAGAACAATTTCAGTGATAAGAACTCATCAACCTTTGAAGCTGCCAAGTTTGTTTTGTGATTGTCACTTGAGAGTCTGTCACTGTTGAGGGTTTTAACACTTGCTTCACGGATGATACATATAGTTCCTTAACTGCAAAAAGGTCCTCATATTTTCTGTATTATTCCATGTTTATTTATATGGCTTATGTCATATAGGCTGATCTTAGAAAGGCCCATTTGCCATTAGCATTTGTTCATCCCATCACATACTTACCGAGCAATTTCTTGGTGCTAGGCACTGAGCTAGGAACTGGGATACAATGGAAAAAAGACACAAAGGGCTGTGCTTTCCTTAGTCTTACAGTCTAGTCAGGGAAACAGATGAAAAGCAAGATAATTAATTTTCTCTGGTATAGTTCCTGAAATTATGTCTAGAATCAGATGCTATCCTCATTCTCAATTAGCTTTCCTCCAAAAACACAGTGTAAAATATTTTTTTGTTTGTTTGTTTGCTTTGTTTTACGCGGACCTCTCACTGTTGTGGCCTCTTCCGTTGCGGAGCACAGGCTCCGGACGCGCAGGCTCAGCGGCCATGGCTCACGGGCCCAGCTGCTCCGCGGCATGTGGGATCTTCCCAGACCGGGGCACGAACCCACGTCCCCTGCATCGGCAGGTGGACTCTCAACCACTGCACCACCAGGGAAGCCTTAAAATACTTTTTATACAGTTTCTCTTTATAAAAGAAAGAACAAAAAATGTCTTTAACATTTTCATCCTGTTTTTCTATATTTTTAAAATAATATATGGTAGATAATACTACCATATTATCCTTCTGAGCTAAAACTATCAGTTAAAACGTCTATAATATATCTCAAGAATCAGTAATTTAAAATGTATTCCATGTATGAGGGTGTATATTATTTAATAATGTTCCCTATGGGTGATGGGCTTATGATGAGTGATTGTTTTATTTTTATTATTTTTCTGTATTGCCCAGATGTTTAATATTGAACATGTAATTTTCTCTAAAAATAAAGATTTGAATAGAACTTCAAATTGTAATTTTTAAAAAAAACCCTAAGATGTCTTAGAAAGCAATTCCTTGAAACTGCTTTAAAAATCAAGAATAAACAGAAGCAACCTAAACACTTGAAGGGATTAAATGAAAAAACTCTTGAAAACGCAGGCTTGTACAGTGTAATTGTATGCCAGAACCCCTGACCTAAAACCAACAATTATACTTTTGGGAAAACCTAAATAGCCACCCTTTAAATATATATATTTTAAACACCTTTTAAAAATGGGTTAGGGGGACTTCCCTGGTGGTGCAGTGGTTAAGAATCCGCATGCCAATGCAGGGGATATGGGTTCAAGCCCTGGTCCGGGAAGATCCCACATGCCGCAGACCAACTAAGCCCGTACACCACAACTACTGAGCCTGTACTCTAGAGCCCGCGAGCCACAACTACTGAGCCCACGTGCCACAGCTACTGAAGCCCGCGCGCCTAGAGCCCGTGCTCTGCAACGAGAGAAGCCACTGCATTGGGAAGCCCACGCATCGCAACGAAGAGGAGCCCCTCTCTCACCGCAACTAGAGAAAGCCCGCGTGCAGCAACAAAGACCCAACGCAGCCATAAATAAATAAATACGTTTGTTAAAAAAAAAGAAAAAATGGGTCAGGGGAAAAAAAACTGCCGAAAGGGCTGAGAGTCCCTTTTCGTGAAGGGATAAGCCAGGGTGCTGTGAAATCAGGAAGCTTGACTTTCAGAAGAAAAGAAAGCCTTTTACAGCTCAGCATCAAGCACATATGTCAGTTATTAAATGGCATTTGGAAACCACATTAAAAGACCTACAGGCTTCTCTTTGTTAATGATGAAAATATCTTTTGTTTGAGTTTTTTCTATGTGCTGGGTAGTCTGCTCTGTGCTTTACATGCACTCGATTTTTGAGGACTTTACAGAATTTTTTTATAGGTTGACTGATTTTATAAATGAAGAAACCATGTTCAGAGAGATAGCTTGCCCAACATCCCCCCTTGGTAAACAGAGAGGGTAAGATTTAACCTCGGGATTGTCTTACTCCTAATTCTTGCTCTTAGCTATTACTTGTAATCCTTGGCCTACTGTCTATCTAAACTGTTTTTCTTCTAAGTATATAAGCAATTTAACCACTGCTTTCAAGACTGGCTGTCTTTGAGTCAGACTATGTGCAAGTTACTTCTCTGCCATTATCACCTCTAATCATTGCTGTCCACTGAGGCACTTGGTGGGTGCAGAACCTCACTCTCTGCCCAGTTTGCTTCAAGCTGGAAACCCACGCTTTCTTCCTTTGGCTCCCAAGGCACAACTAAAACAACATTAAGAGTGTGACACACTTGATTGGAGATTGGAGGTGGGGAGAGAAGTGGTGAAGGTGTTTCCTGCAAAGAGCAGGAAACAACTAAAATTCAGTATCAGACACCACTGTCCCTGGGAATTTACCAGCAATTCCTCACCACAGGTTACTTCTTTCTCAGACTCAGGTCTCTGGACACATTGCTGGACCCTCTGCCTTTCTTCTGCAGTTGTTTCTATAACCCGCACCTGGCTTCCCAACTCTCCAGTACTCCCTCAAACCGGGAAGATCACACAGCTATTTAACTCTCCATCCCTCACCAGTCTAGGCTCTGGTCCTGTGTTCGTATTTCAATAACTCACTATGATAGTCTGCTAACCCAAGTGCCATCCACTCAGGATCTCTACCGCCACCTTTACAAAGGACTGCCTGAAGATTTTCAACTACGGTTTTTTCCTTAACGCTTCCGGAGTCAAATTCTCCCACCCTCAACAACCTCAGCAAACCCTAAGTATCAGTCAGGGTTCTCCAGAGAAACAGAATCAACAGGAAACACACACACGCACAATTTAAAAATATATAATCTATCCAACTCTCTATTTATCTAGAGAGATTTATCTTAAAGAATTGGCTTATACAATTGTGGGAGCTGGCACATCCAAATCTGAAAGCAAGTTGGCAGGGTAGAAATTCAGGCAAGAGTTGATGTTGCAGTCTTTAATCCTAATTCTGCAGGACAAGACAGGAAGGCTGGAAACTCAGGCAGGGTCTCTGTGTTGTAGTCTTGAGGCCTAATTCCTTCTTCAGGAAATCTGTCTTTTCTTTTTTTAATTTTTTTTGAAGTATAGTTGATATGTGATATTCTATGTTACAGGTGTCCAACATAGTGATTCACAATTTTTAAAGGTTATACTCCATTTATAGTTATTATAAAATATTGGCTATATTCCCTGTGTTCTACAATATATCTCTGTAGCTTATTTCATACATAGCAGTTTGTACCTCTTAATCCCCTATCCCTATACTGCCCCTCCCCACTACCCTCTTCCCACCGGTAACCACTAGTTCTCTATATCTGTGAGTCTGCTTCTTTTTCGTTATGTTTGCTAGTTTGTTGTATTTTTTAGATACCATATATAAGTGATATCTTACAGTATTTCTCTTTCTCTGACTTATTTCACTTCGTGTTATATCCTCCAAGTCCATCCATGTTGTTGCAAATGGCAAAATTTCATTCTTTTTTATGGCTGAGTAGTATTCCATTGTATATATATATACATACCACATGTTCTTTATCCATTTCATCTGTTTATGGACACTTAGATTGCTTCCATGTCTTGATGATTGTAAGTAATGCTGCTATGAACATTGGGGTGTGTGTATCTTTTCAAATTAGCATTTTTGGGTTTTTTTCGGATGTATACCCGGGAGTAGAATTGCTGGGTCATGTGGTAGTTCTATTTTTAGCTTTTTGAGAAACCTTCATAATGTTTTACACATTGACTGCACCAATTTACATTCCCACCAACAGTGTAGGAGGATTCCCTTTTTTCCACATCCCTGCCAACATTTTCTAGTTTGTTGTATTTTTTAGATACCATATATAAGTGATATCTTACAGTATTTCTCTTTCTCTGACTTATTTCACTTCGTGTTATATCCTCCAAGTCCATCCATGTTGTTGCAAATGGCAAAATTTCATTCTTTTTTATGGCTGAGTAGTATTCCATTGTATATATATATACATACCACATGTTCTTTATCCATTTCATCTGTTTATGGACACTTAGATTGCTTCCATGTCTTGATGATTGTAAGTAATGCTGCTATGAACATTGGGGTGTGTGTATCTTTTCAAATTAGCGTTTTTGGTTTTTTTTCGGATATATACCCGGGAGTAGAATTGCTGGGTCATGTGGTAGTTCTATTTTTAGCTTTTTGAGAAACCTTCATAATGTTTTACACATTGACTGCACCAATTTACATTCCCACCAACAGTGTAGGAGGATTCCCTTTTTTCCACATCCCTGCCAACATTTGTTATTTGTGTTCTTTTTGGTGTTCATTGTTGTTTTGATTTGCATTTCTCTGATGATTAATAATTAAGTATCTTTTCATGTGCCTGTTGGCCATCTGCATAACCTGTCTTTTATTTTAAGGCCTTCAGCTGATATGGCCTGTCTACATTACGAAGGCGCTTTACTTAAAGTACATTGATTTAAATGTTAATAATGTTCAGTGTGCTTAAGGATTAGTTGAAAAGCTTATGATTCTTTAAAATAGCCTTTACTTTCAGAATCCACTTAGCCATTATGCCCCCAACACCTGTATGCAGTACTGTCAGATTTACAGAATTAGGATAAGGGCTAAAACCTCCAATGACAAGTTTGGCACCATTGTGTTAGGGGTGAGAGAGCTCCACCATTCTACAGAAATTCTGGGCATGGTGTCAGTTATTAGGAAAACAAGGACATTTATGAACATGGACAAATTTTGTTAGGAAATTTCTGCTGGGAAGAAACTGTCTGGGCGTGATGGTGGTGGTTGGATGGAATAATGGAGATGGACAGTTCCGAATTGAAAATCCCAGTGTTGGACAAAGCTCTACAGTGTTGAACAAAACCTACCTGTTTCCTTTTTATTGCCTATAAAATAGGAGTGATATTTTTCAGAGCTTTCGTAAGGGTCAAATGAGAAACCTGTATAAATTTTTCCAGCAGAATGTTTCATACTCTTTAAATAGTAGTGTTCTTTCTAGTCAAGGCTGAGTCATAAGAAGTTACAACTATCCAATCCTACTAGATAGAGATGGTAATGATTGGGCAAACAATGACATCCACAGTCCAGGCTTTGTGAACATAGGACTTGGTCCTAGAAAATCACAAGCCAAGGTTGTCTCTCTCTTCCCCTGCTTCCCCAAGGTCTTTGACTTCCATTTTTCTGCGTAAGTCTTTTCCATTCTCCTGTGTATAGACTAGTTTCCCTCCTTATCCATTAGCTTACAGATGGCTTTTGTCGTTATGACTTCAGTTAGGCTCTAAGAACATGGTCTTTGAGCTCCAGAATTCATCTCTCAGTTCCAATTTGAGAGAATATCTGATTGCCCAGACTGTCTGCCCATGGAAGAACAGCCCTTGAGTCAAGTGTCAAGCGGAGACCTCATTATCCAGTCAGCTCAAGGAAATGGTCATGGAGAACCATATGCCGACATGGGTCCACCTCTTCAACAAGAGGAAAGTGTAGACTTTGGTGATATCCCTAGACATGTCTACCACTTGCAGCTGCAATGGAATCATACCACCTTGAACTTATTCAAGGACTTCGGACCCAAAACCCACATAAAGTGTGGAATGTGCCTCCATTGTTGTCATCTAAACCATGACAAATCAATTAAAATTATAGAGCTTAATATGAATAACAGAACTAAAAAAGCAGTATACCAACAAGCAAACAGAAACACTTTGTAATCCCCCATCCATACACCATTCATCACTAGGGTTTCATAGTTATCTTAAAGACAGTATGGTTTGAATGTCCAAACATCTGCATGCATATAGACATTCCTTTCGTTCTTCCTTTAAACATGCTTTAGTGTGCTTAAGAATTTCTCTACATGTGGTATATACACAAAACCGTGCATACCATATATATGGGTGATATAATGATTTTTTTCAATCATAAATTTGACAATACATGTTTTTGAGCTCTTCCCCATAGGCTTATAAATTACCGCCATGTAAGCTGGTCCTCCATGTGGTAACACTTTCATTGGTCATTCCAAATGGAATATAGCTATTTTGAGTTATGAATGGTGCTGATTAATATTTGATCTCATTAGTTAATTATATTGCTAAGTAGATGTTAGAACAGCAAGAGTTCTTACTAAGTTTAATTTAAAAGACTTCTCTAAGGTTTATGCAACCAATTAGTTTTAGAGCCAAAATACTTGGACTTCTATTCTTGCTCCTTCTCTCCCCAGTTGTTTATCTATAAGGTTTGTTGTGTTCCACAGTCATGAACTGCTGAGTTATTTGAAAAACACCAGTTGTTAGTAGCCGAGAAGTGCAGGACAGGAAAACACGCCTGTATCGGGACAAGGCCATTGCTATTAATGGAAAGAGAGTGCAAAACTTGTTTCCTGTGTGCATGTGGGATCTTCCCGGACCGGGGCACAAACCCGTGTCCCCTGCATCGGCAGGCAGACTCTCAACCACTGCGTCACCAGGGAAGCCCTGGTACCATCTTTTAACAGGGAACAAACACAAAATACATAATTTGTTGGACAAATATGCATATTTATGTGAATTTTAAAAACACTTAGATGCCACCATCTTTCCCCTTTCTGTCATATACAGTATTGTTGACATCCTCTAAATTAGGTATGATACTGGTTTTCAGCTTTTTGTACATTTCTATGGGTATTGCTCTTACTAAGAAGATTTGACAGCATTAAAACTCATTGCTTCTGAACTCATCCATTTGTTTTCTGTGGACAGATGCAGTAACAAAGCTCAGTTGCTTTACTGAAGTGTCGGATTACAGGATTTTAAACCCGGGCAAAGAGAGGAAGAGGTTTATTGAATAAAACTGTTTACTGCCTTTCCAGTACCCAGCTGATTAACAAATGGTTGTACAGCTGTTTGCAATAAGATACAGGCAGTCCCTACCTTTTGATAATTGTTACATAAGCTTTTCTTATTTATTCTCAGAGAGTGGTTTTCAAAAAGTTTATGTATTATGATTGAGGTGTTTCAGAAATGATTTAGGCAGCTCACGTTTGTGTACAAGATGTGCGTGTATTTGTGTGCCCTGTGCACACGCGTGTGCATGTGACTCGCGCATCTCTTTGCACAAAGAGGTAGCACAGGATGTCATTCTGGTTACAGTCAGTTAATAGACCAGAGGCTGCGTAATGCGCTCTTCAGCTTAGATTTCCTGAAATGTTACAAGATGAAGGAGGTGAGATTCTGGGACTTTTGATTTGCACTAGGGCGAAATCATTCCTTTGTGCTGAAGGGGAGTGAGGAGAAAGATTTCATGGGAAAGGCAAGCTTTTAGAAACGTTGACTGTATGAGGTAATTCATAAAGATAAAAACTCTGTACTATCTTGCACCTGAAAATTAAAAATTTTTTAAAAGGAATTGTTTATCAAAATTACAACTACAGGAATTAAATTAAAACACAAGGATAGGGTATGGCCGGCTGTTGGCATTGCCGATCTGGTTTCTGTCTGCGGTCTATTTGTACAGGTCAGATGTTCTTCTTCTCCGGCAAGACTCAGCCTAGGCTTACCTAATGGCCTGCTTTAATTGAGCCAACCGCCTTCTGGAGGGGAGGAGCCAGAACAGAAATAGCTAGAATTTAATGTGAACAAGGGCATTGCTAAAGACCTCAAGTCAGAGAGCTCCTACTTCTTATGGATGTTGAAACAGCGTAAACACTAAGCTTCAAGGAGTGGCAATTAGTTATTTGTGCCAAGGCACTTCTTACATTCCTGGTTGAAAGCAACTAATACGAAGTCATCCTAACAAGAAGACGGTCATACTGTTTTTATTGGGTGCGATTATAATCCATTCTTGTCCCATTATAATATGACGTAGTTGTCTTTAGATGAGTAGAACTATGTCGAGGAATTTTGTAAAAAACGAAAGCTGATGACTTGAGGCTCCTCGCTAGATGTTGGGTTGGCCAAAAAGTTCGTTTGGGTTTTCCGAAAATCTTATGGAAAAACCCAAATGAACTTATTGGCCAACGCAATCTTTTGGAAGAATTTGGAGGGGGAAACGTAGTGACTAAGAGCACAGGCTTTGGTTGCAGACCAAGGTATGACTTCTCTTCATTTTAATTCTCGGTAAATTGGGGGTAATAATAGGTCTTACCTCAAGTAAGGTATGTGAACTATTTACCAGATGTATTAGTTTCCTGTTACAATTGTAACAAATTATCAAAAAGTGAGCGGCTTAAAACAGCACAATTATTTATCTTGGTGGTCTGAAGTCCAAAATGCATCTCACTAGACTAAAGTCTGTATGTGTGGAGGCTACATTTCTTTCTGAAGGCTCTACGGGAGGATCTCTTTTCCTGCCTTTCCTAGCTTCTAGAGGCTTTTAGAGGTTTCTGGCTACAGCCCTCGGCTGGTGGCCCACTGCCATCTTCAGGGCCAGCGATGGCTGATCAAGTCTTTCTCACATGCATCACACAGGCACTGACCCTCCTGGCTCCCTCTTCCACCTAGGAGGACTCTTGTGATTACACTGGGCCCACCAGGTTAATTTCCCATCTCAAGGCCAACTGATTAGCAACCTTAATTCATTTCATCTGCATCTCAGTTCCATCTACAACCTTAATTCCCCTTCGCTACTTAAGGTAACATATTCACAGGTTTGGGGGATTAGGACAAGGGCGCTTTTAGGGGTCATTATTCTGCCTACCACACCAGAGTACCTGCCACGAAGCAACACAGGGAATGTTAGTTTTTGCTATTCTTGATCCCCCATAAAGAAAGAAACCCTCTCTGAATGTTTTTTGTTGTTTAAATAAGAAGGCGCCAACTGACCAATGTCCCAGACACCAGGTGAGTGTAGAACCTCCCACACTATGTTTCAACACCTTCTACAAACATAGTTTTGGCACCCTGCCTTTAAAGCTGAAAAATGAAGAACAGGATTGTTACGTCTGACCTAAATACACATGGTCTAGAGCTTTCCTGTTCTCTTCTTTCTGTACACTTTTTCCTTTCTTGAGGATATTTTCTGCGGTGGTATCAACTCACCTATATGTAGCTGACTCCCCCAAAATAGAACTTGGGTGCTAACCTTTCTGTTAAGCATAAGGCACCACACGTCCAGCTGGAGCTGAGCGACTGCCCCCTAAGAGTCTGTGGGTCCCTGGAAACACCTGAGAATTCAAATGACCTTTTTTTTTTTTTTTGCGGTACGCGGGCCTCTCACTGTTGTGGCCTCTCCCGTTGCGGAGCACAGGCTCCAGACGCGCAGGCTCAGCGGCCATGGCTCACGGGCACAGCCGCTCTGCGGCATGTGGGATCTTCCCGGACCAGGGCACGAACCCGTGTCCCCTGCATCGGCAGGCAGACTCTCAACCACTGCGCCACCAGGGAAGCCCTCAAAAGACCATTTTTGACTCAAGCCATCTCTTCCTGCCTGCTGGGTGCAAGGGCAGCATCACTCTCTCTGCCACGCAGATGTGAACATTGGGAGTCACGTGTCTCTCATGCTCCCTAACACTCACAAGTCCTCTCCAGTCGTCTTCCTCACTGGTGCTATCCAAGTTCGAGCTTCTTGTGCCCTCGTCTAGACCATGACATAGCCGCCTGTCTCCTGCTTTCCTTCCTTCACTGATTTATGTCACCGCCTCCAGGAAGACTCGGGTCCCTCCTCTCCACCTCTTCTGCCTTAAATCAATCCTTCTGCCTTGAATCAGGCCTTCTGCTTTGTAGTAAATCAGTCCTTGTCAGCATGCTGAAGGGCTCAGGGAATTATTTTTAAGCACCTACTATATGGTAGATATTGTACTTAGACATGTCACATATGTTATCTCATTTAATCCTCATTTAATGCCCTGGTAGGTACGTGCTATCGCTCCCTTGTTACTATCAAGGCAACTGGGGGATAGAGAGCTTTATGTAATTCAGCCAAAGCAACAGAGTAAGCAGCAGAGAGAGAATTCAAACTCAGATGTGTCTGATTTCAAAGCCCCTAATTTTACAGCTTTATACTGGAGCCCCACCATTTGATTTTGTTTTTAAGGTTCTAAAACAGATACCTTATGAAGGTACACCCAAGTTCATGTACTTTTGGGGCAAATCTTCCAGTAGCTTAAATGACAAATGTATCATGGTTTGGTCATCTTGGTGGTGGTTTCCGAGGGCAGCTAAGGACTGCTATGTGTACTATTTTTTATCAGAGATTTAAGACATATCAAACCTTTGCCTTTGACATGGCTTGCAGATCAACCCAGGTACATTTCTCATATCTAAAAAAAGAGGGATGGGAAGCGAGGAAGCCATTTGCACAGCTATGAGTGGCTTTGAACAAGGTGAAGTCAGGACTCTTTTGGAGGTAAATAGTTCTGATAAATCTGTTTCTTTTCCATTAAAGATCAACATTCAGTGACAAGCCAAAACACGCTTCTCTTCTTTGACCAAAGCACCCACAAAGGAAACAGAAACCAGTTTAGCAAGTTTGCAAGTGGGTGCGATAGGCTTCCTATAAATAAAGCCTCCCATTGTGCAGCTCTGGTCCTGTTAGGTTTGGAATGCTGATGGTTTATATCGTCCTACTCTGAGCTCTTGCTGACAACCTACTGAATTTAGCTCTAGCTGATGCTCTGGTGCGTTACATTTTTTAGAATTATAATTTTGATACTTCTTAAAGGTGACTTTAATCATAAAGTCTACTTTACAGACTGGACTTTGTCGCCTTCCACCACTACCCTCCATCCTTTCCTTATCAATTACTTTCCTAAAGGGAGAAAAAAAATAATATAACTCAAATTAGCTGATCTTGGGAATTCCCTGGCTGTCCAGTGATTAGGACTCTGCGCTCTCACTGCCGAGGGCCCAGGTTCGATCCTTAGTCCATGGAACTAAGATCCCACAAGCCAGGAGGCCAAAAAAACCCAAAGAACAAAAAAGAAACAAACAAAAATAGGTGATCTTAAGAACAGGAAGAATGTTCCCTGGGGGCTTAAAAAGCTTTATTGCTCATAAAAAAGCATCAAAGCAAATACTATACCCAGGAGGTCAGTTGGGCAACGCTTTTTTTATTCATGTGATAGCTTTGCCTTTATGTAGATGGTAGAACTCATAGAATTAAAAAAAAAAAAGCTGCAGGAGATGGATTTCAGTAACATAAAGAAATATACTTTCAAACCTTATTATTTCTTTTATAGGAAGGAAAATGCAAACAACATCAACTACTTAGCGTGACTCTTAGACCTTTGTGTAATTGTGAAAGCCAAACTTAGCAGAAGAAATCAACCTTAACTTGAGAATTAAAAATGCTGTCCGGAGTCATTATTGGGTCAGTAGTCAAAATTGGACTGCAGACAACAATCATATAAAAGTATTCTGTCAATGGGAAATTGAAAAGTGCATATTCAGGGGTATGCACGAATATCCATATTCATAGGAAGTATACGCTTGAGTATTTAGGGCCGAAGCCATGATGCATGTAACTTACCCTCAAATGGTTCAGCAAATATATACATTATGTGTGTGTGTATGTATACATATATGTCAGAGAGAGAAGACAAAGAGGGAGAGCACAAATGTAAAACAAATGGGATAAAATATTAACAATGGCTGAATCTAGGTAAAGAATATATGAGAATATGTTTGTCCTAAGCAATATTAATTCACATCCATGAGCAGATGATGTTCGAATCTAAATTTCCAGCTGGGAAGATTATCATAAACTTTAGACCTACAACTGTTTATTAGACATCTCCTAGGATATTCCACAGGTATTTCAAAACCAGCCTTTCCACAGTTGGTTTTCTAATGCCCCCCTTTAAAGCTGAGTTCTCTTCAGTATTCTTTGGTACCAAAATAGGTTCTTTCTTCTACCACCCCAAGCACATCTCCCCCATCAGAGCAGCTATAATCACTCAAGAAATCCTAGCTATTCTAACCTGTAAAGTGGCTTCGATTGATTCACTTCTTTCAGTCCCTACTGTCGTTATTTAGCTTCGTATATCACATGGATTATAATCATCACCTCCTAAGACCATTCTTACATTCAGGATGTGTCCCCCTCCAATCCGTCTCCTGTACTGGGGCTACTTTTTAGAGTTCAAGTCTGATCTTATTAATGCTCTCCCTATTGCCCTCAGATTAAAATCTAAATTCTCAGTGTAATTTACAGGGCACATGAAGGCCCTGGTTCCTGCTTATTTCCCTAATCTCGTATCTCTCCTCTCTCTGTACCATGATGTATCATATCTTCTCCTGTAGCATGCTACTGTCACACTGGACTTCTTGCAGTTGAAGCTTCCTCACCAGGCCTTTTCCCGTGTAGTCTCTCTGCCTTGAGAACTTTCCCTTTCCCCTGTTCCCACCTACCTTTTCAACACATGATCCTGTTTGCCTAATTTATTTCTCTCTTTAAATCTCAATTTAGACAACATTACTCTAGGAAAGACTCATGACACCCCAAGTCTTAGCAAATCAGTAATTAGAAGCAAATTTAAAATAAAATAGCAATAGAATTATTATTATGAATACATATTTTTAATCTAGCATAAAGCATGTACACATTCATTCAGTCTAAACCTTAATAGGTTTTCTACAAGTACTCATTGGACATCTGTTATATGCCCAGCAACTTCTAGTTGGGCCATTGAATAGATATTACTTGGTCTCCTACAATGTTCCAGACATTGTTTTGGTTGTGAGGAACTATAGCAATGAACATTCTTAGAGCTTAAATTCTAGTAGGGGGGACTATGCAGAAACATATAAAGGTATAATATCAGTTAGTGATGTGTCAGGAAGGAGAAAACGTGTAAGGGGCTGCTTCTCTGGATACTGTAGTGAGAAAAGACCTCTCTAAGGAAGAGCTAAGTGAACAGGGACTTAAATAGAATGAGGGAGCAAGGTCAGGCCAATGTCTGGGGAGAGCATTCTAAGAAAAGGGGAACCACAAGTACAAAAGTGTTAGGACAGGAGCATGCTTGGTGTGTTCAAAGAACAGCAAAGAAGCCTGCATATGTTAAACTCAGTGAGCAAGAGGGGGTGATGATGGAAAGGAGTTCTTAGGCCGGATCCTGTGAGTAGTGAATCCACTCTGTCAGGTCTGATTTTGTCTGAGCATTGATTTCAGTTGTCCTCATGGTTTTCTACTTGGACTGAGAACACAAACTGGATTGCATTTTGTGGGGAAAAAGGATATTGGGGACCAAGGACAATGGGAGGAGAGTCCCATCTAGTTCAGAGATGTTGCCCTGAGAATTAAAGAGCCAGAATTGGACAGACCCTGGAGAACTGTAAGGGTGATGTCAAAAGGTACTCTGCTTAAAAGCCTAAGTACCTCCCTATTGCCCTCAGATGAAAATCCAAATCCTCAATATAATTTACAAGGCACAAGAAGATTCTTTCAAGCTGGTGGAGCAAAGCCTTTGTTCCATGTAAAGTAGCAGTGCTGGGCAGACAGCCTGGACATCCCAAATATCTTCCTTTTGCTGTTTCGCATCCCCATTCTTTCCTGACTATTCCAAAATTAACTTAGTCAAATCTAGGCTTTTTTTTTTTTTTCCCAGCCATTAAATGGTGATGGAGAGTACTTTTGCTTTTGAACTATAGAAATGGCTTTTGTCAGGAAATGTAATAGATTGTTTAAAAATAAAATAATTAATTCCAGTTTTTACATCAGTTTCCAGCCACATAGTCTAAATAGATCAAATATAGTATAATTTTAATTTCTACACTACATATGGTTAACATATGTGAAAACAAAAGCTAAAAGGTCATTCTGATTTTCAAGAGGACTAACTTGTTTCTGACCAATGTGACTGAGAGATCTTGAATTATTTTCTTAAATGATATCTATTCCATTTTCTTTTCTTATTAATCAGTCACTAATCATTTCATTGTTTTTCTCTTTTATAATCTTCTGCTTGATCTTTGTTGTTTCCACTTCTCAATGTCCATAATCTTAATGATTGTCTCCCTTTTGTTGAAAAAAAATTATATGGCATATAATTCATATCTGGGGAAATTTTTTAAATTAATAATTATAATAAAGTATAAGATTACACTATTAGACCATGTCCAAGGCACCGTTGATTTGTTTTTAATATTTATTTATTTATTTATCGATCAATCGATCTATTTGTTTATTTATTTTTGGCTGTGTTGGGTCTTCGTCGCTGTGCACAGGCTTTCTGTAGTTGCCGCGAGTGGGGGCTACTCTTCATTGTGGTGCATGGGCTTCTCATTGTGGTGGCTTCTCTTGTTGCAGAGCACGGGCTCTAGGCACCGCGGGCTTCAGTAGTTGTGGCACTCAGGCTCAGTAGTTGTCGCTTACAGGCTCTAGAGCACAGGCTCAGTAGTTGTGGCGCACGGGCTTAGTTGCTCCACAGCATGTGGAATCCTCCTGGACCAGGGCTCGAACCCATGTCCCCTGCATTGCCAGGCGGATTCTTAACCACTGCGCCACCAGGTAAGTCCCAAGGAACCATTGATTGACGTAACTATTTTCATCAAGCACTAACTTTAACATAATTCTTTTAGGCTATAGTAATTTTCATGTACTGTGTAACTTTTTATGTGTGGAATCATTCATTTTCTTAGTTAGACTTTACTATAGGAGCTTGAAATCAAGCTTAAAACTCATTTGTCGTTATGAACTGAGGGTTTTTTTCCTTTATTTGCTTTCTGCATCTCTTTTCTTATGACAATTTTGAAATTTCAAAATCAGATAGTTAAGGAAAGCTTTGTTTTGAAGAGTTCATCCTAATAAATTTCTATATTATAAAGCATGTTGTCTTAACATGACTTATCTTGATATGGCTGGCAATATGTGAAATACCTACACCTACTTCTATAGCTTTCTCTTTATAATGATAATTTAACAAGCTAGCCTTTATTGAGTACTTATTCCATGCCAAGTACTATTCTGAGTTTCTCGTACGTATTAAATCACTTAATCCTCATAGCAGCCCTATGAGGTAGGAAGTGTTAAAATCCTAGTTTCACAGGTGAGAAAACTGAGAGGCAGAGAGGTTAATAATTTACCCCAGGCCTCATGGCTGGAAAGTGGAGGCTGGAACCCAGGCAGACTGCCTCCAGAGTCTTAACTGTTGCTCACTCTGCAATATTTACGTTAGCTGATACAGCCCAGAGAAAGGAGACAAGCTGACTGTTTAGTGCGGATTGCTGAGAAATATAACAGGAGGAAAAATAGAACAGAAATTGTGCTCCCTGCTCAACAGGAGACATTATTCCCAAGGGAAAAACACAGAACTTGGGGCTTTTTTCCCTTCATTCAGAAAATATGTTCACAAGGAGAAAGAAGAAAATTTAAAAGACTGCGTATATCAGGTTACTGAATCGCCACTGTGACTCCAGTGTTTGGCATAGGCTTCCCTCAAACACTAGCTGCTCAGTAAACAGCATTAATTTTGTTACGTGCTACCTGATCTGGTTTGGTGAAAGCTCTTTTAGGCAAACTAAACTTATAGGAATTTTGTGAGGCATTTATTACCATGAAGACTAGTACACTTGAAATACCCTCCGTATACCCGGCAATAATCGCTACTGTAAGCAGTTCAAATTTTCTTTTAAAAATCACTCTTAAACACCCTTTCTCTTCTAAAAGAAAATTAAATACTTGATAAGTAGCCTTTCTCATAGAGAAGTGGATGTTTTCTCTCCACCAGGGAACATTGCCTCCCCTTGCATTCATCCCCTGGAAAACCTTTGTTTTAGAACTGACACCGCTGATCACTCGGCATCTTAACCGCATCTGTTTGGCACTTCACCTGAGGAGGAAAGTGTTCTTTTTGTATTCTGTAGCATGCGTTTTGATAAGGGTGTAGGCTACAAGTAAAATTCACATCTCAAGTTAAGGTTGTATCCTTGGCATTGTAATGTGTTATTAGCAAAAGTGCTTTTATAATCCTACCTGCCAACAATTAACATCTATAAATAGGAAGACCTCAAGATTCTGAAATTACCCAAGTATTGGAAAGACTATTTTTTCATAAATTTTCCTTTAGCAAAGGGTCCTATCCCTACCATCTTCAAAAAAAAGTTCAGTTTGAACAAGTCCTAATTGTGTAATCAAGCAGATTTACCCATCGCATAGAAATAAAACAACAAATTTTTACATTTAAAGTCACATTATTTGCTGGAAAGGGTGTGGAGAAAAAGGAACCCTCCTACACTGTTGGTGGGAATGTAAATTGGTGCAGCCACTATGGAGAACAGTACGGAGGTTCCTTAAAAAACTAAAAATAAAACTGCTGTATGATCAGCAATCCCACTCCTGGGCATGTATACAGAGAAAACGTAATTTGAAAAGATACATGCACCCCAATGTTCATAGCAGCACTATTTACAATAGCCAAGTCATGGAAGCAACCTAAATGTCCATTGACAGATGAATGGATAAAGAAGATATGGTATATATATACAATGGAATATTACTCAGCCATAGAAAAGAATGAAGTTTTGCCATTTGCAGCTACATGGATGGACCTAGAGATTATCATACTAAGTGAAGTAAGTCAGAAAGAGAAAAACGAGTATCATATGATATCACTTGTATGTGGAATCTTTAAAAAATGATTAAAGTGAACTTATCTACAATACAGAAATAGACCCACAACCATAGAAAACAAACTTGTGGTTACCAAAGGGGAAAGGGAGAGAGGCATAAATTGGGAGTTTGGGATTAACATATACACACCGCTGTATATAAAGTAAACAACGAGGACCTACTGTGTAGCACAGGGAACTAAATTCACTATCTTGTAATAACCTATAGTGGAAAAGAATCTGAAAAAGAATATATATGTGTGTGTGTATATATATAGCTGAATAACTTTGCTGTATATTTGAAACTAACACAACTTTGTAAATCAACTATACTTCAATAAAAAATAAAATATAAGGAAAAAAGTTACATTATAATGAACAACAATGTACTGTATGCAAAATTTTGCATGTTAACATGTTAAGTGTTGGAATTCAAATAAGAGACACACATATATCAAACACACTTGTGAAATGGTCATATGAAAAATACCTATGTAAACAAATATCTATATATGTGTCATATCTATACAAAATCCGTATGTCCCGGTATGTTGTCATGCGCTCTTTCTTATTTGCTCACATTAGGAATCTGATAAGAACTAGACTGTGTGGTAAGAACGTTATGTTCTTACCACAATAAAATTGAAGAAAAAAAAAACCTTTCAATGAAATAAAACGTCTCATTATCACGAATTGATCAAACTACATGATGTAACATATATAATATAAGGCAAATCAATCAAGAAGTAAGGTAGGAAATACATTTTAAAAATACTGGAAAAAGAATCTAGAATAAAAACCGGAGGTTATGTAGAAGCAGTGGCATTCCTGACCACAGCACTAAAAATATTTTAAAAACAGAGCTTCTTAGCAGCTTGGATCCCAAAGTTGAAGGACAGCTAAGAGGAAGCAATGCCCAAGAGCCAGTATTTATTCTTTGGAAACTATGTCATCAGATGCCTAATGGCCGGTTCTAAGCACAATTAAAAGATTGACTTGGTCTTACAAAACCTTGAAAGAGCTACACTTAGCTGACAAGTGACTCAAATCTAGTTCCTATCAGATGCCTAGTGAAAGCAAATAAGAAAGAGCAAATGACAAAATACTGGGAAATATGTGTGTTGTGTAGATATGAAATGTATATAGCTATGGATATTTGTTTTTACAAGTACTTTTCATATGACCAGTGTATAAGTGTATTTGATATGTGTGTACGTCTTTATACTTCTATTATTTGAATTCAAACACAATGCAGATATAGATAGCATTACCATCTATGTGAGATGTAAATATATAAAAGCCACCCTTTTGCATTTTCTGCAGATCCTGAAAACCATATGTTTATGTTTTGTCTAGGGTTTTTTGTGTGTGAGTCTCTTCTTCTAATATAAAGTCTTGATTTAAAAAAAGAGCCAGTTCATTCCTGCTTTCTACCTGCTTGCTGTCGTTTCCAGGAGTCTGCAGCTATGCGAAATTATTTGAAGGTGAACATTAGAGCAACTTCAAAACACTTCTGGCCTCTCTTTTTGTTCACCATATAAAGCTGCCAGGATACATTGTCATTAAGTTTCTATACATAGCTAACTCCACAAAACTTTGAGAATAAGCAACGTTTCCCAGGGTGGTTGTGTGTATAACTAGAGAATATTAGTTGAAGCACTTCGTAAATGATAAAGCCTTACCTACATGTAAGGCATTGTTTAGCATTGGCATTGCTCTTATGTAGAATGGTATCTAGGACTGGAATAAGCCAGTCGTATGATTAAGGAATGGAATAGAAATTAATAGCTGTTAAAACACTTATAGCGGAGTGCCAGGAACTTTACCAGAAGTTTTACATAGGTTGTCTTATTTAATTAATAGCATTCATATGGAATACTGCTGGAACCCTTAAAGGAGCCAAATAGTTTGTGGTGGATACAACGGTAGCTCCATAGAGAAGATTAGATACCATAAATTTTCATCTGAGAATGAATTATATCGCCATTTTATACCATTTTCCTCTGAAATCATGTTGGTTTGATCCGGTTCTGTACTAGCCAATGAATAGCTTATCATGGAACTGTCAGAACTTGGCAAAGGCCGTAAGTTCTGTACTGCACGCAAAATCTTGGTCTTATTGTCTTGCGTAGAGATGCCAGTGTCATGAACTGGTGGTAATATGAACTCTGTTTTCTTTATAAGCATTGTCAGTTCATCACAATGTACTGCACACAGTTTTCAATGACTTGTATATTTTTTTAACTTGCCCCTGGAGCCCAGCTATTTTGGCAGACAGCAGACCTTGGACTCGCAAAGGATTTTTATCTACTGAGTTGACATTTTCTCTTCCTGATGATAATAAGCCCTACCCACCAAATAAAATACAGTGTTATCATATGTTTATATCTCAGTGAGCTGCCACTGAAGGATCCCATAAAAATGTGATGACTGGGGACAACAAAAGGGAAACACCCACCAAAGTCTTCTCCAGGATTCTGAGAGTCAAAGAGAGCCAGGCTGTGGATGGTGCCATTTGCTTGTAAAGGACTAACACAGAATGTGAATTAAGGGGAGGTGGGGGGCAGGTAGGAAGAGGGAGTTATTATGACTCGTTCATTCATTCACTTACTAAGTTTCCACACTATTATAGGTGCTGTAATGTACTCTCTCCTTGTCCTAACAGGGAAAAAATACAGAAGGAAATAACTGTAATGCAAAGTAGTGTGTACTATATCATGACAATGCAGATGGAGGTCCTGGAGAAGAAGAAATCAAACTTATGTTTGGACAATGAGCTAACAGCATTTAAATATCTGTAAAGGTATAAAACACCAATCAGGTTAGGACCCAGCCTTATCAGGTCTGCTGAGTCTCAGTGCTGTTAGGAGTACATAATAGAGATTTGTTAAAGGTGGCTGCGCCATTGATTCACTTTAAGATAAGAAACGTACAGAAGTTAGATACTGAGTTCTGTTATCTCACTCCATGATAGACTTAGAGGGTCCACTTAGTAGTGTATTATGTAGAGCATGCTGGCACTGTTTCGAGAATGTTCAGTGAAACGAGAGGGAGGCTTACGCAGCCAGGAGGCGATACAGTGGTTTTACCGAGTGCAGAAACAGAAACCTTTGAGACTCAAACACTGCCACCAGAGGTCAGGGCCGGGAGTAGAGGGCACTCTCCCAGAAAGGAAGTGTTGTATTACCCGGGGAAGCACAGGAACCAAAATCCCCGTCCTGTCTTCCTGAGAGCAGCACTTTGCTGGCTGAGTAGGGGTTGAAGGGAGGACCTCAGAAATGTTCTGCGCACGTAAAGGTATGTGTAAGTGCTCTCAGCTTTAAACAAGTCATTTTAGAAGGTCAGAGAAAGGTGACTTTGTTACATTTTCAAAATCCAGATGACCTATATGGATCTGTTGGTTACTACCTCCAGGAAGGGAATGTTTGCTGGGGGCAGTCAGGAGGGAGTGACTCTGTTGAAATACTAATCTGAATATAGGATATGAAAAAGACTTTCCGTGCAGCTACATTATTTGTCTATGATTTGCTGTAGGTGCAGCTGCTGTGATTCTATATGGAGGCCCTACCAGAAATAGATTCAAACATAGTGATTTGGGGTCTGTTTTCATGTCCAGTGGCCATTTATATGTCATTAGTGACTTTCTTCATTCATTCATTCGTAGGAAATGAAATTTGCCGGTAAGGTTTGCATATTGCCTTATCTTGCCCGTAACTGAAAGGTTGTGCACAGGTAGGGTAATGATAGTGATTAAGTCACACGCTTACGCTTGTTTTCTGGGTTTCAAAGACTGGTAGTGCATTTCATTAGGCTCTCCTAACCATCCTCTTAAAAGTTTGCTTAAATGCCTTTGTTTTCCTTTGGCATTTTATTGAAATAAGTCCTTTAGGCTCCACAGAAATGCGGAGGGAAATCAATAGGAGGTTTTTGTCTTTTTCTTTTTTTTTTTTTCTTTTTTTGCAATACGCTGGCCTCTCACTGCTGTGGCCTCTCCCATTGTGGAGCACAGGCTCCAGACGCACAGGCTCAGCAGCCATGGCTCACGGGCCCAGCCGCTTCGCGACATGTCGGATCCTCCCGGACCGGGGCACGAACCCGCGTCCCCTGCATCGGCAGGCGGACCCCCAACCACTGCGCCACCAGGGAAGCCCGTCTTTTTCTTTCTTTAAGTTTTGGTCAAACAAGTCAAAATAACATTATCATTGATGGGTCGACCTATACTTCTAAATGGAAGGCATAAAGATATAAAAAGATCTGAGGCACGCATGTAAGTAACCTCTTTGATTTTTAATGGCATGCAGCAGATGGAATTCATTATTGACTTTTAAAAATGAAATTGCTCTGCATTATTATTTATTTATAGTTTTTCCTTTTAAAAGAAGTAATTACCATTACTAGGTTAGTTTTTCCTCAATCACAAGCAACTATGTAACAGTATCAGAATGTCTAATGTAGTTTATCACTTAGTCATGAAGCTTAATGATGCTACAGGATATTATCCCTTTCAAATTAGCAATAAATTTATGAGCATAATGCACGGCTAAAAGGTTGAGTATCTTTTCTTCTTACTTGGTTAATTGCAAAAGCAATTATTTCACATTACAGGGTAATTTATTTATGAAAATCTCACTGCAGAAACAGAAATGTTTTTAATTAGAAATAAACAATCTAATTTCATTTTTCCAGTTCAGCACACAGATTGTGTGCTGAAAATCATAAAAATATGCAAAATGCCCAAGTTAAATATTTAGATGATTGGTTTCAGCCCAAGCAACTTTTTAACTTTAATCACAGAATCTAAAGCTTTTAAGTCATCAAGAACGTTGAAAACCAGTCATAACAAAATTTAATTTCCAAGCAATGTCCAATGTTTAGGCAGCTACATTTAGCTCAAATTTGAGAGGTATCAAAAGTGTCTAAGTTTTCAGTCTTTGTGATTTAAACAATATACAAGAATGGAAAAATCATCAGGGTTAGACTATAGACGTTACAAAAATGTTTGAAGCCCTTTTTCAAAGCTGTTGTTTCAAAGAATCATTTCACATACAGCCCAGCAATTAATAGGATCAGGAGATCTGTGTGCACAGGATTCAGACCGCTCATGAATTTCAGTGAAGCTCCTGGACAGCTTAGACCCCTCCTTCCATTCTTCCTACCTGTCCTCCAAGCCACCCTCCCCTCCCCCAACTGCTTTCTCCTCTTTATTCCCCTCTCTCCTCCTCCTTCCTATACCTCATAACCCCCTGGCACTTGCACACCCAGACATCTTTTTTTGCACGGGCAGATTTGTTTTCTCCAACCAGTGGTCATCACTGTGAAACTGAAGGATAGCAATTAATATTTTGTATGTAGCACTTAAGCCTCTTCACCTAGATTATGCATTTTGCTTCTTCATACCCATCCATAGGCACTTAATAAACGCTTACTGATTGTCTAGTTAGGTTATATTGACTGATTTTGAGAATTCCCATACCCTCCGCAGTTACCAGTACTATATTTCCTGGATTCTAAGACGTACCTTTTTTGACATTTTGACTTATTAAAACCTCAAAATATCTTATGATCAATGGTGTATCATGGTTTAATTGACAGGGTTTCGTTTTTTGTTTTTTCTCTTGGTGGTGCATCTTATAATAAATGCAGTCTTGATGAAATATGGCAGTAAAAATTATAGATAAATGCATTACTTGTATAATGTGCTAAATGCTGTGCATTTCACATTCAAACTCTGTAAGAGTATTCTCTTTCTGTTCTGTAGCTTATCCAGGGCCAATTTTGGTCTCTTCTCAGTACCTTCCTCCACCCTAATTCCCTTGCACTGTGATTCTCCCTGTTCTTGGGCAACTGTCTTGACTGAAAACCTCTGGAAAATACTCAGAGAATTTTTAGTAATATAATTACCAATATTTAACTGTAATGAAATGGAAAGGGTACAGTTTTTTAAAAATTAAAGACGTGGTTCAAGTTATGGTTCTGCTCCTTTAAACTATATGTACTTAGTGATCCAGAATTGTTCTCAGAGTTTCAAATTACGTATCTAAAGAATAGAAATCATATGAATAATTTCTTCATCATGATATTGTTAGGACGATTTGTAAAAAATATTGGGCCAGTAAAAATATTGAATACGAAATGTATATGAGAGCACTTGATAAACCATGAAGTACTGTTCAGCTATCAATTTTAGCATCAACATTAAACAAAACTTTAGACGGTTGGGAAGAGGAAAGAAGGAGACATTATAGAATTTATCCCAAATTAAAGAGAGTACATTCTGCATTTTAATTATCGTTGGAGATGATGATCTGACCCATTAACTCACTGCCTGAATTTAAAGAAGAACTGTGACATCTATCTTCAGAGAACTTCCAACTTGCAGCGTTCAAGCTATTTTGAGTCCCAGTGCTGAATGCACGCTAGTCTCAGAACTTGTATCCTTTACTGAATTAGCAGAACTACAGCCCACAGCACCGCTGTGGCATTAAAAGTAAAAGAGGTTACTTAGATTCCCCAATTCTTTTCCTGTCTTTGTTCCTTCCATTTAAGAGCCATATCGATCTGTAAATTACAGTAAGGCTTTGGGAAAAATAACATAAGCGTGTTTAACAGTGGATTTCGGAATCAGTATATGACAAAGAGTTTTGTCTAACTCCTCACCTTCAGAGGAAAACACGGTGGGAGGGGGTGGAGTGGGGTTTCCAGCAGTTATTGTTCTTTCTGTGTTTGTTTTAGTTGCTTGGTCTGGTCGAAGCAGCCAAACCTTATTGTCTATTTACTGGGCCCCCAGTGTTATTTATTTACCAGGCCCTGTTATACATACAGACTTAAACTGAAATAGAATCGGCACATGAGCATACATTTTAATAGAGTCATACTTGCTACAGAAGGAGAGTTACAGGTATAAGCTAATGCCCACTGGGGAAAAAAAGTACTGTGAAGTCATAATAGTAATTATGGAAGGGCCCCTACTCCCTGATCCCAGATATTCACAAAGGAGAAATGAAATGATGCAAAGTTAATTGAATCAAATGGAATCAGTCACATAATTATTTCCATAGCCAGGACCCTTTTTCTGCCAACAGGAAGATTCCAGATATTTTTAGCTTGAAATGTCATCTTGCAATTCGCCAGTGAAAAATGAATTCTATAGAAGAACATAGAAACCAAACCTTTGCATAGAAACCAAAAGTGCTTTAAAAAAAAAAAAAAGCTGGTTAGGATATCTGTATGTATTTGAGCATTCTCTAATACTTACATTTCATTGTAGTGGCTTTCACAGTTTCAAGAACATAAAATAACAATAAAAAATAAATGTCATCGTTGTATCTTCAAAATACAAGTACTTCCATGGTACTTAAAATAGTATTGTTGAATGTAAATTCCATTGCTATAGTGAGTATAAAACACAAAGATTTTTTTTTTGGAAGGTTAATATGTTTTGTGCATGTGTTATTTTTTGAAGTTATGGATACTTTCAGGAGGTAGGAGTAGAAAAAGAGAAAAATACTGTATTAAAGGCACGTGCAGGTGAAAAGGGGGAATTGAAGGAGAGGGAATTGTGGTCATTACTTGAAAATCCTGTTTATCTCCTATACTTTAACATCCAACAGAGAGTCTTTCAGTATCTCATTTCAGTCACTTTATTTCCAAAGACCAAAAGTTTTAACTCTACTGTGAACATCTTCCCATCTAATAATATTCTGGGGGTTAATACATTTCCCATCTCAATTTGTTAGTAGTTGACAGCAAACACCTATATTGGGCTGACTGGGTACTAAGTACTAGACTAAGTGCTTTACATATATATATATATTTTTTTTTTTTTTTTGGAGTATAATTGCCTTACAATGTTGTGTTAGTTTCTGCTGTACAAGTGAATCAGCTATATGTATACCTATATCCCCTCCCTCTTAGACCTCCCTCCACCCCCATCCCTCCCATCTAGGTCATCACAGAGCACCGAGCTGAGCCTCCTGTGCTATACAGCAGGTTCCCAGTAGCTATCTGTTTTACACATGGTAGTGTATGTATGTCAATCCTAATCTCCCGATTCATCCCACCCTCCCCTCCTCCCACTGTGTCCACACGTCTGTTGTCTACATCTGCGTCTCTATTCCTGCCCAGCAAGTAGGTTCATCTGTACCATTTATTAACTCATTAACAGGTTAACACATTTTAGCAAAATTACATAAATCATGCATTGAGCATTTATTAGTATTTCAGTTCATGGAAGCACCCTTTTTCTAGTCATTCAGGCCAGAAACGTTGCTACTCTTCCTTTTCCTCTTCCATTCTATATCTGATCAGCCCAGAGATTCTGCTAGCTCTATTCTCAAAATAAATCCAGAATCTGCCCAGCTCTTAACCACCTGTACTACTTCCTTCTAGGTCCAAACACCATCATCTTTCAACTGCATTATGGCAGTAGGTCTCCCTGCCTCTGCCCTTGCTTTCCCTCATCGCCCCTCTACCAGTCAGCTTCAGTAAGGCACCTGGAGGAATGCAGTTAAAACCTGAATCTCATTGTGTCTTTCCTGTGCACACAAACCTCTTCAAGGGCTCTTCTCTCTGAGTAAAAGCCAAGCTGAAGTCCCCATCGTGGTGCACAGGGCCCTACCTGACACCCCGACACGAGTACACACACACACACACAACTTCCTACAGTTCACTGCACTCCAACTACACTGGGCTTTTTGCTGTCCCTTGAACACATCAGACAAGCTTCTTTCTTCCTCAAGGCTCTTACAAGTACTGTTCCCTCTGCCTCGGAGGCTCCTCCCATAGTGACTGGCGTGGCCAGCTTCCTTGCTTTCTCCAGTCTTTTTTCAGTACTTTTCAGTGTGAACTTCCCCGGTCACCTTATCTAAAACTTTAAATCCCTCCAGCCCCATCACAGTTCATACCTTTCTTTGTTTATTATTTTTTTCCCTTAGCACTTATCACTAACATATGTATGTGTGTTTATATTTATTTTGCTAACTGGAATGCAAACCCTGTGAAGAAGGATTTTTTTTGTCTTTTTTTTCATATTCTATCCCTTGTACCAAGAGCAGAGCCTGGTATATAATATGTCCTAAATAAGTATTTGTTGACTGTATCCTTGTATCAACCCTATTCATTGGGTACAATTATTTTTTACATTTTACAAAGAAGGAAGTTAAAATGCAGGTAGATTAAGAAATTTGCCTGAAGTCAAACAAGCTAAGCTAAGGGTCAGAATCAGGATTCAAACCCAAGACCTGGCTCCGGGAATCTGTGTTCAGACCACTCCATGTCCTTAATTAAGTGACTAAGTAGATTAATTGGGAAAATAGAACTATATGTAGATTCAGCTATTCTCTGGGGTTTTCTTCAATTAATTAATTTTCTTCAATTAATCAATTAATTAATTTCTTCAATTTTCTTCCACTTAAGTGAAAAATTGAGAGTTGCCTGGCTTAGCACAGCCAGGATACAGTGAAGCCTCTTTCCTCCATCACTTTTTGAATTTTTTTTCTAAAAAGAAGGTATGAGTTTTTAACATAGAAAAATGTACAAACAAATGACCCCAATTCCACTCATGTTGACATTCAAATAGTAATAATAAAGTAACATATGGACAATGGTTAAAAGAAGAAAGGCAACACTGTGGAAAAATATAAAATGAAAGCATTTATTGAATGTCTACTATATTCTGTAATAAGTAAGTGCAGGGATTCCATATTTGGTAATGCAAGTAGAATTTAACGAGAGGGACAGACACATGTGCAGACAGTTATAATTATGCATTTCGTTAAGTGTCATGGTTGGGTTATGTATAATTCTGAATTGGAATTTAGAAGAAGAAACAGCAAATAGAGATCTGCTGACAGCTGAAAGCAGGGCCTTGTAGAGTGAGTTGTGGGGCAAGTATGTAAATAGTGAGTGGAAAGGGATTAAACGCCTCAAGAAACACTGTTTGAAAGAGGAGGCTGGGGAATGTCAGCAATAAATGTGACATGTTACAATTTTGCTTTTGATGATGGGACTCAGTGAGAGAGGGTATTTTAAAATAGCATTACATATGCTATAGAATAGAAATTACAGGCAAATCAGTCATCTGAAGGATGTGTAAATACATATTGAATTTAATTAGTAAAAGGATATCATTACTTATCCAAATGCATCATATGGAAAATTGTCAATTTCACATCCTTCCCTACCCACCTTGTTCCTCTGGAAAGTCTGGTTTCCAGCTGACCACGTCTCTCATTTGGCAAGGTCACTATGAACTTCCTGCCATCCAAAGTGTTGGCAGTCTGATCTAGCTTAGTGACAGACTGTTTGGTTGTTACTAAGGTCCTCTGTAAAAAGGACACTGTGCCCTTACATGGTGGTGATTTCTCCACAAACAAGTCAAAAAGAAATAAGGTATTTAAACAATAAATGTTAAGAAGAAAATAATGTAGAGTTATGTGGTCACATGAGACTGGAGTGGGGTGGGCAGAGATACAGTTAGCTTGCATAATGATGGGGGTGTATCTCTGAGAATGTGTCATTAGAGTTGAGACCCAAATGATGAGAAGCCATACAAGGAACCAGGAGAATAGCTAACCAGATAGAGAGATAGTAAGTGCAAAGGTTGGGAGGCGAAAACGAATTTGGTTTGTTCACAGAACAGAAAGAACACGACTAGACAGAGTAGTAGTACAAGATGAGGTCTCAGAGTTTGCCAGTGACATGATGTACAGTCATAATTAACCTTCATTTATGCCTAAGAGCATTGGAATTGTTTTTCTTCTTTAAGTGTGTCTCAAGTATAAATCTACTACTGTTTCTAGTAGAGAATAACTTGAATTTGCTCTGTACTGCATAATTTATTAAAACCTTTACATGCGTTCTCATTTTACTTAAAATTCCTTAACATCCCCATGAAGTAGACAGGGCTAACTTTATTTCCATTTTACAGGGAAGGAAACTGTGGTATAAAAATGTTACATAACTTGCCTACAAAGATGTCTACAAAGCAACCCTTCCCCCACCTACAGACATTCATGTCATCTGATGCCACCTGCATCATCAATATTGTCCAAGAGTCAAAACTGTCTTTTAACCCAGATTTGAAATGAACTTGGGGCTTTGGTATATCTAAAGGCTGCTCATTGCTGAAAAAAAGAGAAACAAAAAAGAATTGCTACAATGAATAAAAGAGGTTTGCTCTAATAGCAGGTGTGTGTGTGTGTGTGTGTGTGTGTGTGTGTGTGTGTGTGTGTGTGTGTGTTTTGTAGCATAAATTCTTTCAAGGCAAAAAAATATTTTAAAAATTGAATAAACAATCTGGACATATTAGAAATATCTCAGGGCTACAGATATTAAGTTTGCTTATTAGAAGCAAGTCAAGGTTATGCAGTTAACCACATATTCTGTTTTTAAATTTTTAAAAATTAAATTATATAGAGGTGTGATATCTACTGTCTCAGCCTATTAGCTAAGAAAACCCTTTTTCCCTTTTGTAGATTTGATGATTACATTTTTAACTAGTATTTCCTCTTTCTTGCTTATTATATTTTCAGTTGTATTCCTACAAATGTCATTCTCTGTATGACATGGCCTTGATTGAAGTTTGACAGCTTTTCTCTTTTAATTAAGTCCTTTTTCATATTTTTAAATTAATTTGTTTATTTCTCCTTTGGTCTTGTGGTTTCTTAACACCTTATCTGTCTGGATGATTAAATCTTGCTTATAATTTTTTTTTTTACTTTAAAAGTATCTCATTTTCTTAGTTTTTTAAAACTCATACACTTTTTTAAAACTTGAGATAAGTGTTTCATTTAAGGATATCTTTTTTTCCCTTCTGCTTTATCTTCCAAGTTAAGGCTGATTTCCTCATTTAACATTGTAGATGCTTGTAATAATCAAAACAACCGCCACCACCAAGTCTTAAACTTGAAGAAAATATCTCAAAGTTATTATTCACTATTGTTGTGATAACGTGTTCTCAGTTTCAAACACATTAAATTAATACTCCATGGTTTCAAAAAATTTTTAGGATATTTACAGTTTCTAATTATCATGTAAATATTTCAAGCCAGTTTTTAAATATATGTAATAATTAACATATTTCAGATGCAACATGATTTTTAATGTACTCAGTAACTTAAGGGCTAGCACACATATTTTCTTTTATTATTTCAAAATTGCAAATCCTGAAAAATAGAAAATGCTCAGACCCTTTTTTTCCCTCTAGGTCTTGACTCTTTTCTCCAGCTGGTTACGTCTCACATCAGCAACAGCGTTTATCTCAAAGTACATGTACATGTTATGCAAACAACTGAAATCAAGGCAACTCTGATAAAGCATGTCTTGTTAAATAAAACTGGATCAGAGCACATGCAGAAAGGGGAGACTTTAGGATAGAAAAGATGGTATTTCAAAACTTGGTTTCTCATACATTTCTCTAGGTATATATTCAGATGCTGGTCCATAATCAAGAGAGCAGTCCTGAATTATCTAGCTTCTGTTTTTTTTGAGGGAAAAGTGGCCATCAAACTGTTTTAAACTTCCCTTGCATTCCTTTCTCTTTCAAAGCATACATTTTACTGTTGATAATCGTAAACAAAAATAGTGGAAGGGGACTACTGTTTTATAGCAGAAATATTCAATGCTGGGATAAGGAAAATTGGCTTTCTGAAATAGAAAAAGATGAAGAACTAGGTATGTGGTGGTAAATTAATGTAAAGTGAGATATTCTGTTTGCATTTTGTATCAACTCTGCTACTGTGTATGATTCACTGCTGTTGAGTAGATTGATGATGATGATGACATCACCGACATGTGGAGATGACGAAAGTGATAAAGGTAGCAATCTACCCAAATGATTTTAGAGCTCTTGCTTTCTGCTTCTCCCCTACAGCCAAGGAACAGTCACACTGATACTGAATTCTTCCAGTGCCAGCAAGGGACTTACTTGCTGCCTTTTCAGAGATGATTAAGACCTCATGCCACTTGGTAACAAAGACAACCAATCTGAAAAGACTGTCAATGCTGGTGCAAGCCAAAGCTGAAAACATTAGCCTTAAGGCAAGTCCTAAAGCTTCTGCCATGACAGGATATAGGAAGAGGTGGAGGTTGGAGGGGCAGGGGATCTGCCAGCCATTTTTTCGAAAGGTCTGTAGTGTTGCATTTAGAATTTCCCATACTATTATTACTCAGAGTGATTTACTACAAGGAAGTCCTAACTGGACTTCTAACCCTCCTTCTTTCTTCATGCCCTTCCAACCCATTATCCACACTGCCATCTTAATGATCTTTCTAAAACAAAGAACTGATTGGTTCTCTCTTTTAAAAATCCTCTTCGATTTTCCATTGGCTGCTACATATATGCCAACTCCTTATTATGGCGCACACAGTCTTTCATGGTTTGGAACCTATCTTCCTAGCATCTCCTGTCTATATATCCTCTTCATGTTGACCTGATTTTAGGAATGCCTGTCCACTGGATTGTTGCAAGATTTCAGTGAGAAACTGTATATAGAGTACTCAATAATAACTAGTATTTACTGAACACTTACCATCTTGCCAGGTGCCAAAGACTGGGCTGAGTGCTTATGTGTATTAATCTTCATACAACCTTATGAGGTATAGATACTTTTATACAACCTTATGAGGTATAGATACTTCTATAATCTCCCTTCTCTAAATGAAGAAACAGATTTTGAGAGGTCAGGCAGCTTGCCCAAGGTCACACCAGTAGCCAGAAATGGAGTTGTAATTTTATCTCTCCGACTCCAAAACTGATGCTTTTATAGATTTTACTGCTGCCTGGTACATTGCCTGATGTACAATTCAGCTTGATTAAATATTCATTTTTTTAAACCCATTACTATAAAACTTACAGTGTCTGGAAAACGACCTTTTTTTCTTGCTTCCATTGCCTACCAAGGTTAACGGATGAACCACTTTTTTGACTCTTCCTAGATGCTCCAGTCTCCTCTATGCTGTCCTCTTTCACTTCACACTCAGCGTACTGTGGTGTAATAATCGTTTACGTATCTACTGCCTCTCATCTGTGGGCTGTTCCTTGGGTCAGATACCACATCTTCACTGTCTTTGTGTCCTTGGAGCTGAGCATAATGTGTGCAACATTCAGCAAGTGGTGAACAAATGGAAGGAGTGAAGCAAGCTCTGAAGAGAAGCTTTCTCCTTTCTCAAAAATGAGGAATCCCTCCTTCCATTTAATGTGTAACTGCACTGACCCTTCAAATAACACTCAACCGGGTCATTATGGAAGAGCAGAATCAGACTTACGAGGTCCGAGAGGGTGAAGGGAAGATGAACCCTCCTTTTTCTTCCTTCCCCTTTTCCCTCCAGATGAGAAAGAGGCAAGATTGAAGGAGAGAAGATAATATTTAGAAATAGTGAAATGACACTTAAATTCTTTAAAAAGGTACTAGTTATGCCTCATGCTAAGATGACTAAGACTCAGGTCTTAAGCTTTCCCCGCCTTGATCCTTTTTCCATTTTTCAAAAACAGTTATACCTCCATTCACACATTTCTCAGAGGTTAGTGAATTAGAAAATACCCCTAAATTTTAAGGTCTCAGAATTTAGAGGAGATCAACTGGTAGACACATGGTCACAGAGTGAGTCAGTGCAAGTCCCAGGAATAAAGTTTAGATCATCTGGCTACTAGTGGAGGGTTCTACGCATCCAACTACTGCCATGTCCCCTGAAGGATTTGGTAAAATAGAAGATGGTACAGTTGGGGAAAGAAATCACTGTCATTGCCAGTGCCCATATTCTATTTTTCCCTGCTTAATAGAATAATATTTTTTAACTCATAAATGCATATGTTCTGTTGATTAGCGTGTAATATTATGTCAAGAATACCAACAAAGATATATGTCTAAAATTTATGTTATCCCCTAAAATATAGAGAGCCAACATATATCAGCACAAAAGCATTTCTTAAATTATAAAACAAGGAAGTATTCATTGACCATCATTATTCTGTGCGAAGAAGAGGGTAAACATTATTTGTAATAAACGACTACTTTCCTTTTTCTTTTTAACTTGTGTGGTGGGATCCTCCATCCCTAAGTGATACTCAACAACTATAAGGTCTAAAGCAGATTTGTTATCCTGGGGGAAAATAGTAATGATTTCCCTTAGTCAGTGTGATCTAATACAGTATGTATATCTACACATTACAATCCCATGTCTTAAGAGGGTGAAACCCCTGCCTCTGTCTAGGAACTTGTAGGTGACCCTTAACATCTCACTCATCTGACCTCCCTTATCTCCTCTTTGTATAGGAAAATGGTGGCTTACCTTTCTCTGCAGATGTAAAAGTCAGCTAATACCTGGATTTAGTTCCTTGCACTGCTACCTGCCAGGTGTGCAACAGTAGACAAAGTCATTGAATCTCTTTTACCCCTCGTTTCTTCGTCTGCAACATGGGGATAACATTTTCCTCCTTCCCTACAAGGTTCTTGCAAAGATTAATGACAAATGTGTAAACGTGGGCTTAAATCATAGAATCCTGAAAAGGACCTTACCAAAGTGAATCTACCTCACCTTTTTCAGCTAAGAAATCGGAGGCAGAGGCATGGTAAATGCTGTGTCCAAGACCAGTAGCCTGTGAGTTGTACATCTGAGGCTAGAAACCAAGTCCTTTGCTTGAGTGTTCTTTGTTTTTGCTTCCTTTTTTTTTTTTTTTTTTCACTTGATAGGCACCACAGAACATATACACAAGGAAGGGATGTAAAGACTATGATAGAATGATCTTAAAGAGGAAGTAGGTTTTTTACACCAAGTGACATGACAGCAAATGAGAAAAGAGGAAGGTACAGGAAGAATATTTATTAGACGGTTTATAGCATGCCAAACATACATTAAAACATGAAAAACGTTTAATTACCCAATTTGTATTACATAGTTAAAATAGCTACAAAGGATATTTTTTTAACTTACAGAATTATCAAAAACACATTTCTTGCCTTCCCTGTTTCTAGCGCTCTTCTAGGACTTAGCAGATCTTAACAGTGTACACAAAATCTCTGCTTTATGCTGTGTTGCCACCTGTGCTGGCTGTGGGCGGAGGGTGTATGAGGAAGTTCAAGGGGCTGAGCTGGGGAGAGGAGTAGCTGCTTGGTTTCGATGAGGGTACCAGGGAAACCTCTCACTCACAAATGACTCTTCGGTGCTTTCCAGTTTTAGAAGTTCAGCTGGATTTTCAAGTCCCTCTTATGAAATGCAAATATTCTCTTAAAATGATACTTACATCCCCATAAATTACCCTTGACAGTAAGTCTACATTTCTCCTCTAATCACATCAGCTTTGATTGGTGATGGAGAGGTGGAAGAGAGTGTAACTGAGAGCTTAAAGCCCTGAGGAAAGGGCAGACCTAGATAGGAGTTGAATGGTAGATACACCAAAGGTTACTACTGAGTGCCAGGAGGCAAAAGAAGCTCATGGAAAAAAAATTGGTGAGAAACGGGAAAAACAGCCTTTGGCTGCTTTGCTTTTTTGCTTAGGGCTACAGAGGTAACCAATTAAAATCCAAGATAGGACACTACCCTTTTTTTCATGCCTAAAACTGGATATTGAATGCTGTATTTCACGGGTGCTGGGAATAAGAACAAGTCAAATTTATAGTCTTGGATTAGCAGACACCATAATCTAGAAGAGACAATGGAAAAATTACAGAGCTGGAAACTGAGAACCTAAATTCAAATTCCTACTCTAATAGCAAGGAGTTGCATTCGTCTGTGAGTAAAGACTCCTAATGACACTTATCTAAACACATAAAGCTTTAGTTTTCTCCTGTGCAAAGAAGTCCAGAAATAGGTCATCACTGGTATAGGTTCAGGATGTCAAGGCTGGGGTCTCTTTGAAATTTTCTTAGCTTTTTCCTCATGGTTCTAAGAGATCTGCTATAGCTCTTGCCATCACATCCATCTTCCAGACAGGAGGAAGGTAGAGGCAGAAAGGAGGGGCACATATATCAGTGAAGAACTTCTAGCAGACTTCAGCTCATGTCTCAGTGTCCAGAACTGTGTCACAGAGCTACTTGAAAAAGAATGTGAAAAATTAGCTTTTTTGCTAAACATACTGTCATTCCAAATAGAATCAGGAAGGAAGGAGGGAAGAATGGATATCTGGTAGTTGCAGTCTTGGGCAGAGCAGCATTGATTAGGGGAAGATAAATGAGAGTTTCAGCAAATTGAAAAGCAAAATGGAATATATAAATATAAGGTAATTTTATTAAGAAGGTAATAGAAGGGAAGGAGTTTTATGCTTTAGAAGAAGGAGACTCTAGTGCATGCCTTTCCACTTCTCTGGTCATCGGTGAGAGTAAAATAAGCATAAATTATTTAAAAATCCATGGTGGCCATTTAAAAAATACACCAATAGGTGATAAAATTTTAACCTTAAAATATACCAGCTGCAAACCATTCTTACATCCATGAGCTCCATGAACTTTTGCCATTCGACCAGTCATGGTGCAATCCAAATGTGGTCTCAGAGTGTCTTGAAAGTTGGGTCAGATATGCCTGGTGTAGGACAAGACAGTTAAAATATTTCTATCTGGAAATCCCTAATGTGGATAGCTAGCTTTAAAAAAAAATTTTTTTTTTCTCAAACAAAGGAGTGGGAGTGGGGGACTGAATTTTAAAAGTAAACCGAATGGTATTTTTTTATATTCAAGATTACAAGAACTTCACACTTTTCTAGTGAAGAAACATTTATCCTTTGTCAGGCTGACAGTGGTCTACATTGAAATGTATCTTTCAGTGGAATCGTGTTAAATTTTAGTTTCAAGAGTATTGCTATGTAATCAAAATTAGAATTAAAGTTAAACGTCAGAGATCAACTAATTGTCCTGAAGCCACCCATGCATTAACCTTCTCATACAGATCCAGATTCGGAAATAGCCAAATTGTTTATCAGTGAAAGATATCAGGAACAGTAGAACTCTATAGCAACACTACTGACTAATCGAAACAACTGGACCCTTAAGAGCTAGGATAGATCTAAGAGTAGTAAAGAAAGATTTGAGATCACTACCCAGAAGTTTTCTTTTGTTTTTAACTTCCTGGACTGTTTTATTTTACTCAGGAGCTATCTTATGACCCTGGGGCAGAGTGGAGAGGGGTGGAGAGCCGTAGGCCTCTTGCTTGTACATGGATCACAGCTGAGCCAGTATTCAGTAAGTGGACAGGACAGTTAGATGGAAATTTCTCAAGTGATCTGTAGTATTATGCTCAAGAAGAGATTAGACCAGTTCCCTCTGGAGGATTTTCTTCTGGCCTTTTGCTGTATGAAATGGGACCTGACCTCAAGTGTGAAACCTGAAGGAATACACCACGAGGTCAAGAGAGCAAGGGAGATGCTTCTGGATCAAAGGAAATTGTTGTCAGGCATGGAAACCATGGGAGGGGGAGAAAATACTGATTAAATATCTCCAGTACAGGTTCAACAATGAAAGGTAGGGAAGATCAACATGTGAGTGGTAAGAGATGAAGGGCAGGAAAGAGAGCTGGGAGATTGTGGAAATGTTTGAAGTGTTTTAGACTGGAGTCTACACATACACAATTACAACCTGTAGTTTTCTAAAATCTTACAACTATCTGATAGTGATTCTTGACAGCGTTATGTGAGGATGTTAAGAACTGTTGTTTTTATAAGTATGGACAGAACATGAGATTAAGACAAATTAAGTGTCTTGAGAAATAGTCACCCTTGAGTTGTTATGCATCTTGTTTTGCATTTCTCTCTTTTTTGGGCACACACACAAAAAATATATCAAAATATCTTTGTGGCTTTAATTTTAAGTAGTTATAAGTTGAATTGTAAAAGGTAGACTATTTCATGGCTATGAGTCTAGATTGAGAGCATTTAGTGAACATGTAATATGCTTTCATTGTGTTCTATTGGTACTTATTAACTTAATTCAAATGTTTATTGAATGGCTATTATGTGCCAGTAATGAGCTAGATCATGTCATAGAAGATCATAATCAGTCTACTAAGAAAGATTTGATCTTAATAAGAACATATAAATATTCAATAATTTTCAACACACATGTACTTGGAACATATTACTGATACAGTGATTTAATCACCAACTGAAAAGAATTCCTTAAGTAAAGTTTTAGTTCTCTGTTCTGAGAAGATTGCTATGTCTGCTGTTTATGATAACACTTTATATAATACTATGCCTCTCATCAGGATACAGTACCAAAAAAGTATGCTAAAGACTTGCAGTTTGGAAAATGAAATAAAATCAGAGGCACTGGGATATTTTAGTTCATATCCTAGACAAGAAGACAGAAAATATCTACCCTCATTGAGAAAATGTTATTGATATGGTCCCTAAACCTAAATACAGTTTGCGAAGGCAGAAGGTTTCCTAGGAGATGTAGATCTTGCAAATATTAACAGTGAAGAAAGATCCAACATGATCCGATTAGGCCTACCCTTCAGATTTTAGTAAAAGGTTGTGGGAGAATAAGAGTGTCCTTCATGCTTAATTTGGAAACAGATATCACCTTCAGGTGTGATCATATAAGTACATACCTAGCTTTGCAATGTCCTTCATTGTTGGAGGGATTGCTCACATAACACATCTTCTGTGCCTTTTATCTTTATAGGGATGATTTGGAAAACTGCTGTGGCCTAAATTCTAAATATGTTTATAAAATGCAACTTTGTTTCTAGGTGGTCTTATTCCATCTAATTCCTTTTTGTGTTTGGCTTTTAATCAATAATTTCAGGCTAAATGCAATCAAATGTCTGAAAATGGAAGAAGTTGTCCAGTAAAATACTCTATTATCTGATAATAGATGGGTTGTCATTGTTGGCTAATGCTTATACTGTATTGATCTGGTTTAGGTGTTACGTGTATGTCTGTGTATGTATATGTAACATGTGGTTTAGGTGCTATATGTGTATGTGTATACATTATAGCTACAGAAAAAGGGGGGGACACTTTTTACATACCACCCTTTTTTTCATTTAAATTTTTGCTGTGTTTTGTTAAGTTAGACATAATTATATAGTCTACCGTACAATTTCTAGTTATTCTTTACTTCCATTACATGTAAATGCTGATTCCAAAATACTGCATAATTATAACATTATGGTAATATCACTACTCATCTATTACCATATGGCTGTCTTGCAAATAACTCTTCAAAAGTAATTGACTTTCAAAATATTCTCTTCAGTTATTTTGCTTTGCTGCTGGTACTCTTTGCCAATTCTACCTTCCTATCTTACTCTCCATATCATTAAACTAAGAGAATACTTCTCTGAAACAAATATATTCATTGTCTCATAGGAAAGACATCTGAGAAAATCAGACTCAAAAGGAAAAGAAAAAAGAGCAAAGTGTAGAACAATATTGGGCCCATTGCCAAATTTATTTTTGGCCCTGGTCATCTGGGCTAGCGCTTGCTTGCTATGAAAGATGACTCTAAGTGACTGTGCTGATGGAATTTATTATAAGGAAAGGAATAATTTACTAGTCATGGCTTCAACTTACAATTGCAGACTTCTTGTCCATATAAATCATGTGCTGTGTTCATACAGTCAGTCATAAAAAAAATTCAGAATGTACTGTGCTGTTCTGGATTGACCTAGGCTTCCTTCCCTAGCTTCTTAGATTTCCCAAAGTATCAAGTTTAATTTGGGAATTCTCTCCAAACTTCACAAGCTAAAAGAACGATAAGGAAATATCAGAGTGTCTCGTCAGCTCAACTTCAGTAATCTTGAAGATGTACTCTCTGACTAAACCCTAGTCCTAGTATCAAAACATTTCTTACTGGTAACACACTAAAAAGCTCTATAATTTATATAGGATTTATATGAATGAACAACAAGTTTCCTTAGTTTTGCAGCATCCACTTAAGAAGGTTGATTTGGAACATTTCATATTATGCAATTTTATTACCTAAATTTCTATCGTGAACTGCCAAGAACTGATGCTTTTGAAAGGCTTACTCGGATGAGTTGATAGAAGATTTTTAAAAGGCTTATTTGTAGGCTTTGTAAGCCATGATACCATGAAAAAGAAATTAAAGCATGAAAAGGAAATCCTCCAAAAACTAATAATATTCTCTCCCTTAGGGTCCTTCCTAGTTCTGTAGTCTGCACTGTACAAAAGAAGACAAAAGCCATAGCTGATTTATACAGGAGCCTAAAAATGAACAAAGAGCTGAAAAGTTAGTTTTAGGACTTAGAAGAAAAATCCCGGAAACTAAAATATTTTAACTTGGAGTAAAAAGATTACAAAATCAATAACAATAATAACAGCTTGCACTTATCGAACAATTGTCACGTGCCATTCTTCACAGTTACTCTATAAGAGGGTAGTATTATTATACCCATTTTACCGATGAGAAAACTGTGGCTTGGAGAAAATTACCATGTCCAAAGTCATATAAACAGTAACTGATGGAGGTGAAGTTGAATCATAGAAATCTGACTCTAGAGCCAGCTTTTTAACACAACAGTCACCATAAAGTATATGATATTCATGCAGATTGAACAGTGATTTGAATCAGAGAATACTCCTTAAGATATTCGTATGAAAAGAGGTGAGCTTGAACCTATTCCAGTTTTAGAGAGAACATTATTTACAGAAAGTAATGGTAATGGAAGAGGAACAGGTTAAATAATATCACATGAAAACAAACATGGAAATTCAGACCATGGGACGTAGCCCAGTATCACTGACCTGTTTCTGCAACAAGCCAATGGCATGCAAAAAACAAACACACAAAAACCGGTGGAGTCTTTGCTCAGATCTTACACTTTAAAGGTGGCCCATTTTGAGTCCAGCAACACTGACACCACCTGGGAGATTGTTAGACAGATAGTATCTCAGGTCCTGCCCCAAGTCCTACTGAATCTTAAGATCCCTCAGTGATTCATTTGCACATTAGAATTTGAGCAGCACTGGTCTAGATGACCAGAGATTTAACTAATTGTAATAGGTGGAACTTGTTTGCATCATGATTCAACAAGCCAACTGCAAAAAGACATTTTCACCTACTGGGGAAATTGGGGACCGACTAGTTCTTGGATTCTAAGCTCTAATTTTATTAGGTATGATAATAGCACCTAATGGTTAATGATGAATGTCCAAATCATTTAAAATTTAGGCACGTATACCAAGATATGTAGGGGTGAAATAATATGGCTGGAATTTGCTTTAAAATGTCGTGGTAGGGCTTCCCTGGTGGCGCAGTGGTTGGGAGTCCGCCTGCCGATGCAGGGGACGCGGGTTCGTGCCCCGGTCCGGGAGGATCCCACATGCCGCAGGGCGGCTGGGCCCGTGAGCCATGGCCGCTGGGCGTGCGCGTCCAGAGCCTATGCTCTGCAACGGGAGAGGCCACAGGGTGAGAGGCCAAAAAAATGTCGTGGTAAATACAGTAGCAGTAAGTGATACAAATGTGGCCAAATCTTGAAAACTGTTGTATCTGTCATTCTGCTCTTCTATCTGCTTTTGAATGTTAGAATATTTCATAAATTTATAAAAAAATATCAAAATAGGGACTTCTCTGGTGGTCCAGTGGTTAAGAATCTGCCTTCCAATGCAGGGGACGCAGGTTCGATACCTGGTTGGGGAACTAAGATCTCACGTGCTGTGGGCCAAGTAAGCCCGTGCGCCACAACTAGGGAAAAGCCTGCATGCCGCAACTAAGACCCAACGCAGCCAAATAAATATAAATAAATAAATATTTTTTAAAAATCAAAATAAATGGACTTATGCCCTAGAAATTGTAGAAATAACTAGAAGAAGTCTCTTATAGTAGAAAGGGTTAATCATTTCACAGAATGTCAAAGAATCTTTCTCCAAAGGATTTAAATAATAGCACACATTTTTTGGTCTATGGGCAATTTTAGATATAGTCTTGGTAAAAACCAGAAGACATAAAAAAATCTGCCAGGCTGCCTTTCTCAAAAATGATTCTGTGGTAGATGTTATACTTTGTGAATACTTCGGGCCATTGGTCTTAGGTTTAATGCCTTAGCTGTGTTTAAAAACAAGAAAAAGCAGTTGGAGATGCCTCTGTTCTAGCCCTGTGTTTCCTCTCTTGTGGCATTCTTCACTTTAATGGTTGACTGATGGAATGTTGAGCTACATAGTCATCCAAATCCAGCATTTAGTAGAGAGTCCTGTACTGATCTCATTCTGTTGAGAGTCTATGCCTGTAAGTGCAGACTAAGGCCTTTTGATGTTATGTGATCAATAGGAAACCCTTTAAGCTGGTATGTATTTGTCATATAGAAAGGCATTCCTTTCAACATCATATAAATCCTTGATGTACTTAACCACTGCAAAGCATATCATTCTTTGTTTCTGGAAAGGGGTGCAAAAGAGAATTCCACAAGCTATTAAAAAGAGGAACCAAGTACTTTTGCAACCAAGTACTTTGGCAGTATTTGTGGTAATGTTTTATATTTTCTGGTTCCTTCCTATAGATACCTAAGAATGGTTCTCAGAGACTAAGTAATAAACTCTGCCAACAAGCCCAGATGTAGACATTATACTGTTTACAGGTGAACAGCTGACCCTGACTGGTTTAGTAGGTGCCTTGTGTTTAGGGAGTGAGTCAGTGGATGAGCAAGAATTTGCTTCCAGAAACCCTCCCATTTGAACCACAAGTAGTTTTCCCTACATGGCACTATATTTTGGTCTATTGGTTTGGATTTTATGGAATAACCTAGAGCATCTAAGGTTTTCCTTTGATGAATATGTATTTGGAGGAATGAATGAGTAATGGGATAATGGAGGGAATTTTGGTTCTGACTCTGAATCAGAGTGACTGACACTCAGGTGCCGTTCCTCAAGCTTCTCTAATTTAGGTTGTGCCCCGAGAGGCTCCCTATTCATAGGAAGCTGCTTTGTTCGATGTGTGTGGTTTTTGACTTTTTAGACACAAGTTCTTTTCTCTCTCTCTTCCTGTTCTTCCTGGTAGGTGCCCAGTCAGCTAGTATTTCTTGCTCTGTTTTTTCACGAGAGCAGCCTTTGCCTGAAATTTTATATATTGCTCATTAGGCTTCAGTACAAACAAAAACCTGTTAGTCAAACCATGGTCGTTTTTCTCTTCTTTATTGAAGTATAGCTGATTTACAATGTTTGTGCAGCAAAGTGATTCAGTTATATGTTCTTTATATATTCTTTTTCAAATTCTTTTCCATTATAGTTTATTAAAAGATATTGAATATAGTTCCCAGTGGTATACAGTAGGACCTCGTTGTTTAACTATTTTATATATAGTAGTTTGTATCTGCTAATCCCAAACTCCTAATTTATCCCCCCCACCACCTTTTCCCTTTGGTAACCATAAGTTTGTTTTCTATGTCTGCGAGTCTGTTTTTGTTCTGTAAGTAAGTTCATTTGTGTCATATTTGAGATTCCACATGTAACTGATACCATATGGTATTTGTCTTTCTCTTTCTCACTTACTTCACTTAATATCATAATCTCTAGGTCCATCCATGTTGCTGCAAATGGCATTATTTCATTCTTTTTTATGGTTGAGTAGTATTCCATTGTGTATATATACCACATCTTCTTTATCCATTCATCACGGACATTTAGGTTGCTTCTATATCTTGGCTATTGTAAATAATGGTGCTATGAACATTGGGGTGCATGTATCTTTTCAAATTAGAGTTTTCATCTTTTCTGGATATATGCCCAGGAGTGGGATTGCTGGATCATATGGCAACTCTAGTTTTTTAAGGAACCTCCATACTGTTTTCCCTAGTGGCTGTACCAATTTACATTCCCAGCGATGGTGTAGGAGGGTTCCCTTTTCTCCACACCCTCTCCAGCACTTACTATTTGTAGACTTTCTGAGGATGGCCATTGTGACCAGTGTGAGGTGATACCTCATTACAGTTTTGATTTGCATTTCTCTAATAATTAGTGATGTTGAGCATCTTTTCATGTCCCTCTTGGCCATCTGTATGTCTTCTTTGGAGAAATGTCTGTTTAGGTCTTCTGCCCATTTTTGGATTGGCAAACTGTGATTTTTTGGCATTCTGCAAACATGTTCCACACACCTCTGTACCCTTCAGCTTGTTTGTTCTGCTACAGCACAATATTATAATCTTTGGCTGGAGAATTGTAATTAGAACAACTTGTTGTTTTTCCTAACCTTATTGCCACTGTTAAAATTGTTTATTATTATAAAATATAACAATATTTCCAAAGCTCTAAAGTACCTTTATTACTGTGTATGAACTTTATAGGAAGCATGATGCAAAGTTTCATAGCCCAAAGAATTAATAAATATATCAAAAATAGTATATCCTTTTGCTATTTTAAAAGAATATCATTATATTAAAAAAAAAAAGCTTTGATGTGTGTGTCTATGCATGTGTGTATATCCCAAATAGGTTCTATTAGAGAAATAAGATGGTCAGAGGATAATTTTCCCCAAAAAAAGGTAACATCGAGACAGATATAAAAATTAACACATTAAATATTTTATTTAACTCGTTAATTAAGGAAGCAGTAAGATGTTACAACCAATTTAAAGGAGAATCCAAAGAGACGTAGAACAGGCTTATTGGAATGAATGTTTAGATGGGGACACATTCTTCCACTGTCGGTGAAGAAAGTCAATTCAAAGTCAATTCAAAGTCAATTCAAAGTTGGACAGAACTTGCATAAACAAGAATGTCTTCGTTTATAGACAAGAATAATTTTGCATAGCTCTCAGCTTTTACACTTTATAGAGTTGTAAATTAGGTTCCATAGAATTAAAAGCAGATAACCCAGAAGAGTGTACTCTAGACACTGCATAGTTTTTCCACTGAAGCACAGAATTATTCTTCCCTTACAATACTGTATCCCTAAGTGCATTGTTACTATCAGTGACCCTCTGCTATCAACACAAAGAAGTCCAAATTCCTTAGACATTCACAATTTAGCTTCAGCCTCTTTCCGATTTCTGTTCTCCAGCTCAACACCCTTAAACCCTACTTTCTTCAGCCAAAGTTAACTACATTCTACTAATTCTACTAATCCTTCAAGTCGCAATTGTCACTTCCTCCAAAAAGCCATGTTGTACTTTATCTATTTTAACTAGGAATTACCATACCTCCACTTGAGACTCATCACATTTTTTCTGTACTCTTCCTGTGTATTGACCGTCTGCTGTGATCTACAGCAGTTCTCAAACCTAAGAGTACATCAGGATTACCTGGAGAGCTAGTTAAAACGCAGATTTCTGGGCTCTGCCCATCCTCTGATTCAGTGGAACTGAGCTTGAGCCTGAGAATTTGTATTTCTTACAAGATCCCAGATGATGCTGATGATGCTGGTCTGAAGATAACACTTTGGTAACCACCTGCCTAAAAGAACCCTGTAAAAAACTGCAGATAAGATTAATGAGACATAGGTAGCCCTTTAGGAATTCATAATCTAATGGAAATGTCAAAAGCTGGCTTCCCTAAGACTACCTTTTGGTAAGACAAAACTGAGTTTATTGAGGTAGAGAGAATACCACCTCAACAGAGCCTTTTAAGTGCCTTGTGTTGGGGGTGAGGAGAAGTCAGGGGGAGTAATAGCTGAGATTTTTGAGATTTTCAAGTTTGATTGAAAGCAGGTCTTCCGGGGTAACAACTTGGTTAGGACTGGGTAAGAATCATGGTATGATAGTTTAGAATTGATAGAATAAGATGAGGATTTTGAGGCAAGGGGTTCAAAGAGCTCTGGTGTGAAAACTATCAGTTGATGCTTTCTGTTGAAGAGCTGATGTCTTCGTTCAGGATGTTTCTGAAATGAGCCAGAGGACAGTAGAGTAGTAAAGTCACATTAACGTAGACGGTCAACTAATAGTTTCAGAGACAGACACATAAAGTGTGTCTGGAAATACCAAGTACATGTCTCATAAACATTCAAAATTTTGGAGGAGTGGAAAAGAATTCACATTTATTAAGAACCAGTTATATTACACATACGGTGAAGTGCATGTGTGTGTATACATATGTGTGTGTGTGTATATTTCAACTAACTGTATATGTATATTAGATTTTTGTGATAATTGTGATTATCCCTAGCTAATGTGGATAATCCTTATTGGGACCTTAGGCTAAGAGGACCTTTGGATAGAGCTCTTTTTATATTATCCAAAACTCACGGTCTCTTCTTTTTGGGAGAGATAAGTAGTGAGTATGATGATTTTAAAACACAGTAAATTCTCTATATAGAAATAATAGAAGTAAGTATATATTTTTAAAAGCCTGATTGGCAAGTGAGCTTTACTTTGGGAAGTAACTCAAGCTCTAACCTTTCGTGGAATAAAATTGACATCTGTTACCTTGCAAATCAATTTTTAGGAACACCCTAAGGTGAGTGTATTAAAGTTACACCTGAAAAAGACAAATGAAATCTTCTGAAATTCAAATTCTGGCACATGATTCAATGTTGAAGCTCTTGAAGAAATAGTTAAAACTTTGTACCAAATACACTCTATGTTCGGTCACAATACTTGAAAGAATACCCAGCGTGCTTTTTACAGATTCCAAAATCAAACTAGAATATATGCATAATATAAAGTAAATTGACTTAAATTTATTCATGACAGGCTCATAATGCATGTTCTATAAAATCACTGAGGTAAAATTCATTTCAGTGTTCTTTTGCTAAAGTTTTGAGAAAACATCTGAAGGTAGCACACCTGTAGAAGTTATTAAATACTTGCCATTCATGCTAATGGTATTCACAACATAAAAATTTGCTATCTTCAGAAGCATCATTCTATTAGCAATAAACTATTTTGCATGCAGCTATCTTCTCCCTTTGCCATCTGGGCTTTTATGACACCTTTCAGTCACAGATTTCTCTGTGCTAACTGCAGCTAAGTCAAATTGGTGCAAACAGGACTTCAGAGAGTAAGGTGTCTTAACTGGGACCACATAGATTTTGAAACAGTAAGTGCAAATGTGGGGCTGAAAGAGAAAGCACAGAAAGATATGGCAGGAAGTGGCCATAGCCTGCCTCACATCTTCTCTGTAATGAGATGGAGAGGTATCAGGATCAAGAGAAACATGCCAACTCCATGCACAACATACTAAAGTGCAAATGTAAAAGAAGATTAAACATTACTTTAGCTAGGCATCGGATGAGATAAGGCTGTTTGAGGACAAACTATAGAAGTTGCCAGAGGCATAATGCAGTTATCTTTCCCAGCATCTACTAGATCTGGGTTTCTCCACCTGGGCGCTATTGGCATTTGAAGCTGGGTAACTCTTTGTCTTGGGAGCTGTCCTGAGCATTGTAAGATCTTAAGCAGCATCCTTGGCCTCAATCTACTATATGCCAGTAGCACACCCTCAGTCTGACAACCCAAAAGATCTCCAAACATTGCTAAATGTTCCCTTGGGGTAGGGTTGCCAGATTTAGCAAGTAAAAGTAGAGGACCCCGAGGTAAATTTGAATTTCTGATAAACAGCACATAACTTTTTGGTATAAGTATGTCCCATGCAACATTTGATGTAGAATTGTACTAAAAATTTATTCATTGTTTATCTGAAATTCAAATTTAACTGGGAGTCCTATATTTTATTTAGTAACCCTACTGGGAGGCAAAATTGCCCATGATTGAAAACCCCTGTGCTGTAGATGCCACTAAATTAAGAGCAGACACCCAAGAGACTCTTAACTGACTTGACTGACAGTGTTGCTTTCCTTTACCTCTCTGAGGTTACCAGTAACCTTGTTTACAAAGGGAGGGTTCATTAACTTTCCCCTCAGGGTTGACATGAGATCTAAAGGAAATAATGTATGAAAAATCCTTAGTACAATGCCTGGCATAGGAAGCAATTGATATATGTTCATTATTATTACCTTAGGATCCCTCACAAGATGGTATCATAATAGTTACTGGTCTCTGGACTTAATTTTCACTAACAGGAAAGACTATTACAGAAACAACAGGAGCCCAGCAGTGATTCTCAATCTTGGCTACACAATGAAATCACCTAGGCAGTGTCCTCCCTGATGTCTGTATCCTACCTCTAAGAGATTTGGATTTCATTGATCAGGAAGGTGGCCTGAGCACTGGGATTTCAGAAGATCCACAGAGGTCCTAAAATGTGTAGCCAAGGCTGAGATCCACAATGGGAACCACAAAAATGGGTTGGGATCCAATCTAGAGAAAAGATGGACATGATTTCATACATTCATTCGTTCAACAGATACAATACCTGAGTGCCTACGATGTGCCAGGCCATATTCTAAGCAGTGAAGGGAGTCCCTGTACTTGTTGAATGCTAGTACGGAGAGACAGACAATAAATAAGACATTTTAATCTAATTTCAAAGATTAAAACTGAAGCCTACATGAGAGATGATAGCATTCCAGACAATCAACGTCATCAATACTCTTACTGAGAAAGCAAAATGGGGAGAAAGCAGTGTGACTTAACATGTTCTCTGAGTTTAGTTCCTAGAAGAGATAAAAGTAGGAAGGGCATGTTAACCAGGACAAGTGAAAGGATGGCATAAAACTGTAAAGAGTGTTAGAAAGGTCAAAACACAGAGCGAGGTTTCAGAAACACTAAAGGAACTAGCCAACTAGGATCATTCTGTGAAAAGGGAAGTCTTTGAATAAAGGAGAATAAGAAGCCGGTATGAGGCTCTCTTCTTGAGGAAGATGTGCATTGTTGAACTGATTATTAAGACAGAACAACTGTGCCTATTTTGCTTTTTCTCAATTAAGAATGAATGAGCTACATGTCAATTTAATAATCTAGCCAGAAGAACCCAGAAGGGTAGAGGAAAAGTTTTCTTCCTCCCCAACAGAGCACTGATCATATGTCAGGTTTGTGTCAAATGTCATGAACTTACACTGTTTTCATTAAACACTAGGTCACCATTGCTACCCCAGTGTGATAGCTGAGGAAACTGAGGCTAGGCAGTGTTCACTGAGTTATTCACGAATACAAATCAGGAAGCACTAGAGGCAGAGGTTGTCTGTCTGGTTTAGCATCTCCCTGGTGCCTAGTCAGGGCCCCACATCTGTTGACTGATTGAATCAATAAACAAACCCCTGAGCATTATTAAAAAACAAAAATGAATGAGCTACTAGAAAATACAAAACAGAAACTGTGACATGGAGATTTATAGGTTAAGGTAGGTGAGGATATAGTGAAAGACCACCTACATCCACTTTGCATAACTTGTAACCTCTTTGTCCAGAAAACTTGATTATTAGGATATTTTGATATGTGGTCACAGACCCTTTGGTAGTAATATTATGAGAATGATAGTGTATTTGTGAAAATTATACTTCCTTTTATACCAAACAAACCTCAAATATATATAATGACTTAAATACAAGAGAAATTTATTTCTTGTTCAAGTCCAAAACTGGTGTTCCTGAATGGTGGGTGGCTCCCCTCTAAGAGTAGATTCAGGGACCCAGGTTCCTTCTATCTTGTGGCTCTACCATCTTTAACAAATGGCTTCTTGGGTCTTCCTGCTTATCTGCTTCCAGGCTGTGAAAGGAAAAGACCGTGAAGGGTCATCAGTGGGATGCTCTTGTGGGCCAGGCCTGGAAGTAGCACACATCACTTTTGCAATTCTTCCATTGGCTAGAACTCAGTCACTTGGGCACCGTGATCAAAAAGAAAGCTGGGAAATATAGTATGCCCAGGAAGAATAATCAGATTTGTTGACAGATAACCAGTCTTTACCAGGATAACAGGAGATCTGCCAGAAAACTATAGTTAGATGAATAATTCAAATTTCAAAGGATGGGGCTGAAATGGAGTTGAAGGATACAGAAACAACAAAGGTTTGAAACCCATTGGGAGGGGATAAACAGTGATCATGCGGAGTCTGTACCTCATCTTCTTCTGTCCATTAGAAAGGCATTTAACAAATATACGACATAGTTGATAAATGAAAACTGGGTGATGGTATCATTTAATGGATTCATACTTCTCCAGATAAGTGTGTCCAGCGAGTGGTAATCATTGTCAACCATGAAGGCACTCTCCGGTGCTGTGCCCTGGGACTCTCCTTGCCCATGTCCCAAATATTTTTAGGAACAACTTGAATAGAGATAAATTTGTGGCTGAGTCAGGGAAAGAGATAATTGAACGATACTTCAGTGAAAGAATCAAGAGTAGTTTCAAAATGATCTCAGCAATCTAGAACATGGGTCAGCAGAATTTTTCTGAAAACAGCATGGAAGTAAATATTTGGGGCTTTTGGGTCATAAGGTCTCTGTCACAACTAGTCATCTCTGCTGTTGTAGCATAAAAGCAGCTATAGACAATACATAGATGAACTGGTGTGGCTGTGTTCCAGTAAGACTGAATTGATAAAAACAGGTACCAGGCCAGATTTGATCCATAAGCCATACTTTGTTGAACCCTGATCTAGAAGTATAGGCTGAAATTTGAAGGCAATAAATCTAAATTTGTTTACTTAAGGCCAAGGGACAATGGGTCTAACACTGAACGTGTGTGATATCCTTTCTAATCAAAATAGAGCTGCAAGATAGGTATTATTTGCTCTTATTTTACAGATAAGAAAGCTACATCTCAAAAGTAAATACTTTGACCCAGCTTTCACATCTGGAAAACACTTTATGGGACATCCTGCCACTTTAACAAATGTTTGGGTGAACTGAGAGTCACAACTCATTGCTCAAGTCAAAGATGGAGCACTTCACGTGGCAGCACTCCCTGTAGAAAAGCCCTGGGTTCTTCTGGCTCTGCTCTTATCCAAGTGTGTGACCTTGAGAGATTCGCTTGACTTCTCTGGGTCTTAGCTAACAAATCAACAAATCTGAGAGGCTCAAACAGATAAACACCAAGGTCTCTCTCAGATCTAACAGGGTTGCTATTAGTAAATTAAGGGCAGCATGTGAAAGAGAACTGAGACTTACTCTTTATAGCTCTAAAAGCAATTCTTTTTAAACTTCTTCTAATATAGTTTTACCTAAAACCAATATATAGAACATAAACATGGCATTTTATGAGCATACATTTGTTTTACAAGTTCAAATTTATAATATTTTCTGATCATAAAGACATTTATTGAGAGAATTAGGCTGATGTGAATGAAACTGAAGTTTTAAACTGGGAGTGATGGATGATTGATGAGTTCTTCTTAGCATCAGCACCTCAGCATTCTACTCATTGTGTTTTGGTTTGTTTGCTTGCTTTTGGTTGTGAAATGTCAAGAAAATTCTTATTCACATACATCATTTAGATGGTAAATTAATAAATATTCTTGGAATCTGAGAATACTCGTCAGAATGTAGAAACGGCAAGAGAGGCCTGAAAAACAAAATGCATGAATTTGACAACATAAATCAGGAAGTCTTTTGTATACTAACTTGGAATATATGATAAAAATCAATGTAAATTAAGCATTTGTAAACCTTGTATCAGTCAAGGTTGGCTAAGCTTCTGCTATGGTGCCAAATGAACCCCTAAACCTCAGTGGCTTACTGTAATAGTGTTTATTTCTTTATTTATTTCTCGCTCATATTACATGTCCAATTCAGATTGAAGTTGTGGGGAGGGACTCTGATCTACGTAGTTTCTCAGGGATCCAGGTTATTGGAGATGGCTCCAGCATCTCATAGCTGTGCCACCTGAAGCAGGTGGTATCCTTGGTTGCTGAGGCAGAGGCAGGGGCATATGGAGTGTAGAACATTGGCTGCTCTAAAAAGAGGCTGTTTCTTTACACACGTGAGTGTAAAACATGTCACTTTTGCTCAGTGTTTGTCAAAACTAGCCTTGTGGCCCTATTCAGAAGTAAATGTGTGATTTGCGTGAACTAAATATGCAAAGCACTTAGTAGAACTGTAAAGGAGCAGATCTCAAACACGGCTCATAATCAAAAAATGAGGTTCCTGAGCCCCACCCTACAACCCTGGAATCAGGATCTCTGGGGTATAGTAGGGAAATCTGTATTTTTTTAAATGTTCCACAGCTGATTCTCATTAACTGCAGGATGTTGCTGCTGGAACAGGCATGTTTTTAAAGTGGAGGAAAGGCAACAGTTAGATCTATGGATTTGAGATTACCCAGCTGCAGTGTTGGAGATGATTAAAGAGGGGAGAAACCAAAAGCTGGGAGGTTTCATGTCACACAACACGTAGGGTTTAATGACCAAACATAAGTGCATGTGTTTATGTATCATGCAGCCTAACAATGCTGTTGTATCTTTCTGTGTATGTTTTAAGAATCTCCTCCCCACACCTTTCTTCCTTAACTCCAGAAAAGTAGTAGAGTAGGCACAAAGTGGCTTCCAACCAGTCTTGGTTCACTTCATTCATTACGTGTTTTTCATGCCACTGCTGCTCATGGTGTTGGTTGTAGAGCCAGCTTAGTTCCCATAAGAGGCCCTGGGTAGGGAGTGGGGAGTGGGGTAGGTGGGCTTAGTCTGCTTCTCTCTTGAGAGGTAGCTGGAAGTGGTCAAACTTTTCTTCATGCCTGTTAGAACAGCACAGAATCTGGTTCTACTGATGTTTCTGTTGCCTTGTGAGAGCCAAGAGTAGATCTGCAGTGGGAGAGAATGGCCAGTGCATGACTCTTTTGAAAATCAAACCTATCTGGCTAGTGCTGGATTGACCATCCAGGTTTGGGTTTCTCTTCCTATATGCAGTCTGGATTTTGGCTAATTTGCCTAGTATTATTAGCATCTTTCCCAAATGTTGTTTGGGATGGGGAGGTGGGGAGTCAAGGAACCCCCATACACTTTAAGAAGAGGAGTAGGTTCTCTTCCTTTCAAATATTATGCTCAGCACTTACCAGTCTTCTGCTCATGTACCCTGGCTGAAACAAGTGGAATATTGATAAGAACTTGGCATTGCTGCCCAGAACTTTGTCTAAGAGAGATGGATGGACTTGTAGGCAGGTTCTATTTTTATTGCCATGCTTCATTTTGTCTTGTATTGATAGACCCCAAAGTTCAATTCCTCCATAGCCCCTCCAACAAGAAAAAATAAAAATAGTATCTAATTACCAGCTACAGACTGAAGCTGGAAACTGGCATTTTGGTATAAAAATAATAGCTAGCAACAGGCTTAGGTTTCTCCAAAGTTGTTTTGCTCTTTCTTTTCCTTTTTGCATTTCCATTTTTCTAATACAGAGCAGAGATACGGAAATTATTTCTAATACGGTCTAAGCTAAAACAACTGATAACATACAAATATAAACATTCGTAAGAGACTACTATGAACAATTACATGCCAATAAATTGGATAACTTAGGAAAAATGGATAAATTTCTAGAAAAATTCAACCCAAAACTGAATCATAAAGTAATAGAAAATCTGAACAGATCAGTAATTAGTAAGAAGTATGGATCTGTAATCAAAACATCCCCAAAAAGAAAGGCCCAGGACCGGATGGTTTCACTGGTGAATTCTACCAAACATTTAAAGAAGAATTAACACCAAAAAAAACTACAGGACACTTATCTCTGATGAATATAGATGCAAAAATTCTTAACAAAATACTAGCAAACAGTGGGATTTATTCCTGGGATGCAAGAATGATTCAACATATGTAAATCAATAAGTGTTATATACCACATTATTAAAATGAAAAATAAAACTAATATGATCATCTCAGTAGATACAGAAAAAGCATTTGACAAAAGTCAGTATCCTTCCATGACAAAAACTCTCAATAAATTGGGTACAGAAGGAATGTACCTCAAAATAATAAAGGCCATATATATGATAAGCCCACAGCTAAAATCACACTCAGCAATGAAAGGCTGAAAGCTTTTCTTCTAAGATCAGGAAGAAGACTAGGGTGCCCACTGTCACCACTTTTTTTCAACATAGTACTGGAAGTTCCAGCCAGAGCACTTAGGCGAGACAGAGAAAAGGCATCCAGATTGGAAAGGAAGAGGTAAAGTTACAGATGATATGATCTTGTATATAGAAAAATCCTAAAGACTCCATAAAAGTACTGTTAGAACTAATAAATCATTTCATAAAGTTGCAGGATACAAACTGACAGAGAAAGTCAGTTTGTTGTATTCATATATGCTAAGAACTATCTGAAAAAGAAAGAAAGAACACAATCCCATTTACAATGGCATCAAAAACAATAAAATACTTAGCAATAAATTTAACCAAGGAGGTGAAAGATCTCTACTTTGAAAACTGTAAGACACTGATGAAAGAAATTGAATAAGACACAAATAATGGAAAGGTATCCTGTGTTCATGAGTTGGAAGAATATTGTTAAAATGTCCATACTACCAAAAGTGTTCTACATATTCAATGTGATCCCTATCAAATTCCAAGGGCATTTTTCACAGAAATAGGACAGACAATGCTAAAATTCATACGGAGTTGCAGAAGACCCCAAACCGCCAAAGCAATCCTGGGAAAGAGGAACAAAGCTGATGCATCACACTTGCTGATTTCAAATTTATTACAAAGTCATAGTAATCAAAACAGTGGGGTACTGGCATAAAAACAGACACACAGATCAATGGAACATAATCAAGAACCCAGAAATAAATCATGCATATACCATCAACTATAATGGAGCCAAGAATACAGTTTCTTTAATAAATGTTGCTGAGAAAACTGGGTAGTCACATGCAGAAGAACGAAATTCGACCCCCATCTTACAACATACACAAAAATTAACTTGAAACAAGTTAAAGACTCAAATGTGAGACCTAAAACCATAAAACTAAAAGAAAACAGGGAAAATCTTCCTTGACATTGGTCTTGGCAATAAATTTTTGGATATGACTCCAAAAGCACAGGCAACAGAAACGAAAATAAACCAGTGGGACTACATCACAGTAAAAGAAACAATCAACAAAATAAAAAGCAAACCTAAGAAAAGGCAGGAAATATTTGCAAACCACTCATCTGATAAGGGGTTAATATCCACAATATATATGGAACTCATAAAACTCAATAGCAAAAAACCAACAATTGAATTAAAAACTGGGCAGAGGATCTGAATAGACATTTTTCCAAAGAAGACATACAGATGGCCAAGAGTTACGTGAAAAGATGTTCAAATGTTTAAAAAAAAAAAAAAAAAAAAGATGTTCAACATCACTAATCATCAGGCAAATGCAAATCAAAACCACAATGAGCTATCACCTCACACCTGTCAGAATGGCAGTTATTAAAAAGGTAGGAGATAAGTGTTAGCAAGGATGTGGAGCAAAGGGAACCCTCATGCACTGTTGGTGGGGATGTAAATTGGTACAGCCACTATGGAAAACAGTATGGAGGTTCCACAAAAAATTAAAATTAGAACTACTGTATGATCCATCAATTCTACTTCTGGGTATATATCCATAGGAAATGTAATCACTATCTCAAAGAGATATCTGCACCCCCATGTTCACTGCAGCTTTATTCACAATAGCTAAAACATGGAAACAACCTAAATATCCATCAATGGATGAATGGATAAATAAGATGTGATATAGATACACAATGGAATATTATTCAGCCATAAAAAGGAAATACTACTATTTGCAACAACATGGATGGACCTTGAGGGCATTATGTTAAGTGAAATAAGTCAGACAAAGACACATACTGTATGAACTCATTTACATGTGGAATCTAAAAAAACTGAACTTATAGAAACAGAGAGTAGAATAGTGGTTGCTGGGGTCTGGAGGTTGGGGGAAATGGTGAGATGTTGCTCAAATGGTATAAATTTCCAATTTTAAGTTGAATAACTCGTGGGGATCTAACATATAACCTGGTGACTATAGCTAACAATATTGTATAGTTGAAAGTTGCTAAGAGAGTAGATCTTAAACGTTCTCATAGCACATACACAAAAAAGGTAACTATACGAGTTTATAGAAATGTTAATTAACTCTACTGCAGTAATCATTTTGCAATATATACTCCTATCAAATCATCACATTATATACCTTAAACTTAGAATATGTTCTATACCAAAAAAATAAATCCAGCAATTCAACTTCTGGGTATAGAGAGAAATGAAAACATATGTCCACAAAATAATTTGTACATAGATGTTCATAGCAACATTACTCATAATAGCCAAAAAGTGGGAATAATACAAATATCCATCAACTTATAAATGGATTAATAAAATATGATATATCCCTATAATATTATTTGGCAATAAAAAGGAATGACATACTAATACCTGCTACAACATGAATAAGCCTCAGAAACATTAGGCTAAGTGAAAGAAGTCAGACACCAAAGACCAGATATCGTATGATTCCATTTATGTGAAATGTTTATAAAAGGCAAATCCATAGAGACAAAAAGTAGATTAGTGGTGGTCTGTGCCTGTGGTGGAAATGGGGAGTACTAGAAATGGACAAGAAGTTTCTTTGGTGGGTAATAGAAATGTTCAAAAATTAGATTTGGGTGATGGTTTAACAACTGTGTAAATATACTAACAACCATTGAATTGTATACTTTTAACATATGAATTATATGGTTTGTAAAATCATATGTCAATAAAGTTATTTTAAAAATAAGGCAAAGGGGGCTTCCCTGGTGGCACAGTGGTTGAGAGTCCGCCTGCCAATGCAGGGGACGCGTGTTCGTGCCCCGGTCCGGGAAGATCCCACATGCCGCGGAGCGGCTGGGCCCGTGAGCCATGGCTGCTGAGCCTGCCCGTCCGGAGCCTGTGCTCCGCAACGGGAGAGGCCACAGCAGTGAGAGGCCCGCGTACCGCAAAAATAAATAAATAAAAAATAATAAATAAATAAATAAATAAAAATAAGGCAAAGGTTTGCTGGAGGAGGCATGCACGATATATAAGGACACTTTTTTTTTTTCTTAAAGGATGAGAGGAATATATGTGGTGATATGGCATGATAAGGAGGAAGGAACCAGAGTGGAGAGAGAAAAAATAATAAAACGCACAGGAATAATAAGGCTGACAAGTCATAGACAACATACACCAGACTAAGGTCAAGAATTAATTTGGAGAACGAGAGGCATGGACGTGTAAGGAGTTCCTTCCTTCTGAGGCAATATATGGAGATGAGCTTGTAGATTAAAAAGGAAAGGGGAAGAAAAGTGAGAGTGTTTATATTTCATGGCCTATGATTTTAAGTCATTTAGAAGACCAAGTAACATGTTTGAGTAATGAATTTGGTAACTTCAGGAGGATGGTGATGGGTCAGACAACAAATGGGAAGAAAGAAAAGGAAAGATGATAAAATGAGTAAAACGATTTTAGAGACATTAGGGCTTAGCTGAGTTTAAATAAAAACTTGTAAAGCACTTAATCATCAAAGTTATACATTTTTATCCAGCAGCTCTGGCTTTCCATGAAACAGAAGCAGAAAAAATTGATGGGTTAACTGCTTGTAAACCTGTATTTGAACTGGTAGAGTACAGGTTCCTACTAAGGTTAGATGTAAAAGTGCAGATTTAATCAGATATAAAATACTCAACCACTATTTTGGATATGATTATTACAAACTAATGGCAGATTTGAAGATGTAAAATATATTTTAGAAAAAGGATTTCACTGTAGTTAATCAGGATTAGACTTAAGTCATTGAAATTCAATTTGTAAAGCTTACTGAGCCTCTCTGAGATCTTGGAAGTGGTGCTAAGCTTGGTAATGCTTCCTTCCTTATGAAATGGAAATCGCAGAAAAACTGGGATCCACTTACCACTCTACCAAATGGGTTCCAAGGAGGTACAGAAGGAAGTCTGGAGCAGTGCTTTCCTAAGCAGCACATCTGAACACAGGGATGGTTGCTGAATATGCATATTCCTGGGTCCTTACTCAGAAACACTGTGAAATCACACTCTGGGGGTACTGCCCAGACAGTCTATACATTTAACCAAGTATAAAGGTGATGCTGATGTTAGAATGGTGAAGTTTGTCCAACCTATTAAGAATTTAAGCTGAAAATGGTGATGATGGGGAAAAGATCAGTCAAATAATTTAAAAGGGGGGCGCAGGGCAGAGGATAATCTTTAATGGTTTGGCAAAATGCTTAAGTTCCTCAAAGATGTTTTCTGGACTCCACTGTTTGGTATGATTAGCTCTTCAACTTCCTAGTTCAAACCTTTTCTTCAAATGCATTAATAATCTGGTAATTCCAAGAAAGTTTATTTACCGCATGGGAAAAACTAAAACACCTATGAACAGATGTGAAAGGAAGAGAATAACCAGATCTCACAGGAAACAAAATCGGGTAGTAAATGTCTGTCTAATGTCGTTGCTCCTTCTCTGCTTAAAGGAGGATAAAGTTGCACACTGAAGCCCTAATTACCTTGCCTTACAGGACCAGAGTCATGGAATGTCAAACTCTAACATCAGTTCATAATGCCACGGCGAACTTCGAACGTGACGATTAATGCTTTATTTTACAAAGATGGTCTCATAAGGCTTCCTAGGAAGCATTTTATCTGGGTTGTTTTATGTTAACTACGACTTTAGTTTTACCTTAAAACTAACATTCTCTCCTTCCTCTCACCCACCCCGCCCACCAAAATTTCAAACTGCAAAAGTTTCCTGTGGGTTGTGCCCCTCCCCCTAACACACAGAGACTCACAGAAACTTTTGGACACTGCTCTCCTAGGCCCCCAAACTCTCCGCAAATCCAGCGAAGCCTCCCCAGGGCCATCCTTATACCCTTATATCCTTATACCCGGCTCTGCCCTCGGGTCCCGAGGCTCGGCCTCCTCCCCTTTCTCTAGCAGTCCCGAAAGTCCGGTCGGGTCGGGACTGGGCGGGGTAGGGCGGGGCAGGCCTGCTCCATTGGAGCCAGGCACGTGGGGGGAAGCGGATAGGTTCGTTCGGCTTGCTAAAAGGCCGCCGCGTTTCGACGCTGCCTCTGTTCCAGGAAGTATATATCTACTTTACAAGCTAAGTTTGGCCCGAACTGGCGTTTGGAAGCAACAAGAAAAACTTTTCAAAACTTTTGTCCAGCTTCTTTTCCCCCGACGCCTAGTTCCCTGATGGTCCGCCCCGGGGCCAAGTTCCGGACGTCCCCTCCCCTTTTCCCTCCCAGCCTCCGGTGAGGCGTGTCGGCCCCGCGGGCCGCCGGCGTGAATGGGGTGGGCGGGGGGCGCGGGCCGGGCGTTGGCAGGTGTGCCGGGCCGGGATGGCGGCAGAACCGGGGCGAGGAGCGGAGGGCTCGCTCTGCTCTGGGGACGGAAGACTTGCTCGTGTCTGCGTCGTAGCTCTTTCTGCTCTGCTCTTCCTGCTTTCTTCACCTATGCTCGACTTTCCTTACCCCGCCAACTGTTTCAAGGGTAGGATCCCTTCGTTTTTCCCTCCCCGTGAGACGTGAATATTGAACCAATTGTGACGCTCATGTTTTCCCTCTTAGAAATCATTAAGAACGCTGTGCTTGACTTGGGTTTGGATTGGGTCATTGTTTTTATTTGATATTTGCCAACTGTCAGAATTCACATAAGCACTTAATACGGCTTAGGAAAAGAAAATGTTTAGCGTACACGGGAACCCAGTGGATTTTTGTGTCGTGTATTTTGAAAGGCTGCGTGTTGTCTTGAGGTGGCAGAACCTGGAAACTTTCCTCAGTTATAATTTCTACTGCCTGTTAAGTTTTCTTTTGTCATAGTGGAGTTGTACTGCCCTTTAAAAAATCAGTTATAATGACAGGATATTGATATCTTACGGAATTTTTAAAAGCACTTGCTGAAGCGGTATTTGCATCATGCATATGGTAACTTCTCCAATGTCGTTGGCTTCCCCTGAGTTAGTAAGTGGCAGACCTCTGCTAATCGTATTTTATTCTTGTTACCTGTTTTAATATGCGTTCTGGTGTTATGAGAGTAAATTATGTGAGTATTAGTTTAGAAAATAGAGAAAAGTACAAAGAATATAAAATCTATCCATGACCCACATCCTAACATTCATTTTAAAGCACTGAAACTGTGAGAACATCTATTGATTGTGTGTGTGTGTAATTTAAGCTTCGAAGAAACTTGAATATTAAAATGTAATTTTATCATGGTCCCTTTTATTAATTTTTCTTCACTTTACATAATATCTTTTCTTCACAATTCTTGTTTATGGAATTAGAAAAGTGAAAAAGGGGATACTTGGTTTCTGCTTTGAAGGACATTAATCAGATGCAGAATCCTCTTAAAGGTGGGACCAGGGATGAGGACTAGAACTTTAAAGTGTTTGAATAAAGGATTTTTTTTTTTATGAGACCTCAGTTGATAAATTGAAAACAGTTGAAATGTGACCAGCCTCTAGGTAGATGAAGAACTGAGAAATATGTGGTGTAACTTAACCTGGAAAGGGATATGATGAATAATTTTAACAAATTTGCCCAAATATATACATCTGATTCATTGATTCAGAAACATGTATTGAGCACGCTGCTGTATCAAACACTGTCCTTGAGAGTTACAGCTTCAAAATACTATACAGATTCCTCTTCTGTTGAAGCTGCCTTATGAACTCATGGCACTTTCTTTAATATTCATGGTGCCCCCAAATCTCTTGACACAAGTTAGAAAGGCCTTGTGATGTCAGTTTATGACCAACGTCAGTGGACAGGTACTTCTAGCATTAACTAGCTGAAAGAATTTGTATAAATTACTTAATCTCTTTGGGTGTATATTTTCTCATTTTAAATGAGGTTGATTGGATGATCTCAAAGTTTCTCAACTCTGGAGCTCTTTTTTCATTTGGAACAGAATTAGTGAACGTGATAGATGGTAAAGCTACAAATTAAATAGCATTTGGGGTTAAAAACATTGTAAGTCTATAAAGTTATGCCTACAGAGTTCTGAAGGTAGTTCAAAAGATGAATGCCCCAGCAATAACTTGATTACCCCCTCCCACTCTTAGAATAAGTATAGCTTCCTCAGTTGACTCCTTTGAGAGGCAACATGTATACATACAGGTAAAAAATAAATGGTTCTTCATTAATTTCTAGGCAGCCTTTGCTTAAAATGAGAAATCTTTTCTTGGCAGCTGCCTACCAGATAGGTTTTGGGTATAGGGTTTTTCTTTACATTTGTGTCCTTTGGAATGAGTATTTGTTAGTCTGTTTAAAGGATTTCTTCTACTCTTTCTGCTTGTGACTACCTTTATTTTAGATTTTTATAACAGCTGCTTAAGTTCCCTGTTATTTGTCACCCTGCCTTCAGTTCTTTAAAATGTCCTGTGTGTTGTAGCAGTATACCTTGTGCAGACACTTCTACACTTGTAGATCGGCTACACTCCAGGACTCCATTTGTTGTTTGTGATCTTACCCCTCACCATTTCATGTTCAGTAAAGGTGCCGATAAAATAGTTTTACCATTGACAGTTTAAGGATGGACCAGATAAAACTTTGGTCGTATGTTTCTGATTTTAACTCTTTGTGTAAACAAACTGCTTACCTGACAGTGTTAACTGATGCCTTCACTCCTCTCCAAGGTGGCTGCTTTTGCTTTTACCAGTTTTCAGTGTTTGCTGATTCCAACATTATAGTCCCCTCAGGAAAATCTAATTGGGACTTAGACACATTAAGGAGCTTATCACACCATTGCTCTAGTTAATAACAATTACAAAGAAGACACAATATGACACAATTTTTGCTCCTGCTTAAAGAGTAAATTATGTTCTGATTCAAAAAATTTTTTAGACCTTAAGTATAGATCAGGTTTGGAGGCATCACCATAAACCTGTATTGGGTAACCTTTAAAAGTAGTCAGTTTACTAGATCACATGGTAAGAAGTAAAAAAAATTAACATATTTAGAGTTTCAACTTAATTGTAGCATAGTTTTTATCATAAACTTCCCTGTTACGTCAACTCTGTTCTCCCACTTGGTGACAGTATACTTTAAATACATCTCACTCCTATTTGACGTTTCTTTTCATTTACTTTTACCAATTAAAACAGTATCTTTTGGGGAAATGACAAGAATAAGAGTGGCTGAGAACATTTTCTGTGGAGCAGGCACTAGCAGATACTTTTATTTAATCCTAATAAAAACTCTGTGAGATAGGTACTATTATTATCCCATTTTCCTGGCAAAGAATCTGGGCCAGGCAAAGAAATAAGGGATATAGAATCCACTTGAGAGTTATCTTCCTATTTCTAAGAGTTATGTCAGACAGGGAAAAATGTGAGAAGAATGCAAAATTTTATCATGTGTGATGTTAAAGTTAAAACAAGTTAAATTAGGTAAAGGATAGGATGGATAGTCACTGAAATTTATTTAGAATCAGAAGGATATTAAAATGAGATGAAAACGTAAAATCCAAGGAAGGTGTAAGAAAACTTAGATATATTTTAGGTTGGAAATTGCAGATGCAGATTGTCAGGAAGAGTTAGATAATAGTTTATCTTGAACCCAGAGAAGACCAAGTACCTGTATAGGATTTGGAGTACCAGTTGTTACTATTAAAAAAACAACTCATGGTGCTGGTCACTCATGGAAGAGGATAACCCTAGATGTCAGCAGTCTTAGTCTCATTTCCTAAGGTGAGGGGGAGAAGAATCTCTTCTTGATAAACCTCAATCTGCTCTGATGGTAACTCCAACTAAGTTTGAGGTCTTAATATTGTTTCCTTTGTCCACTGGTTCTCAAGCATGAAGTAGATTTGCCCATTGTAGAATTGCTGCTCACCTCACAGAATGGCTGAACTCAAGGCTTTTACATTATCTGTGTTTTAGGACAAAACTGCCTCTGAGTAGTTGAGGCTACAATAAAGCAATGAGTCTCAGACTTTAATGTGCCTCAGAATCACCCAAAGGCTTGTTAAAACAATAAATGCTGGAGAGGGTGTGGGGAAAAGGGAACACTCTTGCACTGCTGGTGGGAATGTGAATTGGTTCAGACACTATGGAGAACAGTGTGGAGGTTCCTTAAAAAACTACAAATAGAACTACCATATGACCCAGCAATCCCACTACTGGGCATATACCCTGAGAAAACCAAAATTCAAAAAGAGTCATGTACCAAAATGTTCATTGCAGCTCTATTTACAATAGCCCGGAGATGGAAGCAACCTAAGTGCCCATCATCGGATGAATGGATAAAGAAGATGTGGCACATATATATACAATGGAATATTACTCAGCCATAAAAAGAAACGAAATTGAGCTATTTGTAATGAGGTGGATAGACCTAGAGTCTGTCCTACAGAGTGAAGTAAGTCAGAAAGAGAAAGACAAATACCGTATGCTAACACATATGTGGAATTTAAGAAAAAAAAATGTCATGAAGAACCTAGGGGTAAGACAGGAATAAAGACACAGACCTACTGGAGAACGGACTTGAGGATATGGGGAGGGGAAAGGGTGAGCTGTGACAGGGCGAGAGAGAGTCATGGACATATACACACTAACAAACGTAAGGTAGATAGGTAGTGGGAAGCAGCCGCATGGCCCAGGGATATCGGCTCCGTGCTTTGTGACCGCCTGGAGGGGTGGGATAAGGAGGGTGGGAGGGAGGGAGACGCAAGAGGGAAGAGATATGGGAACATATGTATATGTATAAAAAAAAAAATGTTGGACCCCTCCTCTAGAGTTTCTGATGAGCCAGGACCCATTATTTGCATTTCTAACAACTTCTAAAGTAATGCCAATGCTCCTGATCTGGGGAGCACACGTTGAGAATCACTGCTTTCTTTAGTGGGTAAGTCTTTTACCCTTGTTAAGGTTAGAAGTAAATATGGAAATGATGAAATTTGTTAAATGCTTAGTATTTTTGTATTAAGTTTAGGAATAATCAGTGTATTTGGTCTTTAAAATATTTGTTATATTTCAGAGAATTAGGCCTATTAGAGTGCATACAAATTAGTCTAAGAATCTAATTGAAGATGAATACTTATGTAATTGTTTTTTGAGTGATTTTAAGTTAAAAGGTGCAAGTATTTGGCTAAATTTTGAAACTATTGGAATGTTTAAGAGAACTTAACATTCATTATATTTAAAACTTTATTGTAATGTATTTACTAGAGTTAAGTTTTTAGAAAGGTTTTCTTGTTAGAGGCAATTAAAGTGTTTACAATAGTAGATGTATAAATACAATTTAGTATATATATGTGAGAGAATTTAATTACTCGTTTGTATTTAAGGATATTTAGTTTGTTTTCTGTTTGAGTTGATCAACTATCAAAAGCACCTTAGAAAGTGTGTTAAATTTACTAGTTTTATAAATAGAATCCACTTACAGTTGAAGGCTTAAAGGCAAACTAGATTTTTATATTTGTACTTCAATAAATCAAACATTAATTAAAAAGTAAAGTAACTGCAAATAGTTTTTTTCTGTGTTTATAAAGACTCCCTAATGGCCATCAGCAAACATACATTAAGAGACACTTGATACATTTTTTTGAATGAATGAATATTAGTACAAAAAAGGGGCATGTTTTAAGACCAAATTAATGTATTAGAGAAAGGCCAAAAATTAGCCTTTGTTTTCTAGCAATCAGTGAAAAAGGGAAATGTGATCAGACATAAATCACAGTGTCACTAAAATAAAGAAAAACCCGTTGCTTAGGCGGGTAAGAAAAACACAACTTTTCCTGATAGAATAAAGAGAAAAAATTCTCATGGAATTCTAATATAGCAAAAAGTGTCCTTATCAGATATCTTTATAGTAAATACAGATTCTAATTTCAAAAAGCTATTTTTTTAACACCGTTCTTTAATGTAGTTCAGTGGTGTGACAACAAAATGCAAGGTAGTAAAAACAGTTCTATACAGGACGAAAACAATTAACCCAAATATGCCATTATCTGATGGTTTGTCTTAACGGAGGGGTAGGTGCTAGATTATAAACTTTGGTGAAACTAATGCATGCTAACTATGAAGAAGTCATACATAACAAATATTAAAGCTTAAAAGCCACCTCCAATCCAACTATATAGTGATGTCATTAATGTTAGGGTAGGCATTATTGTTAAGATCTGTTTTATGAATATATACGTATAAAATGATGGATAGATGGTTAGAGGGAAAGAGTGACTGAAAGATATTTGTTTGCCTTAAGAAAGTATTTCTAAAGTTAAGCAGAATCTGCAAAAATATTAAGAGATTGGTATTATTGTTACATTCTTCTTTCAGTTTTAGGCGGGGTTTCTTTAACTCTTTGAGGTAACATGAGCAGTGTCATCTCCCATATTTCTTCTCCCCACCCCCTGATATTCATTACATCATATTTACAATTCTCATACTTACATAGCGCTGTCATACTTACACCAGTCACAAATAGTTTTTCCACTACGTAATTGTTCAGTGCTCCCTGCTACTCCTTTGATCATTCCTAGAGTTTTTATTTTGATAATTTCGTATAATTTCATTCTTGTGGCATTGAATAATGTTTCAGTAAAGAGGTCTTAAGCAAGCTACACTGTTTTCTTTTTCTTCTAGTAGGTGATTTGCTTCTTATGCATGAATTCCTGGAGAACTTTTATTTTCCAAGCATTTTAATTTAATCAGGAGCAGAAACAGGAATGACTAGATGTGTGTGCACAGGTATGTGTATGTGTAATAGCCTTTTAGAGAGTAGTCACTATATGGAACAGCCCTGGTCTTGAGATAGAAGGAAAAAAGACCTTAGAAGTTTAATGTTGGGTCTTAACACTTCTACCTGAAAGACTCATGGTTTCTGTTCACGTTTCCTTGGGAAAAACAAGTCACATAGCCAAGTCTGACATCAGTGGGATGGTACAGTGTATTTTATATTCCTCCCCAGGGAGGAATACAGAGTATTTAGTAACTGTAAGGTAGTCTATCACAATGACTACCTTAGAAAACAATTCGTTTGACAGATATTTGAAGATGCTAGTGTTACTGTCACGGGTAGGGAGTTGTATAAAGAAGCCTGTTTCTTCTGTCAGTTATTCAGTCTGCAAGTTTAATCCTTTCAAAAGCTCTACCAACAGTCCTTCTCAAATTTATTGTGGATGCAACGGTGAATCAGTTCTGGAGTGAAACGCGAGATCCTGCCGTCACAGTAAGCTCCCAGGTGATGCCAATGCTGCTGGTCCTTGGAACACAATTTTAAATAGCAAGGCTCTATAGCACTCTGTATCATGGATCTTTTCACTTAGAAGTGAGCCACACACAACACAAAAATTCCTTGGCTGGGTAGAGGAAAGGAGCATTAAAGGGGAACAAAAAACAGGTTAGAGACCAAGGAGTGTGAGATGTTACCAAATGAAAGGAAAGGTGAGCATTGATAAGGAATTAGTTCGGTGCTTCATAAAGTTCAAATAAAATAAAATTGAAAAAGACTATCAAATTTGCCCTTTAGTTTATTCTCCTTTGCAGGTTTAGGGAACTGGGAAGACAGAAGACATTGCAGTACATTGTGGAATCAGTAGGAGGTGATGGAGTAAAGACAGTGAAAGTAGACTCTTATTTCCAAAAATTCGACTATGAAAAGAAGCAGAAACATAGGCTGATATCTAGAGGAGGATGGTTACAAAGTTCAAGAAAAATTGAGGGATATTTTAAAAAGTTTATTTCTGTTTTGACTATGGATAAGCAGTCAATAGCAAATGAAAGGTTGAAAGTACAGGCATTTTTTCCTGTACTACTTCACTATAGATGGGATCAGTTAATTAGAAAAACAGTAATCAGCATATTTTTTTAGTTTAGAAGATGCTTTTCAAAGTTTAAAATCTATATTATTGAGTTTGAAAATATTGACTCCCAGCTCAATATTTTTATTTTTATTTTATTTTATTTTTTTAACATCTTTATTGGAGTATAATTGCTTTACAATGGTGTGTTAGTTTCTGCTTTATAACAAAGTGAATCAGCTATACATATGCATACATCCCCATACCTCCTCCATCTTGTGTCTCCCTCCCACCCTCCCTATTCCACCCCTCTAGGTGGTCACAAAGCACCGACTTGATCACCCTGTGCTATACGGCTGCTTCCCACTACCTATCTATTTTACATTTGGTATTATATATAAGTCCATGTCACTCTCTCACTTCATCCCAGCTTACCTTTCCCCCTCCCCATGTTCTCAACTCCATTCTCTATGTCTGCGTCTTTATTCTTGTCCTGCTCCTAGGTTCTTCAGAACCATTGAAAAATTTTTTTTAGATTCATATATATGTATTAGCATACGGTATTTGTTTCTCTCTTTCTGACTGACTTCACTCTGTATGACAGACTCTAGGTCCATCCACTTCACTACAAATAACTCAGTTTTGTTTCTTTTTATGGCTGAGTAATATTCCATTGTATATATGCGCCACATCTTCTTTATCCATTCATCTGTCGATGGACACTTAGGTTGCTTCCATGTCCTGGCTATTGTAAATAGAGCTGCAATGAACATTGTGGTACATGACTCTTTATGAATTATGGTTTTCTCAGGGTATATGCCCAGGACTGGGATTGCTGTGTATTATGGTAGTTCTATTTTTAGTTTTTTAAGGAACCTCCACACTGTTCTGCATAGTGACTGTATCAGTTTACATTCCCACCAGCAGTGCAAGAGGGTTGCCTTTTCTCCACACTCTCTCCAGCATTTATTGTTTCTGGATTTCTTGATGATGACCATTCTGACGGGTGTGAGACGATACCTCATTGTGGTTTTGCTTTGCATTTCTCTAATGATTAGTGATGTTGAGTATGCTTTCATGTGTTTTGTTTTCTATTCCTTCCTGGTTCAGTCTTGGAAGGTTATACCTTTCTAAGAATTTGTCCATTTCTTCCAGGTTGTCCATTTTATTGGCATAGAGTTGCTTGTAGTAATCTCTCATAATCCTTTGTGTTTCTGCAGTGTCAGTTGTTACTTCTCCTTTTTGATTTCTAATTCTATTGATTCGAGTCTTCTCCCTTTTTTTCTTGATGAGTCTGGCTAAAGGTTTATCAATTTTGTTTATCTTGTCAAAGAACCAGCTTTTAGTTTTATTGATTTTTGCTATTGTTTCCTTCATTTCTTTTTCATTTATTTCTGATCTGATCTTTATAATTTCTTTCCTTCTGCTAACTTTGGAAGGTTTTTTGTTCTTCTTTCTCTAATTGCTTTAGGTGTAAAGTTAGGTTGTTTATGTGAGATTTTTCTTGTTTCTTGACATAGGATTGTATTGCTATAGAGTTCCCTCTTAGAGCTTTTGCTGCATCACGTAGGTTTTGGGTCATGGTGTTTTCATTGTCATTTGTTCCTAGGTATTTTTTGATTTCCTCTTTGATTTCTTCAGTGACCTCTTGGTTATTAAGTAATGTATTGTATAGCCTCCATGTGTTCATATTTTTCACAGATTTTTTTTCCTGTAATTGACATCTAGTCTCATAGCTGTGGCCAGAAAAGATACTTGATACGATTTCTGTTTTCTTAAATTTACCAAGGCTTGATTTCTGACCCAGGCTGTGATCTGTCCTGGAGAATGTTCCATGAGCACTTGAGCCGAAAGTGCATTCTGTTGATTTTGGGTGGAATGTCCTTTATCAGTTAAGTTCCATCTTATTTAATGTATCATTTAAAGCTTGTGCTTCCTTATTTATTTTCATTTTGGATGATGTGTCCATTGGTGAAAGTGGGGTGTTAAAAGTGCCTTACTATGATTGTGTTACTGTCGATTTCCCCTTTAATGGCTGTTAGTATTTGCCTTATGTATTGAGGTGCTCCTATATTGGGTGCATAAATATTTACAATTGTTATATCTTCCTCTTGGATTGATCTCTTGATCATTATGTAGTGTCCTTCTTTGTCTCATGTCATAGTCTTTGTTTTAAAGTCTATTTTGTCTGATATGAGAATTGCTACTCCAGCTTTCTTTTGATTTCCATTTGCATGGAATATCTTTTTCCATCCGCCTCACTTTCAGTCTGTATGTGTCCCTAGGTCTGAAGTGGGTCTCTTGTAGACAGCATATATATGGGTCTTGTTTTTATATCCATTCAGCCAGTCTGTGTCTTCTGGTTGGAGCATTTAATCCATTTACATTTAAGGTATTATCGATATGTATGTTCCTATTACCATTTTCTTAATTGTTTTGGGTTTGTTATTGTAGGTCTTTTCCTTCTCTTGTGTTTCCTGCCGAGAGAAGTTGCTTTAGCATTTGTTGTAAAACTGGTTTGGTGGTGTTGAATTTTCTTAGCTTTTGCTTGTCTGTAAAGGTTTTAATTTCTCCATCGAATCTGAATGAGATCCCGGCTGGGTAGAGTAGTCTTGGTTGTAGGTTTTTTCCTTTCATCACTTTAAATATGTCCTGCCACTCCCTTCTGGCTTGCAGAGTTTCTCCTGAAAGATCAGCTGTTAACCTTATGGGGATTCCCTTGTATGTTATTTGTTGTTTTTCCTTTGTTGCTTTTAATATTTGTTCTTTGTATTTAATTTTTGATAGTTTGATTAGTATGTGTCTTGGTGTGTTTCTCCTTGGAGTTATCCTGTACGGGACTCTCTGTGCTTCCTGGACTTGATTGACTCTTTCCTTTCCTATGTTAGGGAAGTTTTCCCTATAATCTCTTCAAATATTTTCTCAGTCCCTTTCTTTTTCTCTTCTTCTTCTGGGAGCCCTATAATTCGAATGTTGGTGTGTTTAATGTTGTCCCAGAGGTGTCTGAGACTATGCTCAATTCTTTTTAATTCTTTTTTGTTTATTCTGTTCTGCAGTAGTTATTTCCATTATTTTATCTTCCAGTTCACTTTTCCGTTCTTCTGCCTCAGTTATTCTGCTATTGATTCCTTCTAGAGAATTTTAATTTCATTTATTGTGTGGTTCATCATTGTTTGTTTGCTCTTTAGTTCTTCTAAGTACTTGTTCAGTGTTTCTTGTATTTTCTCCATTCTATTTCCAAGATTTTGGATCATCTTTACTATCCTTATGCTTAATTCTTTTTCAGGTAGACTGCCTATTTCCTCTTCATTTGTTTGGTCTGGTGGGTTTTTACCTTGCTCCTTCATCTGCTGTGTGTTTCTCCGTCTTCTCATTTTGATTAACTTACTGTGTTTGGGGTCTCCTTTTTGCAGCCTGCAAGTTCGTAGTTCCTGCTATTTTTGGTGTCTGCCCCCAGTGGGTAAGGTTGGTTCAGTAGGTTGTATAGGCTTCCTGCTGGATGGGACTGGTGCCTGTGTTCAGGTGGATGAGGCTGCATCTTGTCTTTCTGGTGGGCAGGCCCGCGTCTGGTGGTGTGTTTTGGGGTGTCTGCGAAAATACGATTTTAGGCAGCCTCTCTTCTGATGGGTGGAGTTGTGTTCCTGTCTTGCTAGTTGTTTGGCGTAGGGTGTCCAGCACTGTAGCTTGCTGGTCGTTGAGTGGAGCTGGGTCTTCACGTTGAGATGGAGATCTCTGGGAGAGCTTTCACCATTTGGTATTACGTGGAGCCGGGAGGTGTCTGGTGGACCAATGTCCTGAACTCAGCTCTCCCACCTCAGAGGCACAGGCCTGACACCCAGCCAGAGCACCAAGACCGTATCAGCCGCATGGCTCAGAAGAAAAAGGGGGGGGAGAGAGAGAGAAAAAAAAAAACATGGAAGAAAGAGAAAAGAAAAAGTTATTCGAATAAAAAATATAAAATAATTATTAAAAATAAAAAATTAAAATGTAATAAAAAAAAAGAAGAGAGCAACGAAACTAAAAAACAAATCCACCAATAATAACAAGAGCTAAAAACTATACTAAAAAACCCCCCAAAAAATGGACAGACAGAACCCTGGGACAAATGATTCTCCCGGGGAAGTTGTCCCTGGATCACGGGACCCAAGCAGTGGCGGGCTGCACAGGCTCCCAGGAGGGGATGTGTGGATAGTGATCTGTTCTTGCACACAGGCTTCTTGGTGGCTGCAGCAGCAGCCTTAGCATCTCATGCCCGTGTCTGGTGTCCACACTGATAGCCGTGGCTCCTGCCAATCTCTGGAGCTCGTTTAGGTGGTGCTCTGAATCCCCTCTCCTTGTGCACCCCGAAACAATGGTCTCTTGCCTCTTAGGCAGGTCCAGACTTTTTCCCAGATTCTCTCCCAGCTAGCTGTGGCACACTAGCCCCCTTCAGGCTGTGTTCACGCAGCCAACCCCAGTCCTCTCCCTGGGATACTACCGAAGCCGGAGCCTCAGCTCCCAGCCCCCTCCTGCCCCGGCAGGTGAGCAGACAAGCCTCTTGGGCTGGTGAGTGCTGGTTGTCACCGACCCTTTGTGCGTTAATCTCTTTGTTTTGCCCTCTGCACCCCTGTTGCTGTGCTCTCCTCCGTGGCTCCAAAGCTTCTTCCCCCCACCACCCCCCCATCTCTGCCAGTGAAGGGGCTTCCTAGTGTGTGGAAACTTTTCCTCCTTCACAGCTCCCTCCCCGAGGTGCAGGTCCTGTCCCTGTTCTTTTGTCTCTGTTTTTTCTCTTTTTTTTTCCCTCCCCAGGTACGTGGGGAGTTTCTTTCCTTTGGGAAGTCTGAGGTCTTCTGCCAGCGTTCAGTAGGTGTTCTGTAGGAGTTGTTCCACATGTAGGTGTATTTCTGATGTATTTGTGCAGAGGAAGGTGATCACCATGTCTTACTCTTCCGCCATCTTGAAGGTCTATGTCAGTATTTTTAAATCATCAAACTTTTTATCAGTAGCTACTACCAAAATTACAATATTCAGTTATACTAGGTGTTTTTTCATATTTTAAACCTCATACAGTTTTCATTGTTGGTTTTCAGCCTTGCTTCTTCCAGTTTGCCTTTCCCATTCTATTACCAACATGATTTTTAATTTAAAGTCTGATACTGCTTTCTCAGTTCTCTACTTAAAAATCTTTTGGGACTTCTCCGTCTGGTTATAGCAAGCTAGGTAATTCAGATTGTCCTGCTGAGAACAATTTAAAAAGCTGGGCCAGTCATTAAAAAGTCTACAAATAACAAATCCTGGAAAGGATGTGGAGAAAAGGGAACTCTCCTATGCTGTTGGTGGGAATGTAAATTGGTGCAGCCACTGTGGAAAACAGTATGAAGTTTCCTTAGTAAACTGAAAATAGAGTTGTCGTATGATCCAGCAATCTGACTCCTGGGCATATATCTGGTGAAAACTCTAGTTTTGAAAGATACGTGCAACCGTGTTCACAGCAGCACTGTTTACAATAGCTAAGACATGGAAGCAACCTAAATGCCTATCGACAGATGAATGGATAAAGATGTGGTATATATGCCCAATAAAATACTACTCAGCCATAAAGAAGAATGAAATAATGGCATTTGCAGCAACTTGGATGGACCTAGAGATTATGATACTAAGTGAACTAAAGTCAGAAAGAGAAAGACAAATACCATATGATATTGCTTATATGTGGGATCTAAAATATACAAATGAACTTATATACAAAACAGAGGCAGACTCATAGGCTTAGAAAACAAATGTATGGTTACCAAAGGGTAAGGGAGGTGGGGGAGGGACAAAGTAGGAGTTTGGGATTAGCAGGCATAAACTACTATATATAAAATAGATAAACAAGGTCCTACTGTATAGCACAGGAACTATATTCAATATCCTGTAATAAACCACAATGGAAAAGAATATGAAAATGAATATGTATATATATGTATAACTAAATCACTTTCCCGTATATCAGAAACTAACACAATATTGTAAATCAACTATACTTCAGTTATAAATAAATAAATAGCTGAGTGAAAACAAAACACATTTTATTGAGGGTATTAGAATGCTAACTGATATGACCAAATTAGGATCTGAGTGCTGACAGAGGCCCAAGGAGGAGCAGCTCCAATTTGGGATTGCTTTTTTTCCCCTGGGGGTTGTGTTGATTCCAGAAGCAGCAGCTGAGAGATTAAGAGGTGCTTTTGGTAGCCTGTTGGGTATAAGGAGACAGGGACAGAGTATAAGACCCACCACAGGAGAGGGGTGAACTCCTCTCACTTAGGACCCCAAAATGCTGTACCTTAGGATACAGAAAAACTGAAGTGGCTAGGCTCTCATAGGATGGTAGCTTAGCTTTAAATTATCATTCCTGTAACTGCATTAATAAGATCTGGTATTGCTAGTGTCCTCAAGTATTTGGCAGAAGCAAACATCTTTTCTGGAGAAATACAGCTTTCTTTGTGTCAAATTCTGTCTATAGACCATTTTTCAAATTTAGTATCCAGTATATAAAATATAATTAGGCACCTGACAAGATAGCAGAAAAAAACAAGAAAATAGAAACAGATCCACAGGAACTCTGTATCTTGTAGTTATCAGATTTAAAATAGCTGTGTTGAGAATTTTGAGCTAATTAAGAGTTTTGTAGAGGTACAAACTATAAAAAAGAAAAATGGATATTCTAGAATTGAAAAATGTAATCCAATTTTTTAGATTAATGTAATCTAAAGGTCTTAATTAGGATCTTTGTGGATGAAGTTAACAGCAAATTAGCCATCACAGAAGAGAGAATTAGTGAATTGAAAGATAGGTCAGAAGAAAATATCCAGAATAAAGAGAGAGGGACAAAAAAAAGGAAAATAAAGGAGGGGGTAAGCTTAATACAAAATATAATTAGAAGTTCTTGGGACTTCCCTGGTGGCACAGTGGTTAAGAATCTGCCTGCCAATGCAGGGGACATGGGTTCAATTCCTGTCTGGGAAGATCCCACATGCCACGGAGCAACTAAGCCCGTGCGCCACAACTACTGAGCCCACGCATCACAACTGCTGAGCCTGCACGCCACAACTACTGAGCTCATGCGCCGCAATTACTGAAGCCCGGTTGCTCTAGGGCCCGCATGCTGCAGGTACTGAGCCTACATGTCACTCCGCAACAAGAGAAGCCACCTCAATGAGAAGCCTGCGTACCACAACAGAGGGTAGCCCCTGCTTGCCACAACTGGAGAAAGCCCATGCCCAGCAATGAAGACCCAACATAGCCAAAAAAGAAAAAAAAAAGATTTAATTAGAAGTTATAATGTGTGTATATTTGAGTCCCCCAAATGAAAGAAGGGGGGCAAAAGTATTATTTAATGAGAGAATGGCTGAAAACTCCAAGACTGATGAAATACTTTAATTCACAGATTCAAGCATCCGTATAGGCCCCTAATGGAATCAATACAAATCTCACTAAAGATGAAAAATCTTAAAAGCAATCAGAACAAGTAGTCAATGATGTAGCGATAACATTGACAGTTGATTTCTCAACAGAAACAGTGGAAACTAAACGGCAGGGGAAAATACCTACCAGCTTAGAATCCATCCCCTGTGAAATTACCCAGAGCTGCAATTAAAATGGTAAATATGAGGGCAAAACTAAATGAATGTTGACTATCTAGAAAAATAATAATCTCTCACAGTGTTTTTAAATACACATACATGTAATTAAAGTATGTAATAAGAATTGCATATAAGTCTTGGTAAAGGCACATAGTTTTTAACATCCTTATATTATCCAGAAAGATGATAAAAGTGCTAATTAATATTAGATAGTGAAAATTAGTAATTTAGGCTGTAATCTATGGGATGACCACTAACATAATAGTTAAAGAGTATGCCAGACTTTAAGGCAAAAAATATTGTAAGAAAAGTTTCAATATACTGGAAAGATGTAATCTAAAACAATTAGTAGGTGTTCAGTTCTTAATTTGTATGAACCTAATATCACATGGTCTCAAAATATAGTAAGCAAAGTAAGGAGACTTAGGAGGACCTGAATAACCCACAATCATAGTGGGAGATTTTAACAGTCTCTATCAGTAATTTAAAGAATAAGCATGCAGAAGCAAACCAATATGGATGTAGAAGATTTGAACAACACAATCAGCAAACTTAATCTCATGGATGTGGAGATAGGAGTGTGTGTGTGTATGTATGAATATCCACACATACGCATAAACACACATATAACACTACCCTACAGTACAGAATACACATTCTTTTCAAGCATGTATGGAGCATTTACTAAATTTATATGTGATTATAGAGCAAGTTTCAACGAATTTTATAGGTTTTAACTATTTAAGAGTATTTTCTTTCACCACAGTACAATTAAGCTAGAACTCAGTAACCAAAAGGTAAAAATTTTTAATTGTCATAGATTGGCAAATTAAACAATATTCTCTAAATAGCAAAAGAAGAAATAGGGTAAAAGCCATAAAATATTTTGGATGGAATTATTAAAATACAATGTATCAAAACTTGTAGGATGCAGTCTAGATGGGAATTTCTTGTTTTAGATTACATATATTAAGATTTTGCTTCTGGTAATGATGGAGTAAAATCTAACTCCCTGCTCTTTCCAATATACCAGATAATTATATCTCAGGGAAAGTCATATATATTCATTTATTTATCAGATATTTATTGAACACCTACCATATGTCATACTTACTACTGTATTAGGTGCTTGGTATATAGCATTGTTTCTCAGCCTCAGCAGTGTTGACATTTTGTGACATTGTTCTTTTTGGGGGGACTGTTGTGTGCATTTTTTAGCACACAATGTTTAGCAGTATCCACAGCCTATACCCATTAGATGCCAGTAATACTCCTTCATTTTGATAACCAAAATTGTGCCTTGGTTTTCTCAGTTGTAAAATGGGGATAATAATGATACCTACTTTATAAGGTTGATGAATTAGGTAAGACAATAAGTAAATATAAAGTCCTTAGAACAGTGCCTGGAATATGCTAGGCACTTGGTAAATGTTAACTATTATTTTGATTGTCAAATATCTATGCATTTCTAAACTGTAATAATTTTTGTAAAGAAGAAAAATAGGACCTCTCCTTTCCATACTCCCAATCTAGATTCATGTTTGCTGGCAACTGTCTTTAAAAGGGTATTATAAAGTTACCATGTAAGAGAGGGTATTATAAAGTTATCAAGTAAGAGACTGGACTAGGTAACAACTGTGATCACTTTCAACTCTCAATTACTGTGATTATATTTTCATATTGATAGAAAAGAATGATCAGTGTATTTCATTGTACTCTGGTACTTATATTTGTGAATACATGTTTTAATATTGGTTATTAAAATAATTTTAGAACTATTTTTATAATATTATTACAATATATTTTACAATTTTACATTATTAAAGTGAATACTTTCAATTTGTTTGAAACTCTAAACTGCAGAAAACTGGTATATTAGTTTTTTTGCTCTGAACTGCACTCCATGGCGAACTTTTGAAAATGGTAGTGCAGTTGCAAACTTAATTGTGATTAAATGTTTAACGAACTCTTTAACGGATTGAAAAACTACGGTTAGACAAATAAGTGTAGACTAACGTTTACTCCTGAAATCAATTAAGAAGGGATATATATTAGTAGTTAAAAGTAATCTGTAATTGTATTTTGCATTGCTTTTAAATTGCAAAATGAGGAAAGTGTTTTTGGCTCCTGCTGTTTATGAAATAGCAGAAATAAATTTTAAAAATTTATTTAAAAATAGTTTTAATGTTTTATCACAAAAATCAAATTCACATATATGCTGTTCATTGGAGAAAATATTAAAATATAGTGATAAGCAAAAATATTGTCTTTCACTAAGAATTGTACCATTTTGCATTCTCACCATACCTTTAGAAAAATGCCTCTTTTTCTACAGCCAGACTGTATATATATATTTTTTTCCTTTGTCCACTTTTCTTAAAAAAAAAAAATGGCTATAAGAATTGTGGCAGTTCTAGGTGCAGTTCAAGTTATAGCTTCAAAACATTAGTTCATTCAAATATGATGCTTGCCTTGTGTCAGGCTCTTTGTTAGGCACTGAGAAGTCGTTGTGAACAAAGCAAGCACGGTGTTTTATAGGTTACAGTTTAGTGGGAGAGATTTAAAAAGAAACTGTGCTAGATGCTGTGAAGGAGACAAAGATGCTCTGTGACTAATAACAGAGATCTGGCTTAGCCTGGGTGATCAGGACGGTTTTAGGACAGCCTGTTTAAGTATTGCAGAGCTAACTGACTTCTTTCGGATTCAGACTTGATTATTAATATTATTTTTGTTACTGTTAATGCTTCATTAGAACCATTCACCCAACTGAGCTAATTAGATACATATAAGCAAACTCTGGTATGGTCAAAATGTCAGTTAAGATTGGATAGGTGGAGAGCAATGAAGTGGATATTTTCTAGATTCTTTAGGCTTAGGTAGAACTAATTTTTCTTTGAAAATTACTGTTTTAATCTTATAAAAAATGAGTGTGAGTATAGCATTTTGCTATGTTTACTGTCTTACCCAGTTTTGAGTTTTTTATTAGTGTTTTAGAGATTGATTTTTTTTTTAGAGATTTTATTTAAAATTGTTTAGATAGGAGTGGTATTTTATCAGTTCAGTGCAATCTTTGTTACATGAAGTATAGATGAGAAGATTAACATTAGTGCAAAATTTAAACTAAAACAGATACCATAAACTTGGTGGTAATGATGTGTTCAAGTGAAATGTCTTGATAAGCAAGTGAAAAATAGTTGGCACTCCATCTGAAATGAAGTGCATAAAAGTATGTTTGTATATGAAAGAGTGTCTTAATCTACTTCATGGTATATGTAAGGAATTCAGTAATTTAATACAAAAGACGGCTCTGTCTTTTACTATGATTGTAGAAGTAGAAACACTGTGAAGATTAATGTTACATATTTCAGAATTGGTTTGGTTAATAATAATAATCTTCAAATATAGTTTTATTATAATAGGTTAGATGTGTTGAAAGATATGGCCCTTAACTTACTTTTTAATACCTTCCTTTCAGCTGACAGTTACTTAGGTTTTGAATTGACTTCCAGTTAGGTTTTGAATTGACTTCCAGTTATTAATAGTGTTTCATACTGGTCAGTTCCTAAAGCAAGCAGGAAGGAAGTACATTTACTTATTTTGATACTCGGTTGTATTTTAGAGTAGAGAATCCTACGTAGCAAGCTGTATTACTGGTGAATCCAGTAGATATCTGCCCAGTGAGCTCTATTTAGCAGTCCTTGACATTACGGTGAAAGGAAAATGAATTTAATAGAGTTTTGCATCATTTTTTTTTTTCAGACACTGGCCAAAAGAAGACCCTAGACAAGAAAGATGGGAGAAGAATGTCTTTTCAGAAACCCAAAGGGACTACTGAATATACTGTAAGTTATTTGTTTTGAAAAAGCTGATATCTCTTTGTGATAGTCTTATTTGAGACATTCTTTGTTTATGCTGTAAATAAGACAAAGGTTCCTAATTGCCTTATTTTAAAAATCTGTACACCACTCTCGATAACTGCTTTACTAATAATAATGATACTTCAGTTCTTAACTGTATTTTAGGATTTTTTTTCCTTAAAGGAAAATTTTATTAAGTGTGATATAAAGATAATTATTCTAGCAAATTTAACAAAATGGTAATTTACTTGGAGTTAAAGTTCCTGTGGTACAATAATTTTTTATTAGGTTAGACTTTTAGGGAAATATTTACTTTTTTAGAAATGTGATCTTCATTATATTCCCAGCAGTGCTAACGATAATGAAAATGGCAGATAGAATACGGAAAAAACAAGTTGCTATTAATTTTCCAGAATAACCTCTCACATTAGATTATTTACACTGATTTATGGCTAAGTTCCTGTGTTCTTGAAATGACCCTCAAATTTCCTTGCAGTCAGCTTTTCATATTTCTGGTTACTATGGAAAACTGAAGTGAGAAATGTACTTTAGTCTGTGATATGCTGCTTCTTTGATTGAATGTAAATGTTGTTAGATAATTTTAACATGTTAAAAATCTGTTATTTTAACTGAGCTTAATTTTGTGTTGTGTTTTTCTAATATGTTATTGTAACTGTATTAAGAAGAAAATAGCAAGTTGAAACAATTTATACATTTGTGTCATCATGAAGTCTTCCAATCTTGGTTTGAGTCTTGATTATTTTTCATAAATTCTAAAAATTGAACAAATTATCAAAACCTTGAGTTATACTTTATTTTCATATACTGTATAATTGACAGTTTGAGATTTTAAGTATTTTAAAAAGGTTTGAAACCAGATAATTTAAGGTGGAATTATATTTACTACTATCAAAAGAATCTCCTCTTAAGCATATTATAAACTCGAGTGTGCTTGTACCTTCTCTGCATGATTGAGAAATTGAGAATATAAATTCAGACAGTAAAATATTGAGTAATGTAGTTTGATGTATTCATTAGTGTTTATTAAGACATAAGACTGTAGGCATAAGGCATAAGATGTTATCTACATACGTAATCCTGTGGTTTTGAAGAATTACAAAAGTTTAGTTGGTTTTGAATTCAGGAGTTTCCCAATTTTGTTCTTGTAATTCAATAAAACTTGTGTTATCGGTAGCAAATTTAAATTTAAATTAAGAACCATTATTTTGGGCAAAGGTTAATTGAAACTTGGCCATTTGTATCCTTGGGTTCTGCATCAATGGATTCAACCAACCATGGATAGAAATATTTGGGGAAAAAAATTCCAGAAAGTTCCAAAAAGCAAAACTTGAATTTCCCTTACTGGCCACTATTTACATACATTGTATTAGGTATTATAAGTAATCTAGAGATGATTTAATGTATATGGAGGATGTGTGTAGGTTATATGCAAATAACTATGCCATTTTATATAAGGGACTTAAGCACCCATGGATTTTGATATCTGTGGGGATCCTGGAACAAATCCCCTGGGATACTGAGGAATTACTATATATTTTTTCTTATGTTATAAATGACCTTTGGGAAATAATCAGTTACTGATAAGAAAAGTTATAAAACATCCTCTAGGAGATCTTTGTTTTCATTTTTTATCCCTTTGTTTTTTCCCGATGCCATATCCTAAAGATAGAAACACATGTGTTTCTAAAACTAAGATATTACTGTCTTCTATTCTTATTATAATTTGTAAAATCTTCATATAATATCTTTATATAAGGTACATAACATGATTTTTGTATTTGGGAAAAATATATTTTTCTATATTTCTTTTGAAATCTTACAATATCACAGTGTACTCTCAACATTTACTTATTCTAAAATATTTATGGTTTAGCTTAAATGTATTTTCGGACCACCTAAATATAGTATAAATTAGTCATTGTACCTTAGGTAGCTTTAAAGTTAGAATCATACATAAAAAAAAACATACATATATATTACGTATGTGTTTATATATGCACATACACGCACAGTTTTTAACTATAAAATTACTTTCAGTAGGATCAAGTAGACCTTGAAAATGTTATACATAACCATTTTCTTCCTAGTTAATTTAATATCCCTGTACCATTCTACCGAAAGCCTTGTCTAAAGTCACTAATGATTTTCTAATTATCAAACCTGGTGGCTTTTTCTTTGTTGTTGCATACCACTCACTGCTCCTTCTTTCTTGTTTTACTTTCCTTCTCAATGTTCTTTAATGTATCTTTCAGTGAGGATCTGTGAATGGATAATCAGGCAGTGTCTGAAAAGTCTTCAGTGCACCCTCATTCCTGGTAGTTGAGCTGCCTATAGATTATTAGGTAAACAGTTATTTTCTGTCAGCACTTTTTTTTTTTTCCCGGATGCGCAGGCTAAGCGGCCATGGCTCACGGGCCCAGCCGCTCCGTGGCATGTGGGATCTTCCCGGACCGTGTCCCCTGCATCGGCAGGCGGACTCTCAACCACTGAGCCACCAGGGAAGCCCTCTGTCAGCACTTGGAATGTAGTTATCTATTATCTTATGCCCTTCTGTTGCCTTTTTATTTTTGTTCATTTCTAGGCAGTCTTCTTTTTTTAGATTGTTTTTTTAAGTTTACTTCTTGTCCTTACAGTTCTATAGTGCCACTGTGATAAGTCTAGATTCAGACAAATTTTTATCTTACTTATTGTGTTTCTTCACTCTAAGGAATCATGCCATTCATAAATTCTGGAAAATTATCAGCCATTATTTCTTTGATTATATACTCTCCTTTCTCAATTTATTCTAGAAACTAATTGTACTACATTTTGCTATCATTATGCTTCATTGCCCTGTTCTTGCTAACATTTTGACTGTATCTTACACCTCTTTCACTGCTTGTTCTGCTCTTGTTGATTCCAAATGTGAGTGGTTCCTTGTATCTTTTCACTTGCCCATTTACATTCTGCAACTTAGAGAACTTAAGAACTTTACTATATGAAGTAAGACCCAAACTTTTTTCTATTTCTGCCTTTCTAGATGCTTACATTTCCTACCACCACTTCATATTTAACAAATTATAGCAAACCTTTCACCAATTTTTTCTTCATTCTTGCCTAATGCTTTATTTTCTTGTTTCTATTTTCCTTCAATCTGTTGTTCATCCAGGTTGGAATTTTTGGATTTAGCATCAGTTGATCATTAATGTTTGCACCTCTGACGTAATACAACTACTGCTCTATTACAACTTGTTCAATCCATTCCTGTTTTCTCTTGAGTCTTATCTGAAAATCTTATACCTTTATCTCTTTCTTTACATTTGTATGACCTTAAGGATGATCCTGCTGCTGTAGTATTACATTGGTTTTTCTGCATCCATTCTCTTGTGTCATTAATCATAGACCTGTAGCCATTAATCTAAGATGCCACTCGGCCATGTAACTTCCTTGCTTCATATTGGTGTTTTTATTACTTTCATTACCACAACTGATAGGATCATTGTGAAGATGAAATGTGTGTTAATTAATAAGAACTTTGTAAGCTTCCAGATGTTTCTGCAAAGTAAAATTGGTTTATAGAGAGCTTTTACATACATTATCTCAATAAGGTAGGTGACATACCATCTCATTTCATAGATGAGAAAGTTTGCATGGAAGAAGAGAGCAGGGCTAGATTATTAGTCTGTGTTTTTGGCATCAATTTGGTTTTACAAAACCATTAAAGAAAAAATATATATTGTTTGTTTGTTTTTTTTTACCCCCACATACATATCTACTTTTCCTGATTTTCGAAGTCTTTTACAGTCTAATTCAAAATGCCTGATTCAATCTCATCCTTTTTTTGAGATTTGGCTCTACGTACCTTCCTAGAATCCTAAATTCATGAGTGTACCCTGGATGGTTTAGGAGGAAGAGATAGTATCCCACAAATGTGTTTTGTTCTTTTCTGTCTCCTAATATGTCAGTTCTATTCTCTTCATTTTGAATGTTCTTCCCTACTCTCTACTTCTCAAATTCCTACCCGTTCTTCAAGATAGCTTTAAATCTTTTCCATAAAGTCTTTCTTGGACAATTTGGAGCAAATATGTTGCTGTGTCTGCTCAGAGCTTCTGTTGCATTTGTTGTTTCACTTAAATTGCTCTTTATCTTTTATATAACCTTTTTTGTCTTTCTTATTTTCTAACTAGGTTGTAAATCCCTTATGCCCTAAAACCACTTCATTGGACTTCATCATTCTCTACAGAGATGCTTTATGTATAGAGAACTCTAAAGGAATACATTGATCAAATGACTTTCTTTCAGGATAATTGACAATTAAATCCCATGATTTAAGATTTCTATAAATATGATCATTAAAATATACTAATTCAAAAACATATTCCTCAGCTTTGGTTCAAATATATTTTCTAATTTATCTACTTAAATGGAAGATTATGTAAAGATCATTAGAAACAGCACTTTAAGTTTAATACAGGCATACTTTGCTAAAGTAAAATTAGCTTCTAGAAGTTACATATGTTTTACAAACTATTTATATTGTTTTAAAGTCTTTGTAAAATAAAAATCACTGGTTTGTGTTTTGAAAGTTATATTTTGTATTTTGAAATTGCTTGAAGTAGAGACCTACATGTAATTGAGATGTATTATGATAAAGCATATACTCTGTATCATAATAGGTTGAGATCAGTTGCTAACAAACACAAAATTTATCAAGTTATCCTATCTCTAAAGATGGAAATACCAGTTATTAGTCAAATGTAAAATTGGTCCATAGACATATTAATGATCATTAAACCTCATCGTTTAGTTTTTCTGTTTTAACAAATTAATTTTTTTTTCTCTTAAACAGGTTGAATCAAGGGATTCTTTGAATAGTATAGCCCTGAAATTTGATACAACGCCCAACGAACTTGTTCAGTTAAATAAGTTATTCTCCCGAGCAGTTGTTACTGGACAGGTATCTTTTTTTTAATGCATTGATTGTTAGAAGCATCAGTTTTAAGACAGAAAGTATCCATTGCAATACAGTTAATTTAAGAAGAGTAATTTTATGCGCACTTTGAACAAATCACATTGGTTCTAGAAGAGAAAATTAAATGTCACTTATATCCATGTGAATTTTTCTTAATACATATTGAAAATAACTGTTGTCTTTTCAAATATAGTTTTAAAGAACTTTAAAAAATACTCAAAGCAGTACATGTACCTGATAAAAAATTCAAACTTTTTTAAAGGTAGTTTATCTCAGACTTACAGTTTCCTTTTCCAGAAGCAACCACAGTTACCAATATGTATCCCCTTCCAAAAATATTCTAGCCTTTCTTTCTTCTTTAAAAAAAATAAATAACTTTGATTCTGGAAAAATGTTCTGTTGAAGCATAACTCAATCTCAGACTTTTTCATGTATGTAAAGTATTGCACTCTATTAATATATAGGCATGCCTTGGAAATATTGTGGATTTGGTTCCAGACCACTGCAGTAAAGCAGATATCACAATAAAGCGAGTCATAGAATTATTTGGTTTCCTAGTGTGTATAAAAGTTATATTTATACTACACTGTAGTCTGCTTAAAAAAAAAAAAAAAAAAAAAGTACATACCTTAATTTAAAAGTACTTTATTGCTAAAAAATGGTAACCATCATCTGAGCTTTCAGAGAGTCATAATCTTTTTGCAGCAGTCACTGATCACAGATCACCATAACAAATATAATAATAATGAAAAGTTTGAAATATTGGAAGAATCACCAAAATGTAACCCAGAGACAGGAAGTGAGCAAATGCAGTCGAAAAATGGCGCTGATAGACTTGCTTGACACAGGGTTGCCACAGTCTTTCAGTTTGTAAAAAACGCAATATCTGCGAAGTCCAGTAAGATGACACAGTAGAACGACATGTGCCTGTATTATGGTTTAACCAAGCACAGTAGGCTTTAGACTTTCTACTTTTTTGCTATGTAAACATTGCTCTAGGAAACATTCTTGTTTGTTTCTCTTTTTCTTTATATGCACGTATGTCTATAAATTCAAGTCCTAGAAGTAAAATGGCTCAGTTAAAGGATATGTGCATTTTAAGTTTTGCTGGCTGTTGACAAATTGTCCTTTAAGGGGAACACCCATAATTTTTAAGAATTACTGTTTCCCTTCACTGTTGCCCACGGTTTGTGTTATCAAACTTATCTAAATTAAATATCTTTTTAAAAATTTTGTTACAGTTATTTCGGTAATAAACATTCTTTTAATCTGAAGGTTTTAATTTTTAAAATTTATTTCTGAAGGTCATTGTTAATGGTGCTCGCTTAGAGAATACCATCTGATTATTAATATTTTAGTTTGACTAAATCTTTATGTGAATATTTTCTTCCAGGTTTTATATGTTCCTGATCCTGAATATGTCTCCAGTGTTGAGAGCTCCCCGTCTCTAAGCCCCATAAGTCCTTTGTCACCAACATCATCCGAGGCTGAACTTGATAAGACCACTGTAAGTTTCCCTTCTTTTCAAAGCTATCAAGAAATGTCACTGTATTTGTATATATCACCATTTTTTTAATCCTACTTTGCCTATGGCTTGAACGAAATTTTACCTTTTTAGTTTGTTAATTAAATTTGTAAATCCCGGTTTTTAAAGTGAAACATTCTTATTAAATCAGACAGCTTAAATTGATTACTGTTGGTGGTAGTAGTAATCCAAAGATATTCATCAGCCCTTTTATGAATATCATATAATAATTTAACTAAGAAAGGAATTTTACTTAACAAACATGAGTATATCATGATAGGAAGTGGGGCACGAACCCGTGTCCCCTGCATCGGCAGGCGGACTCTCAACCACTGTGCCACGAGGGAAGCCCCCAGTTTGATTTTTATTTGAGTTTCTGTGAATGTTTATATAATACTTAAAACTCTTGAGTTCATTATTGGCACACTTTAAAAAAATAATTTATGGGGACTTCCCTGGCAATCCAGTGGTTAAGACTACACACTTCCACTGCAGGGGGCGTGGGTTCGATCCCTGGTCGGGGAGCTAAGATCCCACATGCTGCACAGCACTGCCAAAGAAAAAAAAAAATTATTATCTTAGTTGTTCTTCAGAATATTAATTCGGAGTAACTAATAGTATATTAATTTATCTAGCATTTTAAAGGAATAGATGTTCTATATGTTACATTTTACAAATGAATTCCGAGGAAAAAAACTTTAATAATTTTGATTAAAATTCCTCTGACAGGAATTATGTTTTTTGTGCCTTTCCTGTGTAAATTAATACTAATCATAATTTCCCATTTTCATAATGACCCAGTGATTATGTTTACATGTAAAAGGTTATTTCTCCATTAACTGGCTAGACTCCTGTGAGAGATTCTTCTGTGTTGCTGTGCTGATTTTAGGAGACATCCTTTTCTCTGCCCCAATTTGCACTCAAAGTTTAGGATACCAAATGGCATACTGGTAACAAAACACAAATTATTAATGTTAACTTGCCTATAAATTATTAGGAATTATTAGTTTCTAAGCTGTAGTATTAGACTAGTTCCACTTCTCTCATGGAGTAAAGGACATGATATTATTAATAGGTATTTGTCTCCTTGCCTAGGGACTTTTTTCTGTGTGTTTGTGGTGAGAGAGAGAGGGAGGGAGGGAGAAAGGGGGTCTTTTTCAAATGTTTTATTTGCTGGCTATCTTGTAAAAATGACAACTACTTTAGAATACAGCTACATGAAAGGAATATATTACATTTATTCTCATCACTGACGAAAATGGAAGTCAGTTTCTAATGATACTGGACCAAACGGTTACTGGACCTTTTTGAACATGGCCATGCCATTGTCCCATGGGACTTAACAGATACATTCATAAGGGGCAATGACAAAGGAGGGCAGTGTAGCCTTCGGTTAATTTAGCTTGTGTTCCATACCCTAAAGCAAAATTGTGAAAAGCTAGACTACTTACCTGAATTAGGATTCCAACGTGGATAGTCTGAGTCCAGAGCCCATGTTTTTTTACTAGCACTTTATAGCTGGAAATTGATAGCTCAGACACTACTATCGATCAGTAAATAATTGGACCCAACCCAAAAAGATAAGTAATATTCAATCATTGTGAGTGTAGTAAAACCTGTCACTTTTGCACTGTCATTTTGTAAAATTTTTTTAATCTAACATTCTTTTGTAAATATAAAAACCTCTTGTTTATCTCCTTTGATTTCTCCTCTCTGCATCTTAAATTTATTTATTATGCTAATGCCATTTTAGGCTAGAACTACTAGTGTGATAAATTTAGGATGGAATTCAGAGGAAAAAAAATTTTAAATAAATAATATGGAAAAGTGAAATGGTTTTAAATAGTTTTTAATTTCTGCTTATGTTACTATACTCCACTGAAAGATGGGCTAGCAGATAGTTGTATTCTCTTTAATATAAAACACTCTTTAGTATACTCTAATAAATCTAAAGGATAATAAGAAAAGTAGAGTACTTATAATGTAAGAAAATATAATTTTGAAAAAAATACTACTAAGAGATTCTATGGAAGGCCTAGAAGGTCTTACAGGAGAAAATATATAAAGCATTAATAGAGTTTAGGCACATTAAAAGCTTCTTTTTAAGCATAGGCAATTATTCTGCTACAGTTACTATTAACATTTAAAAAGTACTTACTATGCATTTATTAATGAGGAAACTAAGGCATAGAGAGAATGAGTAATTTACACAAGGTCACATACTGAATGAGTGGTAGAGCTGAGATTTAAACCCTGACAGTCTACATCCAGGTTTTGTGTTATATTCTTGACCACTTTTTGAACTAATTGATGAAAGGGTAAGGATTAGCAGTACAGATTCTCTGTGACTGAGACATACAATCTAAAATTAAAATATATGTGTCCCAAATTGTAGAAACTAGAAAGTTTGTAGTAAAGAGCTATGTGGAAGTAATGTAGCAAATTTTTGCTTACCAAAGCAAAAATAAAAGTAAAGCAGATAATCGGAAGTATTGCTTAAAATGATTAAAAGGTGAACAAAAGCATTGCTTTTTTTTTCTCAATATTTAAGATTCTCTGGACTTTTAAGTATGTTGTTCTTCTGTTTATGTAACTTAAAAAATTATTATTTGCCTGTATTAATTTCCTAGGATTGCTGTAACAAAGGATTACAGAATGGGTGGTTTAAATCAGAAACTTACCTCACAGTTCTGGAGGCTAGATGTCTGGAATCAAGATGTTGGCAAGCACCTTGTGGGGGAGGATCCTTCCTTGCCTCTTCTAGCATTGGGTGTTGGCCCACAATCCTTGTCATTCCTTGTCTTGTTGGACAGATTACTCCAGTTTCTGCCTTTGTAGTCACATGGCTGTCTTCTCCTTGTGTGTTTGTGTCTTCACATAGTGGTCTCCTCTTCAGATAAGGAAACCAATTAAATTGGATTAAGGGTCCACTCTACTCCTCCTGTGTGACTTCAGCTTAACTCACTTCATCTGTGAAAAGCTGATTTCCAAATAAGGTCACATTCTGAGGTAGGGGGTTCGGACTTCAGCATATCTTCTTGGGTGACACAGTGAAGTGTCATAATGTTGCCTTTTATAAAATTTCAAGAGAACCACATTGTTTAGTCAGGGAACTTCAGAAGGTTTTCTAGCTCTAGTCAAGTAAGATTTTTTTAAAAAAGACATTCAGTGACTATTCTCTTTACATATAGATGAGAAAATATATAAAAGAGTGATGTTAATTTCTTACAGGGTTTTGGGGATCTTGAGAATATTTGTGAAATCTAATAAAATAAACCTCCCTCTATCTTAATTATACTAATCACATAATTCATTGACATCCTGAACTTATATACCTGAAAACAGACATTAAAGTAATAGCACACATGCAAGAAGTTAAAAAAATTTTAGTTAGAAATATCAATATAGTTTGAAGAGATTAAATATAGCATATGCTTCAAAAATTGTTCTCACATTTTCCATTTTCCACCTCCTTCCCCTCTCTCTCTGTGTATAATATTATATATTTAAACTTAAAATAAATTTAAAATCACTAAAATATATGATATATAAAATATATTTTATCTGATATATAATATATAAATTATGATTTTAAATTTCATGCTTTTAAACCTAAATTTTCATATGTAAGTATATATACTTTATTATATAATAAACATAAGCTTATATATTACATATTATATTAAAATAAAGTTAAACAACTATAAATGCTGTATGTATAAATAACACATGAATTATATGTTACCTATATATTGTATAATATAATTTAGCTTTGGTGCTTTTAAACTTAAATACCAGCAGTTTATTAGGGAATTATAATTTTTTAATATGTACTTTTCAAATGATGGTTCTATAATTATACCTTAGTCTTACATTCTTAGAACAAAATTTTATATTTGAAATATGTGAAAACATAAAACTTCATAGTACGACTTTGTATTTATATAGATTTTTAGGAAAGCATTTCTTTATATAGAAGAAATCTCTGTATTTGTCATATCACAAATAAATAGTTAAATTACTGGGTAAGAGTTTTCTTCTAGCTTCTGAAAGCAAGCATTGTTCTCATAATTAGAATTTAAAAATTGATCCTTCTTTGCTTTTTAACCTGGTTGCTAAAAAGCTCAGTGCCAGATCCAAAACTCCAAGTGCAACACTTAAAATTGCATTTTATTTTTTCTTCACTCTGATATTTTTATTTTTTATTTGTATTGTATTTTATTCTGTATGTTTGTTTTAAGAGCCTCAAATTCTTGAGAAGTGGAGTTTAAATAAATTCTAAGAGTGATAGTTAAACATAACAATTTATAGGAAGTAAATGGTACCCATCATATTTATTGGATTGAGTGAAGAAGCATAATATTCACTGCTTTAAAAATAAACATTTTATTTTAGATTATATATTATATATGTTGTATGAAATAAACATAAATGTTGGTATTTCTGTGCCTGTATGGTTTTTCCTTCTCAAATTTTGTATGCCTTACCTACATGTTACCAGAGAACATTTCTATGTATTTTCAATCACTAAAGAACAAAAACTCCATAAAGCCAAGGCAACATGGGAAAAGGAGAGTTTGGAGTTGCTAATTAGCTTATGGTAGTGATTTATAATAATACTCTACAAATGATATAATATTTAATCATATTGTACAAAAAAGATGACCGTAAGTCAACCTTTTTGGGTCACTTGTCATAGCATTGCTTTCCTTTTGCACATTTGAACAATTGAGGTGGCAATTGAGGCTTGATAAATAAATGTTTATAATCCTATATTTTTAAGGACCTTTCCATCCCTAGTGGCAAAAACAAAATTGCACAAAGAAGCTTCAGAAAGCGCTCAAATAAGCTTATTCAAATCACCTTATTAAGAAACAGAATCTGTAAATTCACAGAGATATGGAGATACTGATACTTTGGATCATGTACATGTATGTAAGTTAAAATGAGGTCTGATTATGATTTCTCTAAACAACTTTGATCTCTTTTAAAGAAATACTCTTTTGTGCTATACTTTGAGCATTTGTTAAGCTAATCTCATGTATTCTTTTTAATAGGATTACTTTGACAAGTTGGGATTGCTATTGATACTGAGTTGTAGAATTTGAGACTTTGAGGGAACCTCAGAGATCATGTTCTATGAGGTGTATGTTTAAGGAAAATATTTGACAATGTACCCTGATACAGTTTCTGTGAATAATATGGTTATTTAGTAGATACTGTTGTCACCTGATTTGGGAGTAACTGAACAGTCAGACAAAATTTGTGTATTGCTTTGTGCCAGTTTGCAGGGGGCCCTGTGATGGCTCTGTATTGGCTTTTTTTTTTCCCCTCTGCACACAATCCTGTAGAAGAATGTTTGAAATGGAAAGCATATAGTAGTGCAGTTAAGCTCACTAGTTCATGTGTTGGCAACATGGGTTTTCATCTCAGCTTCATCTTACTCATTGGGCAAGTTACTGAATTTGGACAAGCATACGTTTCCTTAAAAATTAAGGTAATAGTATATACCTTATGAGTGATTTGAAAATGAAATGGTCTTTATAATATACTTAAATATAAAGGTATTCATAAATATCAATTAATATTATTAATGTCCCTTATTTAATTATCTGTGCTAAATGAATTTATATATGGTATAAAACTCTTAGATACAGTAACTACCAGAGACAGCAGGATGAATGTAAAGTTATTAGTTTGTATCACAAAATGAAAAGATTGATAATAATGCTATAACAGTATCATGCAGCTGTTAAAATATAATTCCATTTTAGGTTTTTTAAAAATATAATTATATCAAATGTAGCTGTTTTGCAGTGTTCTGAACTGGTCTACCTTCAAAAAATGTCTGTTGAGTATCTCCCCAAGTGCTTGGGATTCAGCCCTATATTTTAGGAAGGGTATATGAAATTTAGAAAGGAAGTCTACAAATTCTGTCCTATATAGGACAGAATTGAAGGAATTAGATCCATTTATTAGAGTAGAAAAAGTTATGTTAAAATTTGATAGTTCTTTTCAAGTATCTCAAAGTCTGTGAGACTGAAGAGGAAGCAGTTTTGTTTATTATTTCAAAAGGGCAAATAATAACTATTAGGTATTAATTACAAAGTGGCAGATTTTAGTTCAAAGCTCTGAAGAACCTTGCTACTATGAAAACTATTATATAAGGCATTGTGCATTTACTTATAAGGTATGAAATGCCTCTGTGGAGGTATTTAAAACAAAGATTAAAAGGCGTCTGTCTAACCTTCCTACATTTGTACAGAATATTGAACTTTGGGAAAACTATGAGTTCTGTGAACTTGGATAGAAAAAATTTTAAGTGAAATCTAACATTTTTAAAGATTAAGAATATAAGCAGCAAACTATAGAAAAGCACCAGGGATACCTGTGACTTTGTCCCCAATAGAACTCACATATTTTCAGTTCTTTTTTTTATGGTACGCGGGCCTCTCACTGTTGTGGCCCCTCCCGCTGCAGAGCACAGGCTCCAGACGCGCAGGCTCAGCGGCCGTGGCTCACGGGCCTAGCCACTCCGCGGCCTGTGGGATCCTCCCGGACTGGGGCACGAACCTGTGTCCCCTGCATCGGCAGGCGGACTCTCAACCATTGCGCCACCAGGGAAGCCGTCTTTCCCATATTTTTTTACATAAAAACGTTTTGAGCTGTTCTACAGAATGTGATGAGAAGGAAGAACACTTACTGGGGAGAGCTATGCATTTGCATTTAACAATGTGCTTAGTTTTATTTAGTCCTCTGAAGTGTCTTTATCTTTTTTTTTTTTTAAAGAATCCTGATGTAGTCCACCCGAAAGAAGAAACTCTCTCATCTGCTTTTACTGGTATTCGACCTGCACGAGTTGTATCTTCAACTTCTGAGGAGGAAGAAGCATTTACTGAGAAATTTCTTAAAATTAATTGCAGATATATTACCAGTGGCAAGGTAATGGATAAAACTTTAGAAAAAACTTTTAATCATTTTTTATTTATTACTAAAATATGACAGTTTTGCATTTACATTTTTAGTCATCAGCATCAGCACGTGATGATCAATTTAAAATCATCTTGTGAAATAGGCAGTCCTATTCCTTCTTCACAGGAAAAAAAACTTTCAGAAAAGGTTAACAAGTCCAGGGTTTCTCTATCCTGGCTAGAATTCAAACCCAGTTTGAATCTGTGTTTTATCTACCATACGTTGCTGCTTTTCTAAAGCAGAGAACTTCTAGTCTGCAAAGGGAATTATAGTAAAGTACAGTAGTAGTCAAAATAAACTCCAGGTGTTGCAAAGAAAGTAATTATAGTATGATACCCACTTGAGAAGTCACACGTGAGAACCATTTCTTTATAGTCGTAATTCATAAATTATGGGTATTTGAAATAGGTGTTTAGTGCTATAAATTTCCCCCTATGTACTGTTTTAACTGAATCCACAGTCTTGATATGTTGTATTTTCATTTTCTTTCAGTTCCTAATACTTTCTCTTTATTTCTTTTTTGGCCCATGGAATATTTAGAAGTTTCTTAGTTTCCAAATATTTGGTATTTTTCAAGATATCTTTCTGTTACTGATTTCTGTTGTTTTTCCATGTGGTTAGAGAGCATACTACTATTTGTAGGCTTAACGTTTAATGGTGCAGAATGTATTACATCTTGATATGTGTTACATGTGCACTTTGAAAGAATGTGTATTCTGCTGTTGTTGGGAGAAATAGTTTATAAATGTCAATTAAATCAAGTTGAGTGTTACTGTTGATCTTCTGTCTTTTTGTTCTATCAATTATTGACAGAAGGATGTTGAAATACCTCTATAATTGTGGGTTTGTCTATTTCCCCTTCTAGTTCTATCAGTTTTTTTGTGTGTATTTTGAAACTCTGTGGTTAGGTATAAAAATGTTTTGGATTCTAATATTGTCTTGATGAATGGACTTGTTTAATTATGAAAGACTATTCTTGGTAAAACTCTTTGCTATGAAATCTGCTTTGATGGACACAAATGTAGTCACTTAGCTTCTGTTCAGTTAGTGTTAACTTGATTTATCTCTTCCATTTTTCTACTTTGAGACTGTGTCTTACACTTAAAGTGGGTTTCCATAGTTTACATCAGAACTCACTCTTTGTGTCATACATTCTATGGGTTTTGAGAAATGTATGATGACATGTATCCACCATTACAGTATCATGCAAAATAGTTTCATTGTCTCCCAAATCCTCTGTGCTCTGTCTGTTCATCCATCCCTTCCTCTGGACCCCTGGAAACTACTGATCTTTTTTCTGTCTCCATAGTTTTGCCTTTTACAGAGTGTCATGCAGTTAGAATCATAAAGTATGATTGAATGATTACAGAGTGGTTTCTTTCACTTAGCAGTATGCATTTAAGAGCCTTCCATATCTTTCATGGCTTGACAGCTCATTTGTTTTTATCGCTGTGAATATACAGTACAACAGTTTATCCATTCACCTACTGAAGGGCATCTTGGTTGCTTCCAAGTTTGGACACTTATGAAGATAGATGCTATAAACATTAATATGCAGGTTTTGTATACGTTTTTATTTCCTTTGGTTGAATACTAAGACATGTGATCGTTAGATCATGTGGTAAGACTGTGTTTAGCTCTGTAGGAAACTACCAAACTTCCTTCCAAAAGTGGCTGTGTTATTTTCCATTCCTGCCAGCAGTCACTGAGAGTTGCTGTTTCTCCACATCCTTACCAGCATTCACCGTGGCCAGTGTTTTAGATTTTAGTTATGCTTATTGGTCTTTAGTGATAACTCATTTAATTTACATTTCCCTAATGACTTATGATACTGAGCATCTTTTCATTTGCTTATTTGCTATTCATATAGCTTTGGTATTTTCTTTACTTTTTAAAGATATTTTCACTGGGCATAGAATTTTAGGTTGACAGGGTTTTCTTTTCCTTTCAGAACTTTAAAGATGTTTCTTTCAAATCTCTACTGTTTTCTGGCTTGCACTGTTTCTGAAGAGAAGTCTTCTATTATTTTTGTGTTTGGTGTGCTGTATAAAATATATATTTTTCTTTGTTTGCATTTAAGATGATGTCTTTATCACTGATTTTGAGCAAGTTGATTTTTTTTTAATTTTATTGTTATTATTTTTTTACATATATATTCTTTTTAAAATTCTTTTCCCATTTAGGTTATTACAGAATATTGAGCAGAGTTCCCTGTGGTATACAGTGTTGGTTATCTATTTTAAATATAGTACAGATCACTTCCAAACTCCCCGTCTACCCCTCCCTCCCCACCTTCCCCCCCCGGTAACCATAAGTTTGTTCTCTATGTCTGTGAGTCTGTTCTGTTTTGTAAATAAGTTCATTTGTATCTTTTTAGATTCCGCATATAAGCAATATATATTTGTTTTCTATGGGTTTTGAGAAATGTATGATGACATGTATCCACCATTACAGTATCATGCAAAATAGTTTCATTGTCTCCCAAATCCTCTGTGCTCTGTCTGTTCATCCATCCCTTCCTCTGGACCCCTGGAAACTACTGATCTTTTTTCTGTCTCCATAGTTTTGCCTTTTACAGAGTGTCATGCAGTTAGAATCATAAAGTATGATTGAATGATTACAGAGTGGTTTCTTTCACTTAGCAGTATGCATTTAAGAGCCTTCCATATCTTTCATGGCTTGACAGCTCATTTGTTTTTATCGCTGTGAATATACAGTACAACAGTTTATCCATTCACCTACTGAAGGGCATCTTGGTTGCTTCCAAGTTTGGACACTTATGAAGATAGATGCTATAAACATTAATATGCAGGTTTTGTATACGTTTTTATTTCCTTTGGTTGAATACTAAGACATGTGATCGTTAGATCATGTGGTAAGACTGTGTTTAGCTCTGTAGGAAACTACCAAACTTCCTTCCAAAAGTGGCTGTGTTATTTTCCATTCCTGCCAGCAGTCACTGAGAGTTGCTGTTTCTCCACATCCTTACCAGCATTCACCGTGGCCAGTGTTTTAGATTTTAGTTATGCTTATTGGTCTTTAGTGATAACTCATTTAATTTACATTTCCCTAATGACTTATGATACTGAGCATCTTTTCATTTGCTTATTTGCTATTCATATAGCTTTGGTATTTTCTTTACTTTTTAAAGATATTTTCACTGGGCATAGAATTTTAGGTTGACAGGGTTTTCTTTTCCTTTCAGAACTTTAAAGATGTTTCTTTCAAATCTCTACTGTTTTCTGGCTTGCACTGTTTCTGAAGAGAAGTCTTCTATTATTTTTGTGTTTGGTGTGCTGTATAAAATATATATTTTTCTTTGTTTGCATTTAAGATGATGTCTTTATCACTGATTTTGAGCAAGTTGATTTTTTTTTAATTTTATTGTTATTATTTTTTTACATATATATTCTTTTTAAAATTCTTTTCCCATTTAGGTTATTACAGAATATTGAGCAGAGTTCCCTGTGGTATACAGTGTTGGTTATCTATTTTAAATATAGTACAGATCACTTCCAAACTCCCCGTCTACCCCTCCCTCCCCACCTTCCCCCCCCGGTAACCATAAGTTTGTTCTCTATGTCTGTGAGTCTGTTCTGTTTTGTAAATAAGTTCATTTGTATCTTTTTAGATTCCGCATATAAGCAATATATATTTGTCTTTCTCTGTCTGACTCACTTCACTTAGTATGATAATATCCAGGTCCGTCCATGTTGCTGCAGATGGCATTATTTCATTCTTTTTAATGGCTGAGTAATATTGCATTGTATATATGTACCACATTTTCTTTATCCATTCATCTGTTGATACACATTTAGGTTGCTTCCATGTCTTGGCTGTTGTAAACAGTGCTGCAGTGATCATTGGAGTGCTGCATGTATCTTTTCAAACCATGTTTTTCTCCAGATATATGCCCAGTAGTGGGATTGCTGGATCATATAGTAGTTCTGTTTTTACTTTTTTAAGGAACCTCCATACTGTTCTCCATAGTGCCAATTTACATTCCCACCAACAGTGTAGGAGGGTTCCCTTTTCTCCATACCCTCTCCAGCATTTACTGTTTGTAGATTTTTTTGATGATGGCCATTCTGACTGGTGTGAGGAGATATCTCACTGTAGTTTTGATTTGCATTTCTCTAATAATTAGCAATGTTGAGCATCTTTTCACGTGCCTTTGGCCATCTCTATGCCTGCTTTGGAGAAATGTCTGTTTAGGTCTTCTGCCCATTTTTTGATTAGGTTGTTTGTTTTTTTGATATTGTTGAGCAGTTTAATTATGATGTGCCTTGGTGTGTGTTTCATATTTGTTTTCCTTGGGGTTTGTTCAGCTTCTTGGATCTGTAGGTTTATAGTTTTCATCAAATTTGAAAAATTTTTGGCCATATTTCTTCAAATGTTTTTTCTCCCCCATTCTCTCCTCTTCTTTGGAAACCCCAGTTATGCATATTTTAGGTTGCTTGATGTTGTGCTTCATAGCTTACTGATACTCTGCTCTTTTTTTTCCTCGCTCTCCATTTTGGACAATTTCAATTGCTGTATCTGGAAGTTCAGTAATTTATTTTTCTGCCAAATCTAATCTGGTATTCTATCCAGTGTATTTTTCACCTCTAAGTTTAAACTGAGTCGCTTATGTCTTCCACATCCCTACTTAACACGCAAAATCTTCCTTCTATATTCTTGAATACATGGACTGTAGTTAAAATAATTGTTTTAATGTCTTTTCTACCAATTCTTTTCTCTCTTCCACTTTTGGGTTTGTTTCAGTTAATTGGTTTTTGTTACTGCTGTGAGCCATATTTTCCTGTTTGTTTGCATGCCTAGTAATTTTTAATTGGATACCAGATATTATGGATTTTATCTTGTTGGGTGCTGGATATTTTTGTATTTCTGTACATATTCTTGCGCATTTTTCTGTGACTTGGTTGTTTCTTGGAAACAGCTTCATCCTATCATGGCTTGCTTTTAAGTTTTGTTAGGCATGACCAGAACAGCTTTTAAGTCTAACTAGTTTTCCCCTTACTGAGACAATACCCTTCTGAGTATTGAGGTGCTGTAAATTACAAGGGTTTTTGCTCTGGTTGGTGAGAACACAAACTATTTCTGACTCTGTGGACTCTAGGGATTGTTTTCTCAGCTTCTTTTGAGTGCTTTTTTTCTCATCCTTGGATAGTTGCTTTCACACACGTGGCAATCAGTCCTCAGCTGGAACCTTGGAAAAGAATCCTCTGTAGATCTCCAAAGCTTTCTCAGTAGGGAGTGTTCTCTCCTTTCCTGTCTCTGTCTGTGGCCAGGAAACTCCACCCAGTGTGCTGGGGCATTTGTAGATCTCATCTTATTTGTTTCCCCTTATTCAGCATTATAGTATCGGAAAAGAGTTATTTCATGTATTTTATGTGTTTTAGTAGCTTTAAGCAGAATTAGTTCTTGGCTAGAAGCAAAATTTTAGTTGGAAGTATTTGAATAACAATTTTGTTTAAGAATCAAAGAAAAGATAAAGTCATTGGTAGGGTTAGGAATGGCTTGCACTGGTGTTCTTGAAACATAATCTCTTGTAAGAAAGTAAGCAGGAAAAGATGCTTTCTCATACAAGTCATCTTCTTTCTTCTTCTTACAGGTTGATTGTAGTAAAGATTATTTATATAAAATTATGGAAATTTATCAACAATTATTGTAATGGTTAAATTACTGTGGACTTAAGACTGAAAAAAAAATCAGTACAAGCTTTTATTTCTCCTGAGATGAGTTCCCAAATCATAATCTTTTATCTTTTAGTATTTACAGAAATATTGAAATATAAGTGGTAACTTTTCTTTTAGAAATAGACTTTATTTTCTAATAGAAATAATTCCTTCTTGGAAGATTAGTCAAATAATTGCACATAAGGAATTGGAAGTTACTAATACTAAAGGGAAGTAGGTGCTTAAAGTTTCTGAAGGTCATGTGGATTAAGATATGGTAATTGGAAATCTCTTAGTTACAGTATGCTCTTGCTCCTGAAAATATGTCTACATTTATGAAACAGTATTTAAAAAGAATGAAGTGCTAATGGTTTAGTATGAGTTTATGATTTCAGATTTGATCTTGGTCAAATGAATTTGAGAGGCTACTTTCTAAAGAGATTTTTGTGAATTTTGTGTTGTGGTGTTTCTCATGGCTGTCTCTTTTGATTTATGGAGACACCTGACATCTCACAGAATACCTCAGAGAGCTCCAGCTAAAGGCAGAGGGAAAGAAGCTTGAAGAATATATCAGTGCATCCTTCAGTAGTAGCAAATAAGGGTGAATTCCTGGAATATAACACTAGCAAATTGATCATTCCAGTGTTAAGCTATAGGGCTTCAAGCCCCTTGTAATCCAAGTATAGAAGTACGGTTTTGAGAGACCTTTCAAATGGTTTCTATAATTACACTACTAAGATTATAGTATTCATGTGTATAGTGAATTAAAGTATTATTATAACACTGGGCCTTTTCTATAATACCTAGTAATCATTGTCTTTAATGAAAATCCTCTAAAGCAGAAGATGTAGTGTTATGCCAGTGGACCAAATATTATATCATCATTTAAAACTAATGCTCAGATGAAATTTATGAAATCAAGAATGACCTGAAGTCTTTCAGAGAACCTGAAGTTTGCTCTCCTTAATCCTTACTGATTGTTTGGTTTCATTTCTCAAATAACTTGCTTGTAGACGTGGTGAGATTAGAGGAAGGTATTAAAGATTGGAAATCTTACAGCTTTTTTATATTGTATATACTCTACTCTTGATTATTTATTTCTTGGATTATCCCTGGCAGTTGTAAATGTCCCTGCAACATATTTTATCATCACTCATTGATTTCAGTTGGCATGTGATCCAGGAATACATAATGTATATGAATCTGTTTAAAATATTGATCAAGGGGTGGGAGGGAAACGCAAAAGGGAGGGGGTATGGGGATATATGTATACATATAGCTGATTCACTTTGTTATACAGGAGAAACTAACACAACATGGTAAAGCAATTATACTCCAATAAAGATATTAAAAAACAATAAAATAAAATATTGATCAAAAGATGATTAGGCTATGGTTTACATAAAGTTCCTCCTTATTTAGGAGGTCCATGGTCTGAACTAAAAGAAATACTAGTCAGAGTTTGAGATTGATTCCCTTTCCTCCACCAAAATGCACACACACACACGTATTCTTCTCTCCAGTATTGCATGCAGTTACTGTAAATAATAAGCGTATTTTATAATCTCGAACATTGGCAATAACTTTTTTTCGTTTGTGATTGGGTGACCATTTTTAGTAGGATTTTTCTTTTTATTTTTTTGTTTCTAAAGTTAGTGTCTGTCATAACTTAAGTTTTACATTCTTAAAGTTAAATCAGATAAATTCACAGAGCTGAATATGGACTTGGAAGGAGGGTGTGATACCAAATCAAGCAATATTTAAGTTTTTCTATTGGTATCTTCAGAAAAAAAAGACAACTTTGAAGTAATTATTTGGTTTAGTTTTAGAATTCTGTCTGGCTCTTTATTTTTATTCTTACAGGATGTAGTGGAATGGGAGTTTGAAAATGGGATTAAGAAAGAATATACATAACTGAATAACTTTACTGTACAGCAAAAATTAACACAACATTGTAAATTAACTATACTTCAATAAAAATAAATAAAATAAATAGGATTAAGGAATATTTGGTACTTGAGTTGAAGTGATTATTGTTTGTAACTCAAATGTGAAAAGATTATAGTAAAAAGCATGGACTGCTTGGATTTTGGATCTTGGTCCTGCCACTTACTAGTTAGCTATGTTATTTATTAGTTAGGACAAATTGCCTAGCCTCTCTCAATTTTAATTTCCCCACCTGTATTCTCATCTCAGAGCTATAATTGAACAATAATATATATAAATGAACAATAATATATATAAAGCATGATACATACAAAGCATTCAAGAAACATTAGCTAATATTAGTGGGATCAGCTTCTTAAGTACTTATGTTTGCTCATTTGTAAGATGAGAGGGTTGGACTCTTTATATTTGTATCACTATTTGTATAAATATATTTAAAATTTCATAGCTTTTCATGATTAAAATAATTACTGTATGCCTTAGAAGTAATCTAATCTAATTAATTTTACAGATGAAGAAACAACCCCAGAGGCTTTGCTTGCCAGAGGTCACATAACTAGGCAGTAGCAGAATTGAGTGAAACGGAGATTTTTTTTTTTAAAGATATTTTAAACAGATTATACTATTTTCCTTTTATAATGGATTGAGTTGTCAGCACATTATTTATTAAACCTGCAGTGTGTGCATGAAACTATTTGATACCTGTAGTGACGGAAGAACACAGGAGGCTGTATGCAAGTTAATGTAAAACATGGCTCATGCCTTGAAGGACTTTACAATCCTTCTTATATTACTGAAGTTATCTTGCTGATATAACTCAGCATTTTACTGAGGCTGCAAATTTTAATTCCTGACTTGATTGATTGAAGGTGAATATGATATTCTTTGTATTTTGCCTCTGCTAACAAGGAGAATTTACTGGGAAAATTTGGGTGTTATTAAAAACATTTCCATGAGAATGCCATAGTGCTTGACTATACTACTTTTATATGTGGTAGGTGGCCTAACATCGGAAATAAAAATATCTAGAATAATTTTGAAAATTTAAACTTTGAAGTTTAAACATTATTTTCTTTTTTCATCTTAGGGCACAGTCAGCGGTGTGTTGCTAGTTACACCAAATAATATAATGTTTGATCCACATAAAACTGACCCCTTGGTTCAAGAGAATGGCTGTGAGGAATATGGCATCATGTGTCCAATGGAAGAGGTGATGTCAGCTGCAATGTACAAAGAAATTTTCGATAGCAAAATAAAGGAATCCTTGCCCATGTAAGAGTGATATTTATACTCCTTTGCAATTTTATTTCATCTAGATAGTTGACCCTGGTCTAATAACTCTGAAGTATTTTTTAATAGTTTTATTATAGCTGCTTTTCATTTTATAATTAATGAAACAGTAGTTTCATTAATGAATTAGTTTATTTATTAATGAGTTTATTAATTAATGAAAAGATTATTCTTACTGCACTAGGTTAGGAATTGTTTTAGATTTATATTTGTATATTTGGTCAGAGAACCTGATATTTAAAAGTAACCTATAGTACTCATTTAATTCAATGTTTACCAGCCCATTTTATTCAGGTAAATTCAAATTATTTTTATTAGTAATTTAAGGTAATATAAGTAATCATGGGTAGCTTTCAAATTTTCCTTAGAAGAGCCTGAAGAGTTGGGTGTGGGGTTTGGGGGAGGTCACATGAGCAAAGACCTGACATTAATAAAGCCAGAGCAGCTTTGTCGTTTATTGATTTATATGTTTGCACCCTTCTCTCAGAAAAGTATAAAACACAGGGAAGAAGACCCACAGATTGCACAAATTTAAAGAGTTAACCTTGGAATATACTGGTTAGGGAATTTGTGTGTTTCAGGTAACATAGATGTGAGGCTACAGGTCAGCATAGCCTTTGAAAGTAATGTGTTTAACTAAAAGAATAACAAAGAAAAGGGAAGGATAAGAAATAAAAGGAGAAGAAAATAAAAGACAGGTATACAAACAAAGGAAGGGAAGGACAAAAGAAGGAAATTGATATGTAATAGAAAAGAACTCCCCCATTCCTCCATACATGACTTTGTCAACAGTTTAAAAACTGGCTTCACTTTAACTGATACTGAGATTTCTATCCCTATAATAGCCCACAGGGATGATAATCGTTGTTTCAAAATTAACCCCTGTGAGACAGAACTACTTACAAAAGGGACAGAGGGCAAATTATTTTTGTTTCTGAGGCAGACTACATGAATTGTTAGAATACCTGTGGTAGAATAAAATCTTTTATTTAAACAGTCTCCATTATAACGGCCCCCCAGTAGATACTGTTTTGGCTTGGTAAACTCATCCTTAGAGGTGCAGATTATTCCTAGGATTGCCTCTACTGTTAGCTATTTAATATATCATCATCCAAAATCAGTCTCAGCAAGTAAAGATTATTGTGGCAGGTGGAGGGGTAAGACAAAGGTGAAGGAGTGAAGGATTAGATTAAAAGAGAAACAAGAAGAGTATATGTATGTATATGTTGCCAGTCATTGGTGGGATCCATTTTATCTTGCCCTGCTTTTCCATTTGTATTAGGATACTTTGGGATTCTATTATGTTGAATGATCCATAACTATTCTACACAGATGCTATAGGGCCCTTCCTCTTGTAAATCACTGTTTCATCATTCACAACATCACCTGGAAAGACCATCTATTTGATCCAAACCTTTAAAAAAGTTACTCCAGAAGAAATATCTTTCAGTGCTGCCTCGTGAATTGATTAAAAACAATATTTGGCAACAAGTCAGATAATGTCATGTGTGGTAAAAATGAGGTGTAAGATTTGATTGGTTTTCTTCTGTCGTAACTGCTTGGGAAGCTAACTGCAGAGGTATCGTGCAGGAGCTGTACTGAGCAATAGCAGCATCATTGACATAAAAAAATAAGGTTACAGCACTTACCTAAACCTATATGCTGTTAGGTTTACTTGACTTTATCTCATACCTAAGGGTCTTATTAAATCTACAGGTACAGTTTCTCAAAACTTTTGCCAAGTCCCAAGACCCTATGTATGCAGTTTTAGGGGCTCACCAGTAGATGACACTATTACACGTTTAATAACACAGATTAGATGCTTACATACATTTCTTAAGGTGAATCACTCAGTACAAGGGAAGCAGAGATAGGAACTGGACTTCAACTAATTAATACTTTTTTAAAAATAAATTTTACCTATCCTATGCACAATGAAAAGTATGCATATCATTATAAAAAATATCAAGTACTAGAATAAGAGGAACGGGGTTACCCAACTTCACCATCCAGAGGTAGCCAATAAATTGTGTGTCGGCTTACTTCCAGTCTTTCCTATTCTCAGACTTGCATAAATGTTCATACTTTTTCCAAAGAACTCATGCAATTTCTGTTTATCAGAAACTACTTTTAGCCATCATTTTGAGTTGCTGACTTGCATTTCATGTAGTGTTTACACTGTCTCCTTCCAGAATTTAACTGTCTAACCATTGAACATTAGTGCTTGCATATACAAATGCCACTAAACATGGAAATCTAGAAGTAATGATGAACCATTCAGCTAGCTAATATCTAACCTCTAAGCACTTTTGCCTCAGTTCTATTCAGGTTGGTTTTTAACTTTGCACTTGAGTTATTTATTTTAGTTTAATTTCTATTTAAATGTAAATAAGTACTGTGTGTGTGTGTAATATCAGTGTATTTTTATTTTATTAAGACATTTAAAATTTTAATCAAAATTTTATTTGCATATTTCATCAGTGAATAAATTTTAGTTTAGAATTATAGCTTCACCCAGAGCTTGTATCTTCAACTTCTCTTCAGGTAGATCAATTCAGGAAATCTTACACTGATATTTCCCAGATCTTAAGCAATTGATGCAAAACTTGACTTAATAACATGGTCTATAGGAATCAATCAAATTTTTGATATGCTGTTAAGAGATGTATGCTACACCCTTTTAGGAAAACCTTTTTAGTGATATTAATTCAGTGTTAAGTTTGTGGAAAATAAAATTCTACAATTTAAAAAGTAATAACTTTAAATTTTGTTTACTGACAGAGAGATAGATCAGTTATCAGGAAGGGACTTCTGCCATTTGAAGAAAATGACAAGAAGTAATACTGATGAAATAGACTCAAGAATTCGCGATGCAGGTAATGATAGTGCCAGCACTGCTCCTAGGAGCACCGAGGAGTCTCTTTCTGAAGATGTGTTCACGGAATCAGAACTCTCTCCTATACGAGAGGAGCTTATTTCTTCAGGTGAGCTGCGACAAGATAAATCATCTGGTGCGTCATCAGAATCTGTGCAAACCGTCAGTCAGAGTGGAGTAGAATGTTTGACAGTAATAACAGAGGCTGCTAGTACTCCTGACCACTTAAAATCCGATGCTGGACATACTGCCAATGAAGTTGGGACTCTTTCCCTTAAAACTGATTTAAATAATCTTGAAATGGCTACTAAGGAAGGAGATCAGACTACAGATAATCTTCAAGAAATCTCAGGTCCTAAAGAACAAAGCACAGGTATAAAAGGTAATGCAGACCAGGATTTTCTTCTTAATGAGAATTCATCACACCATGAAGAAGGTGAAAAAGAAAGTGTGCCCTGTGGGGAAGCAATAGAATTTAAACAAAAGCCAATTGTCAGCAAAGGAAAACAAGGAAAGGAACAAAATCAGGACTCAGAGACTGAGGTAGAAGAGCTACGGAAACTCTGGAAAACCCATACAATGCAACAAACTAAACAGCAAAGGGAAAATATTCAACAGGTGTCACAAAAAGAAATTAAGCATAAAATAGCAACAACCAATATAGAAGGTAAGTGTTAAGGAATATATAAAGTTAGTTTATCTTATTGCATATTGTCTCTGTCTTTCCTCACTGACTCAAAAGCTACTGTATCTTAGGCCACTCTGAAGGATGATCTAGTAGCCCTTGACTGATGTTTCTCTGGGGACAAGTACATAGTCTCTGGTTTCTCCTGTCTTTTCTTATCCCACAGTGGGTTGTACACATAATGGGCATCTTTTCCACCATGTTTAAACATTCCTCACACACTGCATTCTGTCTTTAAACAATTTATTTCTTGAAAGTGCACACAAGTTCCATAATACCTCTGATTTCTCCATTTCTCTTTTAGTTCTTGATATGTTTCATCATTAAAATACCTGTTAAAATTTCGTATATAATATCCTAATTGCAATTTGCAATTGCCGAAGTTGTAGTCCCATCATTTTTTAAAAGTGCAATTAGACATAAAAATCTATTTCTGAAATTCTTTCAAGTATCCACAAGTTCCATCGTTGTCTGATTAAATGTTTTCCTTTAAAAAGCAGTACTAAGGATAAATTAAAACACCATTTTGTTTTTTCATACTATTTACTTATGAAAATTATAGTAATAGTTTGTCTTTTATTTCTAATATACAGTGCTTCCGCTTAGTACATTATGGGTTAAAAGGTGTATAACTCAAGTATCTTAGTTAACATTTCTCATATTCTATTGGAGTATTGATTCTAGATTAATCAATACTAGATTTCAGTCTTTTTAATTAAAAAATTTTAATTGTTAAAATATACATACAATAAAAATTACCAGTTTAACCATTTTTAATGTAAAATTTAGTGGCATTAAGTACGTTCAACATTGTTGTACAACCATCGCCACCATCCATTTCCAGAACTTTTTCATCTTCCTGAACTGAAACTCTGTACCCATTAAACAGTAACTTCCATTCTCTTCTCCCTACAGTCCCTGACAACCACCATTCTACGTTTTGTCTCTGTGAATTTGTCTCTACCCTATGTACCTCATATAAGTGGAATTATACCATATTTTCCCTTTTGTGTGTGGCTTATTTCCCTTAGCATAATGCCTTCAAGTTTCATCTGTGTTGTACCATGTCAGAAATTTCTTCCTGTTTAAAACTGAGTGATATTCTACTGTACACAGCACATTTTCTTTATATGTTCATTTGTTGATGGACATTTGGGTGGTTTCCACCTTTTGGCTGTTGTGAATAATGCTGCTATGAACATTGGTGTACAAATAATCTGTTCGATTTCCTTCTTTCAATTTTTTGGATATATACCAGAAGTGGATTTGCTGGATCCTATGGTAATTCTGTGTTTAATTTTTTGGTGAACCATTGAACTGTTTTCCACAGTGGCCGCACCATTTTACATTCCTACCAGCAACACACAAAGGTTTGATTCAGTTTTTAAAAACACTGAATTTTCTTTGCATTGTCTAATTTAGGTATACTGAAGACCTAAGGATTATATTCAATAGATGTTAAGGAATTCATTTACTCAAAGCAGGTTCTATAAAAGATTGAATATTTTTTCTTTTGTAATTTTTTTCTTTGTTCAGAGCTAATGAATGTTCATTAAAGAACATTTGACAAATGTAGGAAGTTTTTAGAAAATTTATAAAAATTACTTTGAGTTCATCACCTAGAAATGATCATTGTTAATATTTGGTATATTTATCTTTGATCTTTAGTGTGTATGTGTATATACATACACACAGACACATACAATTTTGCTAGTTTTTGTATGTATCTTTACTTACATGTATTTTTCATATAAAATCAGGATTGTATGTAGTGTTGTTTCTTGCTTTTTTTTAACTTAGTATATTATGTAATAAACATTTTCCCATGTCATTATACAGTTGACCTTTGAACGACTCAGGGGTTAAGGGGTGACACACACCCCTCTCCCACATTCGAAAATCTATGTATAAGTTTACAGTCAGCCCTCCATATCTGTGGTTCTGCATACATGGATTCAACCAACCATGTATTGTAGTATTATAGTATGTATTATTTGAAGGAGATCTGCATATAAGTGGACCTGTGCAGTTCAAACCCGTGTTGTTCAAGGGTCAACTTGAATCCATATAATTCTTTCATGGTTTTTAATGGCCCTGTAATTTAGCCATTTCTGTATTAAGACATTCAGTTGTTATTAACAATTCATATTATTAAGATATTTCTTTGATGTTTTAAAGGAGGCTGGCATAAATATCTTTATTAGATATATTTGTGTCTGATAGTTGTCTTATATTTTGAAACTTTGAAAAAGATAAAATGAGGCATTTCCATTTGACCCAATAATATAGTAGACTACTTTTATTTTATTGGGTTTGTTTGGGTGCAGGGTGTGATGGGAGGGACATCCCATTATGACAAAATACTAAAAGGAGAAAAATTGGTAAATAGTTTAGATAGGTATTCCTGGATTGTTACCATTTGGTTTCTTCTTTTTGTACCAGTGTATGGAGGGGGGACAAGAAACTTAGTTTTAAGTAACTAATTTTAAGTAACTTGAGATCCTATAATAGGGAAATATTTAAAGTTTCTGATCTTTAGTGACTTTATAATATCATAAAACTTACAAAACTGTAAATATAAAAATGTACAAATATAATTGTGGGAAGAATGGTAAAAGTTCACTCTTTTAACCTGATGCAAATGTTGGGGCTCAGATAGATTATGTACCTTGTGCAGTATTACACAGAAAAAAAGCCATGACTCCTGACTATAACTAAGTGCTTTTTCTTCACAGTATGCCACCTTCGTAAGCTAATTAATGCCTAGATTGCTGAATTGAACCATGTTGTCAGACTCTCAGTGTGTCATATGTCAGCATCTGTGGTTGGACGGGTTAGAGATAATTCAGGCTGTCCAAACTGATGGCTGAATCTAGCATATTGTTTTTATCACACCTTCATATGCATATAAAAGCTTCACAAGATTTTTTACTAAATTTTTGTCTGTAACAACCATATTACAGTAACCTTTGAAAATTCTACAGACTTATTTAGATATTGTTCTAGAAGGCTGGTAAAGAGCATGCAGAAAATTGCACATGTGTATGTGATACTTTAGTGCGGGTGTCACAAACAGAAATTTGACAACAGTTCCTGGATCTTCTGCCTTTTCCCTAACGCTTAGACGTAACGTCAGCTCATACTTTGCCTATTAGTTCATTAGTCCTGCTGTACTTGTCACGTTGCCTCTGATGGGAAAAAATACAAGCTACTTAAGAGAATTCAGTAAGTTGACGTTTTATTCTGTAATTATTTGTCAGAAGTTTGGAGATAAGCATTACTTAATCTAAATTATTTTAAATCATTCAAGCATGGTGTATGAGAATTGAATAAACACTGTTTGTGTCTCAATTCTAGGTTCTGCACTTTTAAAAGAAAAGAGGAGGCATCGATTACATAAGTTCTTATGTCTCAGAGTTGGAAAACCTATGAGGAAAACATTTGTATCTCAAGCAAGTGCAATGATGCAGCAGTATGCACAGAGAGATAAGAAACATGAATATTGGTTTGCTGTGCCACAAGAAAGGTAAAACAACAACAGAATCTTCAAAACATTATTGAGATTCCTTGAATTGAAATTATTTTGTATACTACATCCCACCAGTAGCAAAGTATTGAAATAGTTTATGATTAAAACCTGACATTAAATCTATTCAAAATCGTTTAGTTCCTCCTCTTTTACACTCTTTAATTTACCCCATTTCTAATTTTAGTCCCTTTCATGGTTTGATGCAAAAAAGGTGAACATATACCTAGTTTTAGTAGTAAATAAACTTACTTAAAATGTCTTAAATCAAGAAGGTTCATCAAAATACTAACTGGTACAGCCCCTACCTCAAGGCAGGTAATGATGTATAATTTCCTTCTTAAAAATTTCATCAAATGCTTACTGAATGCCTACTATAGAATACATAGCACTAAATTAGCTACTGAAAGGATGTGGTCCTCAAACTATTTTTTATACCCACTACACAGTAAAATTTTTCCTCTTAAGTTTAAGCAATTCTAAAGGATGTCTGTCATCACTGCATTGTAAATATTGACATTTTAAGTTAAAACTTGCATTTATACTTTAAATATACTTAGTAGGATCTAAACATTGTTAACAGTTTGCCCTCTACCATTATCCATTTAAACACCACTTGAATGTGCTCTTTAACAGTTAGAATTTGCATCATTACTTTTTCTCTTTGAATTTGTATTTCAATTATACCTCCTCATAGAATCTTACTCTAAGGTACTATATTTTTATTCCCTTTTACATTTTTTTGCAACAAATTACCTATACTTACACATTTATCTGTATGTGTGTGTGTGTGTGTGTACTGGAATTACATTTATTTAAAAATTTTGTGATTATTGTCAAAAGAGTAAAGGGTCTAAGGCTTACCCTACCTTGCTAACAAGTTGGCCTGCCTCAGTTTAATGCATGCTGGCAGAAAACAGAGTCAATAGCAGCAGTCACAGTACCAGCACTTGTATGAGTTCTTTGAGCTTCAGTCCCCACAGTTGGATGTGAAGAAGGCCAAGTGACAGCTACATGTGCCATGGGTTATGTTAAAGAAGAGGAACCATAAGTTTTGGGAACTTAAACCTTTTATAATGTACAGTAAGCATGGTTACCCTTTGCTCCAGAGTAAGGTACTATTGCTGAACAAAGATACACGATGCCTCTGCTCACAATACGTGTGGAAATCAAAGAGAAAATTGTCTATCAACAACTGCATTATTCCAAATGTTAATTAAACACAAGAAAATTTTATCATTACAATTATTACTAATAAACAGCTCATCAAAGCAACATAAATTATAAATAGTCATAATTATTACATATAAAAAAGTAAAATATAGGAAATGCCTTAATAAAATATTTAGGGCTTTCCTCCAATTAGTTTATGTATCCATTGATGAATATTGTTCATTGAAATGATGAGATAGGATTCAGCCCCTCAGTTCTACCCCCTCCCTTTTTTCTTTTTATTACAAGTATTGAGAAGCTTTGTTCATAAAAAAGTCTATGAAAATTTTATTATAATGTCAGTTCTTTAAACATGTTTCTATTTATATTCCAAAATTACTTACGTTTCATCAAAATTATTTTCAGTGACCATTAGTGAACAACTTCATTAAAAACTCCTCCAGTTTTATGGAAATCAGTAAATTAGAAACCACCTGATATGCCAAAGGACTTGTTATCCAGTCTTTTAAAACTTTTCCCCATCTCAGTACCAACTTTGGGCAACAAGGAAGTTTTTACAGTTTATGGCATGTAAAATTCTGGGTGACTGATGATAGTGCCTTAGTGAAAGCAGAGAACAGGCAATCTGTAAGATGTCTTGACCACACTGTTCTCAGGCAGCTTAGTATAAGATGAACATACGGAAGCAGAATATAAGATTACTTCCCTTAGGACTATCTTATGTGTCTGTGTACCTCTTGGAAAGTCTTTATATGTTGCTCTGAAGACTGTTGCTTTCAGGAATAAAATTCTTCTCTCTCCCCCCTCACCTAAATATACAGTACAGTCTGTGCATTCAACAAACTGTGATTAGAATAATTTAAAAATATGGTATGATTTGCATAATTCATGCGTACATGAAAGGCAAAGAGCCAGATACTCAGATCTGCCAACGATACCAAGATGATTACAATGAAATATTCAACCCTATTATATCTTTAGTTAAAAATAATGTAAGGATTTGTTTTTCTCATTACTGTTGGTTTTATTTTAATTTTTGCATGGAATTTTCCATTTTAATGTTGTCCTTGCACCTTGGCTAATGTTCATTAAAAATTAGTTTTATTAGAATTTTGAACTGTACTGTATCTAAGTAATTTATGAAAAAACAGTTGCTTGTTTTCATAGAGACAAATTATCTGAAAGATGATACTTAATTCCTTTTTTTTTTTTACATCTTTATTGGAGTATAATTGCTTTACAATGGTGTGTTAGTTTCTGCTTTATAACAAAGTGAATCAGTTATACATATACATATGTTCCCATATCTCTTCCCTCTTGCGTCTCCCTCCCTCCCACCCTCCCTATCCCACCCCTCTAGGTGGTCACAGAGCACCGAGCTGATCTCCCTGTGCTATGCGGCTGCTTCCCACTAGCTATCTATTTTACATTTGGTAGTGTATATATGTCCATGCCCCTCTCTCGCTTTGTCACAGCTTACCCTTCCCCCTCCCCATATCCTCAAGTCCATTCTCTAGTAGTCTGTGCCTTTATTCCTGTCTTACCCCTAGGTTCTTCATGACATTTTTTTTCTTAAATTCCATATATATGTGTTAGCATACGGTATTTGTCTTTCTCTTTCTGACTTACTTCACTCTGTATGACAGACTCTAGGTCCATCCACCTCATTACAAATAGCTCAATTTCATTTCTTTTTATGGCTGAGTAATATTCCATCGTATATATGTGCCACATCTTCTTTATCCATTCATCCGATGATGGGCACTTAGGTTGTTTCCATCTCCGGGCTATTGTAAATAGAGCTGCAATGAACATTTTGGTACATGACTCTTTTTGAATTATGGTTTTCTCAAGGTATATGCCCAGTAGTGGGATTGCTGGGTCATTTGGTAGTTCTACTGGTAGTTTTTTAGGGAACCTCCATACTGTTCTCCATAGTGGCTGTATCAATTCACATTCCCACCAGCAGTGCAAGAGGGTTCCCTTTTCTCCACACCCTCTCCAGCATTTATTATTTCTAGATTTTTTTGATGATGGCCATTCTGACTGGTGTGAGATGATATCTCATTGTAGTTTTGGTGTGCATTTCTCTAATAATTAGTGATGTTGAGCATTCTTTCGTGTGTTTGTTGGCAGTCTGTATATCTTCTTTGGAGAAATGTCTATTTAGGTCTTCTGCCCATTTTTGGATTGGGTTGTTTGTTTTTCTGATATTGAGCTATACCTTTTTAAAGTGTTAGTTGCCACATAAGAAATGACATTATTAAAAAATTTTATTAACTTAGAAACAATTTCCAGAACAGTGGTTATTGATTAATATGTGCTAGTGGAGAGTTTTATAATCACTTTTCAATTATCCATGCTAATTACAGCCAACAAAACATACATATTTGAAAGGTGTTGCTGACCCTCAAATAATGTTTATCAGGGATTTAGGCTTTACTCTAGTAAACAAAATGGAAAAGGGGAACAAGAGAGTTAAAAGGTTGGATCATCCCTGAACCAATAATACACTGAATGTTCCTGGTATTTAAAAGTTAAACATATGTTTGTTGGTAAAAATAAAAAAATAAAAGTTAAACATACTAAATTTCTATTAACTTGGAAAAAATCTGTATAATGTCCAGGTTTTAAAATAGGTAATTAGTTAGTTGTTTACTTATATTTTATATAATTAGATCATTGTGTAAATGAGGTCAAAATGGTGGGTTCAGTTTTCCTTCCCATTGCTAAGTTTCTTTAAAGAAAAGAAACATTACTGTGGACAGCATCTGAGCATGTCAAAACCATGCTAGAGAAAATCCTAATGTAGTTTTCTCAGAGCTTGACAGAACACAGCCAAAAAATTTTAAGTTAATGTCTTCCTGGTAGTGGGCTTTGTTTTATTTTTAAATAAAGCATGGTATATATTTTGTATATTTTAAGTCTTCAAGTTTTGTGAAAATATTTAACAAATATAGTTTTTAAATTCTAGCTAACAGCACAGAATACTAGGTCTATTATTAATAATCGCTTGTTCTAACAGGACAGACCACTTGTATGCCTTCTTCATTCAGTGGAGTCCAGAAATATATGCAGAAGATACTGGTGAATATACCAGAGAACCTGGATTTATAGTAGTAAAAAAGATTGAAGAATCGGAAACAAATGAGGATTCTACTAATGAAGCAGCAGCTAGAGAATGGGAGGTAAGGGGGAAAATGTGAAGATTTCATTTATCTTTTTGCTTTGTGTGAATTTATAGTTTTATAGTAGTTACAGGCAAAGTGCAAGTGATCTTTGTACGAAAGAGTAATTTTTTAAAGGTTCACTGTCCATGTATATACATGTTTATTGAATAAATCTGATTAGTAACTTTGGTTTATTCCTATTTGTCATTTTCCTTTTCCTTTAAAATACTAGAGAAGCAACCTATAGCAATAAAATGCTTTTTATTGAGTGAACTTTAGAATAATATTAACTGCTGTTATACTAATTTTCATAAAATACTTATTTCAGATCTGATTTGTTTTGTTTTGTTTCTGATTTGTTTTAATGTTATCTCCTGCATGGAGGCGGTACAGCAGTTATTTAACTCATTCATGCAAATTAGCACTCCTTTCTCATAAGCTCATAAAGCATTATCTTGACATCAGTTTAGCAATAGTGCTAGGGAAATAAGCTGATGCTAATTTTACTAAGTAATGAAAGTTTTATGTGCTCAAATTTACTGAGCTTGTCTAAATGATCAGATTAACACTAATCAACTTTTTATAACCCCTCTTAGATCCATCTTTTAGTATTACATATTATGTTTTTACATGCTTTGTCTTGTGGGATTGATAGGGTGGGTGACAGTATCCAGTTTCTCTCTTGTTATGGTTGCCTGGATTAACCTCTTTGTGCATTAGAAAATACAAAGCAGATGCTAAAATGTGATAATAAACTGAATCAAATTTTGTTATCCATGTGGTGTTAATGTTTGCAGTTGTTTATGTGATGAATGTATTGTGTATGTACTTAACATGTATAATGATTGACGGTATACATGGCATGTCTTTTGTTTAAAATGCAAACCTGATTTTGTATGTGCCTAAGTCCATTCTGTGGTATATACAGCATCAGTTTCTGCTGTGACTACAACATAATGGAGGAAAAGAGTTTAACAGATTTTGAGCATTTATTTTGAGTTATTTTAATATTTAAACCAACATTATTAATCTTCTTACCAGCTTTATTCACAATAGGCACAAACTGGAAACAACCTGAATGCCTAACAGCAGGAGATTGGATAAATAAATTTCAGAATTTTATATAATTCCAAATAATGTAGCAATAAAAAGGTTCTATTGGTAACAACAACATGGATGAGTCTCAAAGATAATAGTTTAATAAAAGAAGCCAAGCCAAACATAAAAGACTATATACTGTATAATTCCATTTACATAAAATTCATAAGGGCAAAACTAATCAAAAGTCCACCAGACTACCTGTTTCTGGGAGTTTAGGGTTTGGCAAGGGGCAGGAGGGAACTTTATATAGAGTACTGGAGATGGTCGGTATTTTATTCTTGGTGATGATTTACATGGGTGTTCACATGTACAAAATAATCCCTATGTATTTAAAATTAGTTTTAGGATACTTTTAAAATAGCCCCGGTGATCAAAGGTAGTAACAATAGAAGGTAGAGTGGAAGGGGATAAAATAAAGTTTTTAAAAAATGTATTACCTAGTTAATAAGACAGGATTTAGTGACAATTAGGTAATGGTGAAGTTTCTAACTTGGGTGGCAAGGTGGATGGCAATATTTTCAATCAGGTAAGGGAGTTGAGAGTTTTCTCTCCTTTGGGATTGGAATACTTAACTTTGGAAATAATAGACTTTTATTATATTTTTTTGAGTATTGACATTTTGATTCAAAGGAACTGCCTCAGTTCTTGTGGAAGACTCTTCAGGTTATGATTTCTAAAGAAAAAAAAGGTCCCCTCACTTGTTTTCAACTAGAATTGATTCAAATAAAAAGATGGATGATAAAAAATTTAATTTTAAAAACTTTTTTTGCTGCCTTGTCTAGAAACATTTTGTTGCTCTATCTAATATAGTAGCCACTGTTGACGTGGCTATCGAGTACTTGAAACGTGGCTAATGCAACTAAGGAATTGAAGTTTTAATTCTATTTACTTTTAAATAATTTAAATGTAAAAACCGATACTTGATTCAGTATTGGATGACGTTTAAATATGTTTGGAACAACTTGGATATATGAATCTATTCTTTCAACTATAAATTTCATGAAATCTAAATATGATCTAAGTAAGTTCAGGTATTTCCTATGAAATTTGGTGTCTGCATTGAGATGTAGTTAAAATATACTAATTCCTATAGATACAATAGCCCCTAGCCACTTGTAGCTGTAGAGCACTTGAAATGTGGCTAGTCCAAATAGAGATAATCTGTAAATACAAAATATTTACTGGATTTTAAAGATTTAGAATTGAAAGAAAAAAATGTAAGATTAATTTTTATATTGATTATGTTGAAATAATATTTTGGATATATTGGGTGAAGTAAATATATTAAAATTGATTTAACTTTTTTTTTTTCCTTTTTTCATGTGTCCACTAGAAAATTTGTACTTGCATATGTCTTGCATTGTATTTCTCTTGTATAGTGTTGGTCTAGTGCCTGATAGCTACTAAGTACCTAAAAAGTTGTTGTTGCTTTTTTTCTCCATCAAAAGTCTGTTGTTTACCTCAGGCCTCACTCTTGGTGTTGTACATTCTGTGGGTTTCAAGAAATGTAAAACGACATAAAAAGTATTTTAAATGTTAAAAGGATGTTTTTTTAAAAAGGAATTTGACTAGAGACATATATAAAATAAGAGTAATTCAAAATTTCTACCTACGGCCGGAGAAGAGGTGACTTAGAATTTAGGATGAATTTATTATGAATTTATTTCATGCTAACATGAAATTTATACATTGAGGAAACTTCTGCATATGATAAACTCACCTCCTCTACTACTTCTCTTCTGTTTCCTTCCTGTCCCCCTACCTCTGTAAGTGGCATGAAGGCAGGGTTTTATGGGTTTCATACACTGTCTGCAGAGCTAAGAACAGTACAGGCACATAATCCATCCTCGATAAATACTTACAGCATTAATGAATAAATTTGGACATAGATTAAAATAAATTATGAAACTTGTACTTATTAAAAATTGATCTGTATCCTAAAATAAGTTCTTGTGTCACTTGTAGTAAATATTTTGTCATAAAGCCATAGACTCTGGAAGTTGGAATTAACTGACAGTTCAGCCTCTCTCATTTTACATTTTACACTATTCTTGGTTCTGCTGTAATATATTTAGTGATAAGAAACTTACTACCTCAAAGGGCAGTACTTTTCAGTTTCGGACAGTTGTGTTAGAAAGTTCTTTCTCTTAGTGATTTAAAGACGCATACCTGTGTAAGTTTAATACATTTGTCTTTGTTCTTCCTTCCAGTGCACATTAGTAACAACATATTTTTCTATATACTATGATACTATGAAAATTTATTATCAAATATTAATATTTAAATATAATTATTATTATTTATTATTATTATCTTCCTTTTTAATCCTCTACCAGGGTTATTTTCCCTGGTACTTCTGTTTGACTTTAGTAACTCTTCTTTGATCTTACACTATCCTCATCATTACCCTAAAAGGATTCATTAACTGTGGCACCCCAAATTACTAAAATGTGCACCTTTTGTAGCAAGAAGAATTCTACAATATTTGAAACAATTTCAGATCCCAAATGTGCAAATTGAAAGTCAGTTCTGAAGATAATTAGAAAAGGTTGGAATTCAAGAATTAGAAATGATGAGAAAAGGAAAAAAAGGAGAGCAGTATTAGAGATTTGTACAGTGAATTCCAGAGAGAAGTGAGAGCAGCAGAAACCTACCTTTACTAGCAAAGAGAAAAGGTAGCTAAATTTTAAGATCGTCAGGAGTAAGAGCCCCCCCTTAAGATACATTAGAACTAAGATTCCTGAATATTGGGAGAAAGAATCTAGAAATACTATACATGTAACTCAAGATGTGTAACAGATTGATGTTATTTAATATGTACTCTTTATTGTTCTAGTTTAGTCATTAGTCAATATAAATATAGTTAGCATAAAACATCAGGTTACCTCAACATTGTTTCTTTTTTAACCATACTGTCTTGAGTTTCTTAATTATGAATTCTTCTGCTGTTGGTAGTTTAATAACCCTACCTTGCGACTGAAAAGGAGCAATTGTAGAGTCTTCTGGTTTCTGCCAGTACTCAGTGCAAGAAGTCAGTAGAGCATGTTTACTGAGGATAATATTTTATGTGGGCCTTTGCAGTTTTGTGAGAAATATTACTTGCTTTTTTGATGGGGAGTGTTTTTATGGATGTTCACTGAAAAGGAAAATACACTAATGGCATTTCAGCAGTGTCAGGTAAAGGTGGGAAAAGATGCCTATTTTGACCCCTACTGTTTGCTGATGATTGTGCTTTGATTTGATTAATCCATAAATACAGAGATTAATAGTATAGTGAATTTGCATGCGCCACTCAGCTTTGTCAACTTATTTTATCTGTAATCCTTCCTTTTCCCCAGGTCACGTTTCTTCAAATGTGATAAAAATGTTTAAAATACACGTAATATGAATGTATTTTTACTGTTTGCTGTTTGAATTGGCATCCAACTAAGGTTTAGATGTTTCAATTAGTTAAAACGTCTCTTAATTCTCTGTAGATGTAGGTTCTCCCTCCATTTGTTTGCCTTGCTTTGCTTTTTTACCTTGTAATTTTAGCTTTTAAGAAATCATATTTTTCCTGTAGAATGTCCCATAGTCTGGATTTTGCTGATCACATCCCCACAGCCTTACTGACATGTTCTTCTGCCTTGAATTTCCTATAAATCAATATTTAGATCTATTTCATCCCACTTAATCATAGACTATTATCTTTATTTTACAGATAATTTCTCTAAGCTTGTTTCTTAAGCTTAATTTTAGCTAAAATCCTCAAAGTGGTTAATGTGTAATTCAGAGACTATACTCTTTACCACACCAAGTTCTCAACCTAGGCAGAACCTTTGAATCATCTGGGGGAGCTTTCAAAAATCTTAATACTCAGGGTCACCTCAGAGCAATTAAATCAGAAGCCTTGGGGTGGGACCTACTTATCAGTGTTCTTTTAAAGCTCCTCAGGTGATTACATTGTACAGTAGAGGTGGAATAACTACTGTACTACCCCAAGCCACCACTTTGGGTGTTGTGTTAAACATATATAATGCTAAGACAAAAGATACTTTCAGACTATATTGGTCATAATATACTTTAATTTTCAAGTGTCTGTCATGCAAGTTACAATGTATAAAACATTTTCAAAATATTCCCCTTATTTTGGTGTTGCATCTGCACACCAAAAACATAAATTTGCTTCACTGTGGAGAAACTTTCTTTAATCATTTTATGCTTTGATTTTTAAAAAGATTTCTTATCAATAGTAGCAATCCTGACATAGTTACTTCAGGCATAGCTCCCTTACATACCGAAGGACTCCTATCACCTTATGTACTCAGAGGCACTACAAGGAAAGGGAAATCAAGAAATATACCAGGCCTTCCATACTTTTTTTTTCGTTGATCTGTGCCTGTTGAACTTATCTATCAAATGCGCTTTAAGGTTTGATGTACTTGACAAGTACCCAAGTGTCCAATGGTATAGTCTAAAGCAGTGCCTACCACAGTAAGCCTGAAATAACTTTGAAGCTTGTTTTATCTTTAAGGTTCATGTGAATTTTGCATTTATCTTCTTAATTTATCTGATGTACCTAAAAAACTTTAAAAATTCGTATCATGAAATAAAAATGATGCTACAGTAATACAGATCAGTTTTATCCTGTCACCAGGTACCATGGCACATAACTACACCCCTCAGGCTTTATTACTCTCGACCCCAAATACCAACTTCAATAGGCACTCTACTAGAATCCTCTGAAAGTTTTAGGTTTCAGCTTGTCACATGTGTTGAGTGTACCAGTCTTGCTGGTTGATGACATGCCTCAAAAGTAGAACTTTTGAAGTTAAAATTGCTTGTTGTACCACTTCCTTTGGGTTGACATTCCACTCCTTTTGGGATAAGAGCTGGCAGAAAAAGTTTTCAATTTTTTTTCATCTCTAATTTTATACCACTTGTAGTGCAGTATCTCTCATACTCCAGACCTACTAATTAAAACATCCAGTGGTCAAAACAACTAAGAAATTGACTTTTATTAAATTAGCTTTAATTGATTTATTTAAAAGTTTACCTCCCAGACTTATGCTTGTTGGTTAAATTTTAAAATACAAGTTTAGTAAGATTGTATCCCCAGGTTTATCCTTGTTGATTAAATTTTAAAATATGGATTTACTAAAATTACATGCCCATAGTAAATTATATAATGTATTAGTGCTTTTCATTTTTAAAAGCAATGATTGTTATTAGAAGATTACTCTGGTTTACTTCTTACTTCTTACACTTGCCAAAGTATTGATAAAAATATGTTCCATTCAGTGGTTTCTGATATGACTTGTAAGTCCTTTTTAGGTGCTTGACATTACTCACATTTTCTCAAATAATCAAAGCTTTCATTGAAGTGATAGTGTAAGTGTAAATATATTGGCTGCTTATTAAATAAACCTGTACAAAGGTTTTGTAGTTACTCCAAGTATTTTAGAATCTGCTTTCTGGCGTAGATAATTTTGTAACTCATTTATAGGATCTTCCCATTTTGACATTAATTTTTAATGTTCTCCATTTTAGTTATATAAATTTAATATATTTAACCTAATCTTAGCAATTTAGGCTATAAAATTTATCATATTATATCCTTATTGATTTGGCTTTGCACTAGGATGTGGTAATCATCATGTGGAATCAGTTCTGTTTTCTTAGTTGTCACTAATTAAGTAGAGTTATTGCCGTGGTTGTTTATTAGGTTTCTCAGAGAAGACTAACAGTTTGGTATTGCTGCAACTTCTGAGAAGCACCAGTATCAGGAGGCTTCAATTGTTTGATTAATGTTTTACTTCTTAAGCTGCCAAACAATGAGTATTCTGGTGTTCATTTTCTTAAACACATGGGTTGTTTTTTTCTTTCGTTTTGTTTTTTAAATTAAAGCACAAGTAATGCCAAGGTTAAAATTGAGTCAATATATAAAACAAAATTCCTCATCTCTTAGCCTAGCCTGAAAAATCCATACAGAATTGATTTTGTTCAAAATGAAAGTAGTCTCTATCTCTAAGTCACTAAGTAGAGGTCACATTTCTCAGATAAAAGCAATTAAAGAAGAATATACTTTTTTTTACATTGATCTAATCACATAGGATTACAAATCATAATGCCAAAGAAATTTAGTAAATATGAAAAATTCATAAATCAAAAGCATTAAAAACAATTAAAATTTATGAGTTAATACAGATTGTCTTATATAATATTTCTATATTGAGTATTTTTTAAACCTCTTTATTGAGGTATGATTGATATACAAAAAGCTGTGCATATTTAATATATACAACTTGATGAGTTTGGAGACAAGTGTATATCCATGCAACCATCACCACAGTCTATGCCGTAAACATTCATCTCCAGAAGTTTCTTCTCACCTCTTTATAGTTATTATTTTGTAATAAGAGCACTTAACATAAGATTTACCTTCTTAGCAAATTTTCAAGTATATAGTACGGTATTATTATAGGCACTGTGCTGTAGAGTAGGTCTCTAGTTCTAGGCTATTATGTTTTTTCATATTAGCATTTAGCACCCAGGAGTCATTATGGTCTGTTTTGACTATTACTGATGTTAACTACCTCAGGAAAGTATTGAACCAATGCTTTGCTTTCCCTATTAATAATCTATCTCAGTTACTAGCCAAAAGCTATAGACTATAAAATTTCTATTAAAGCACAAAATGTCTAATTGATATTGTGAGAAGGGATGAATGAATGACAGACTATTTTATGATTTTAAAAATTAAAATATTACTTTAAATATTGAGTAGGGTAGATAATGTATTATTGCTTCTAGAAGACCGCTCCCAACTTAGAGGATATCAGATATAAGGTAATTCAGTAATTTCAGCCCTGATAAAGAAAGTAAAGGAAAAAACATTAAGTTGAATATGTGAATTATGAGAACAGATTATGTTCAACCTTAAGCTGGTTATGTTTTTAAAAGTGCTTCATTTTATAGCCTGTCATTTTACATTTTTAATGCTAAATTGACATCTGCTTCAAGCCCTGGGGTGTCTAGACAAATTTAAATGACCTAGCATTATGTTTTCTGAGTATTATGAAAAAAGAAAGGGCAAGAAGGAGATTTACTGAGCTCATTTTATGTCTGCTAGGTAGGTATTGTATTTATTAAATGGAAGCATTTGGCTTCAAGAAACAGAAAATCACACTTAAAATAGCTTAGACCAGTTGATTTTTCTTTTTCAATTGAGGTATAAATAACATATAACATATTAGTTTCCGATGTACAGCATTATGATTTGATATTTGTATATACTGTGAAATGATCACCACAGTAAGTCTAGTTAACCTTTTTTGTGATACTTTTAAGATCTATTTACTCTCTTAGCAACTTTCAAATATATAATGCAGTATTATTAATTATATTCACCATGCTATATATTATATCCTCATGACTTATTTTATAATTGGAGGTTTGTACCTTTGAACCCCCCTTCACTCATTTTGCCCTCCCCAATGCCACCCCCCAACCCCCTGGCAACCACCAATCTGTTTCCTGTATCTATGAGCTTCATTTTCTGTTGTTGTTTTAAATTCCACGTATAAATGAGGTCATATGATATTTGTCTTTCTCTGTCTGACTTATTTCACTTAGCTAATGAACTCAGGGTCCATCCATGTTGTTGCAGGTGGCAAGATTTCAGTCTTTTCCTGTTTTTGTTTTTTGGTTTTTTTTTTGCCTACGTAGTATTCCACTGTGTATCTATACCACATTTTCTTCATGCATTCATCCATTGATGGACACTTAAGTTGTTCCCATATCTTGGCTATTGTAAATAATGCTGCACTGAACATGGCAGTGCATGTATCTTTTAAAATTTATGTTTTCATTCTTCAGATAAATACCCAGGAGTGGAATTGCTAGATCATATGGTAGTTCTATTTTTAATTTTGGGGGGAACCTCAAAAAATATACTGTTTTCTATGGTAGCTACACCTATTTACAATCCCACCAATAGTGCATAAGGGTTTCCCTTTTCTCCTTTTTCTCGCCAATGCTTGTTATATCTTGTCTTTTTGATAATAGCCATTCTGACCGGTGTGAAGTGATATCTCATTGTAGTTTAGTTGTTTTTCAAAGTGTGGTCCCTAGACCACAGCCAGCAGCAATAGTATCTGTGAATTTGTTTAGAAAGTACAGGGAATCCCCTGATGGTCCAGTGGTTGGGACTCTCTGCTCAGGGCCCAGGTTCGATCCCTGCTCAGGGAACTAAAATACCACAAGCTGCAGCGCAGCCAAAAAAAAAAAAAATTTTTAAAATACACATTCTCAGGCACCATTGCAGTCAGCTTATCAGAAACTGGTTTTGGAGCCCAGTATTCTGTTTTAACAAATGTTCAAGTGATTCTGGTGTAGGCTAGAACTTGAGACCCACTGGTTTAGATCTTTAAGAACCCATCCTGTCTAGGCATGGAGCCAGCCTTCTCAGAAACACATGGCTGAAAAGATACCTTAGCAAAATCAAAACTGTATTAGGAAGAAGGTGTGGAGATGTATGCTGAGTAAGACAACCAATGAAATAGGCTATCCTTTGCATGGTGCATGTGTGTATATTTTTTAAAATCTCATTTAAACCACATTTTGGTATGCATATATTTCTAATTCTAGAAAATTCGGCTGGAAGTAATGATAGGTTTTCAGAAGAGCACCCCACTACCACCAAATTATCTAATGCTGTTGGTGTGTGCCGAGGGAGTGCAGGGATGGGGGTTGGCGACCACAGTTCACTATGTATATAATTGAACCCTGTATTGTAAAGCTGGTGTGGAGATGGGTATAGTGTGCCTACAAGGGACTGTGGGAGAGCGATCTTAAGGTAAGTGTGGTGGAGCTGGTGGGGGAGTTAGGGAGGTGACTGGTATGAGTGGCATGGCAGGGTGGATATTCATCAGGGGGTGTGCTGTGTCTTGTGCATGCACGTGCTGGAATGTGCAGGAAGGAGATGGGGGGGTGTGGGTATGGTGCAGCATTGTGTATACTAGAAAGGTAGCTGTGTGTGTGTGAAGGGTGGCATTGTGTACACAGCTTTGTGTGTACACACAACAAGGTAAAGGGGGAGGAGCAGTCTTAGCTTAAAATGGAAGAAATATTCAGTATATCATATGGCATTGATATTCTAGTTAAAATTGAGGTAATCTAGGTGATTATAGTTTATAGTCATAATAATATTTAATCTTAAAAATTCACTTATATTCAGGATACCCCTGGTTAGTGAAGTATACATAGGCATAGTAAATATAAGTACTTTTTCAAGAAACTAGATGTTAGAAAATGCAGTTTAAAAATGGACTGTGTTAATACTAAAAGGAATTTTCAGATCACACTGAATATCTGTATAGGATTTATTTGTAGTAGATTGGCTTCATTTTTACATAGTCATTCTAAAAGTTTGAGGATTGAAGGGTCCTCAAAGGATGTTTTACTGCTTAAAAAATACATGTAAGATGAAATGTATAGGACTCTTAGATGTAAATGAGGAACAGAATTTTATGACTGTATGAGCAAATTGTAAAATGTTAATTCAAATCATTTGTGTACTTTGGGAGGGACTCTGGAAACTGTACTGATTACTTTTTTATGACTGGGTTATTTTTAGTATATTTCTTAGTGTACTGGTATTTGGAAATACATGCTCTGTATCTTTAAGCTTTTGAATCCTTTCTCTGCACATTTGGGTACAGTGCAACCAAACTTAAACATGGGAAATCCTCTCTTCCCTCCCCAGCTTTACAGTCTCCACTCAGGACTATCTTTGCAATGGATACTACTTAGTGATTAGCTCTCTGTCTTGTCAATCAAATCTTTGTCTCCAGCAAACTGTTTTGTCACTGTAGTAGGGCTCTTGTGCTAGAAATGTATTTTTGACAGAGGAAGAATGCTTTTTAAAACAGTTCTTAGGAGATTTGATGTAACTTAATTTGCCCTGGAAAGGAAATGTCTCGTCTCTGGTATGGGAAAAAGGGGAGAAGGCATCAACCAATTAATCAAAAATATACTCTGGTAAATCTTAGTCGATGATTTCAGTTTCTATATTTATTAGTCTTTGTATGGTGACATTCTGAAAAATTGTATAATTTAAAAGTTTAAGTATAGAGAATATTTATAGAATACAAAATTGTATGATTATAAAAGTGTACCTTAATTTAAGCTATTTCTGCTAATCATAAATATCTTCAAAAAGGAAATGAATAAGGGACTGTAATTTTGGTTTGTGGAAGTGTTTTGGTTTTCCTGTTCTACATCAACAGGAAGTTATCAAACCTTTATTACTGCCTTAATTTTTAATTTAACTTTGTAGGAAAATATTTGGAATTTTTGTTTTGCTTAAAAATAAATTTAGTAGAACTATCTTAGTGAATTAACTTTAATTTTTATTGACTGGATCCCAGACTAAATATAATTTTGTGTTTTAAGACTATTATTTTAGCAATCCAAGAAAAGTCTTTCTCAAGCTATCCAAAAAGTTTCAAGCATTGTTGCCTAATACAAAATGATAATGGTACTCTGTGATGATAAATGATACTCTAATAAAGAAATATCTGACTCAACCTTACTAATTTTAAGAATCCTAGATATTTTTCAGTATAAGTATGTATGCATTATTTGTTAGAAAATGTATTGCCAGTTGTTTTTTCTTTGGTAATTTAAGATTATATCTTGCCTTATGAATATTAATTTTATTTTTACTGAGATTATAGATGATTTAAATGAGACTAGACATATACTTAGAACCGGGAGTGACTTTGGAAGATGCCCCCAAAGCAGCTTGCCACCCTTAAATGTTAAACATGTAAAAATATCAAAATGATTTCCATTGGTGGTGGTGTAATTTGGCTCGAGAGTACTTTTTTATGTCTTTTTATTTTTAAGTTGAATGATTTCAAGTTTTTGTTTATGAAACATCAGCACAGAGTGGTTTAGGCATCTGAAATGATTGAATTTGTTAAAATTCTGATCAGGTTATCCGATTAGCCAATTAGCATAGCTTTTTTTTTTTTTAAACCAAGAACAGTGATGCTATGCATGTATTTTTTTGATTTGCAGTTTGAATTAACATTTATCATTAGTTTGCTAATACTGTAATATAGTTTAATTTGTTACAAATACAGGCAAAATGTGGATATTTTGAACTTTATAGGTCATTATAATGTACATCACACACTTACAGTCACCAGTTCCTTTTTAACCTCATAGGAAGCTGTTATGTTATTTTTTCAGATATGAGAGTGTGCTTCTCACTGGTCCTCAGCTCTGCACATAGAGTTTATATATGTTGTTTCACTTAACCTTCACAATAACCTTGCAAAGTCAGTAGTATTACTTCCCATTTTAAAGGTGAAAATTCATATCGAGTGGTTTACTGAACTAAGTTGTCATGGAGCACAGAGACAGCTAGACCCTAGCATATTCATTACCTCGCCAGGATGTCTTTGAGAGTTTTATAAAATGGTACAATACATTATGATGTGTCTTGGTGTGTAGACAAGCGCAAGTCCCAGTTTTCTAGCTGTTTTCCTTGCTTTGGAGTAGAAATCCTAGAAGCTGTAGGGTAGGAGAAAGACTTAAGGAAATACGAATTAAAATGATAGCAGTTCTTTTACTTGTTTTGTAGATTGAAATTTCCTCTAAGATTCTGCCAGAGAGGGAGCTCTTCCACTTTAAAACTGAAAATAAAAAATAATTTTTCGAGGAGTATAACAAATATTTTAGAACAAATAAAATTTCTCATTTTTGGACTTCGTATTTTGTAACTTCTTACAGTTCTTCATAACTTTACTCAACTGATTAGTAGAATGGTATTACTTAAGTAATAAATAGTCTTATAGCTAGTATTGATATGGCCATATATTTATGTAAACTAGGACAGTTTTCTAAATGCTTAGTAACTGTGTGTTAACCAGAGATAGATTATTTGCATTTTGTAAATGAATTAAAGTCTCAAAGATAATAGGACTAATAGTTAGAATATGCTCCAAAATATATGGAATAAAGTTAAACCTTTGCCAGTTAGCTTGGGTGAGAACCATGTTGATGAAACATGCTTAACTTTATCTTTTCCTTATACGTTTTTTATTGAGGTATAGTTGATTTACAGTATATTATTTTCAGGTGTACAACATAGTGATTCAAAATTTTTGTAGATTATAATCCATTGATAATTATTATAAAATACTGGCTATGTTCCCTGTGCTGTACAATATATACTTGTAGCCTATTTATTTTATACATAGTAGTTTCTGCATCCTAAACCCCTACCCCTGTATCACCTCTTTCCACTGATAACCATTAGTTTGTTCTCTATATCTGTGAGTCTGTTTCTTTTTTATTATATTCACTAATTTTTTAGATTCCACCTATAAGTGATAACATACAGTACTCGTTTGTCTCTAAGCATAATACCCTCTAGGTTCATCCATGTTGTTGCAAATGGCAAAATTTGGTTTTGTTTTTCTGGTTTTTGTTTTTTTAATTTTTTAAAAAAATTTTGTTTTTACTACTACTGAGTAGTAGTCTGTTGTATATACACCACATTTTTAGGCATTCATCTGTTGATGGACACTTAGGTAACTTCCATATCTTGGCTAAATTGTAAATAATTGTAAATAATGCTGTTAGGAAAATTGGAGTGCATATATCTTTTCTAAGTGTTTTTGTTTTCTTTGGGTATATACCCAGGAATAGAATTGCAGTTCTTTTTAGTTCTCTGAGGAACCTTCATTCTGTTTTCCACAATGGCTACACCAATTTATATTCCCACCAAAAGTGTGCCAGGGTTCCCTTTTCTCCACATCCTCGCCAGCATTTGTTAATTTGTGTTCTTTTTGACGATACCCATTTTGACAGGTGTGAGGTGATACCTCATTGTGGTTTTGACTTGCATTTCCCTGATGATTAGCAATGTTGAGCATCTTCTCATGTGCCTGTTGGCCATCTCTAGGTCTTCTGTGGAAAAATGTCTATTCTGGACTTCTGTCCATATTTTAATTGGGTTTTTTGATACTGAGCTCTATGAGCTGTTCATGTATTTTGGGTATTAAACACTTATCAGTCATATTATTTGCAAGTGTTTTCTCCCATTCAGTAGGCTGTCTTCGTTTTGTCAGTGGTTTCCTCTGCTGTGCCAAAGCTTTAAATTTAGTTAGGTCCTGTGTGTTTATTTTTGCTTTTGTTTCCTTTGCCTGAGGAGATGGATCCAAAAAAATAATTCTAAGATTCATGTCAAATAGTGTTCTGCCTAGTAGTTTTCTTCTAGTAATTTTATGGTTTCTGGTCTTACATTTAGTTCTTTAATCCATTTTGAGTTAATTTTTGTATATGGTGTGAGAAAATGTTCTAATTTCATTTTTTACATGCAGATATCTAGTTTTCCCAGTACCATTTATTGAAGAGACTGTCTATCCCCCATTGTACATTCCTGCCTTCTTTGTCATAGATAAATTGACCATATGTGGGTTAATATTTGGGTTCTCTGTTCTGTTCCATTGATCTATGTGTCTGTTTTTGTGCCACTACCATACTGTATTGATTACTGTAGCTTTTTAGTATAATCTGAAGTCAGGGAGTGTGACACCGCCAACTTTGTTCTTCTTTCTCAAGATTGTTTTGGCTATTTGGGGTCTTTGGTGTTTCCATACAAATTTTTAAAATATTTGTTCTAGTTCTCTGAAAAATGCCATTGGAATTTTGATAGGAATTGCATTGAATCTGTAGATTGCCTTGGGTAGTATAGTCATTTTAACAATATTAATTCTTTCAATCCATGAACACAGTGTATCTTTCCATCTGTTTGTGTCATCTTCAATTTCTTTCATCAGTGCACTACAGTTTTTCAAGTATAGGACCATTACCTCCTTAGGTAAGGTTATTCCTAAGTATTATTTTTGATGTGATGGTAAATGAGATTGTTTCCTTAATTTCTCTTTCTGTTAGCTTGTTGTTGGTGTATAGAAATGAAATAGATTGCTGTATATTAATTTAGTATCCTGCAGCTTTACCAAATTCATTGATGATCTATAGTAGTCTTTTGGTGGCATCTTAAGGATTTTCTATGTATAGTATCATACCATCTGCAAATAGTGACAGTTTTACTTCTTCCTTTCCAATTTGTATCTCTTTGTTTTTCCCCTTGTTTAATTGCTATAGTTAAGATTTCCAGTACTGTGTTCAATAAAAGTGGCAAGATTGGGCATCCTTGTCTTATTCCTTATCTTAGAGGAAGTGCTTTCAGCTTTTCACCATTGAGTATAATATTAGCTGTGAGCTTCTCGTACATGGCCTTTATTATGTTGAGGTACGTTCCCTCTATACCCACTGTCTGGAATGTTTTTATCATAAATGGATGTTGAATTTTGTCAAAAGCTTTTTCTGCATCTATCAAAATGATCATATGGTTTTTATTCTTCAATTTGTTAATGCGGTATATCACACTGATTGATTTGCAGATATTGAGCCATCCTTTCATCCCTGGGATAAATCCCACTTACTCATGGTGTATGATCCTTTTAATGTTTTGTTGGGTTCGGTTTTCTAATATTTTGTTGAGGATTTTTGTACCTATGTTTATCATTGATACTGACCTATAATTTTTTGTGTGTGTGATAGCTTTGGTTTCAGTATCTGGGTAATGCTGGCCTCATAGAATGAATTCAGAAGTGTTCTTTTCTCTGCAGTGTTTTGGAATACTTTGAGAAGAATAGGTGTTAACTCTTTGCTAAATGTTTGGTACAATTCACCTATTAAGCCGTCTGGTCCTAGACTTGTTTGATGGGAACTTTTATTACTAACTCAGTTTCATTACTGGTATTTGGTCTGTTCACATTTTCTCTTTCTTCCCAGTTTATGCTTGGGAGATTGTACATTTGTAGGAATTTGTCCATTTCTTCTAGGTTGTCCATTTTATTGTCATATAGCTGTCCACAGTAATCTGTTATGATTTCTCATCCTTTTTCATTTCTGATTTTATTGAATTGGGCCTTCTCTCTTTTTTTCTTGATGAGTCAGGCTAAAGGTTCATCAATTTTGTTTATCTTTTAGTTTATCTCTTAGTTTCACTAATCTTTTCTATTTTTTTTTTTTTAGTCTCCATTTCATTTATTTCTGCTTCTATCTTTATGATTTCTTTCCTTCTACTAACTTTGTGTTTTGTTTATTCTTTTTCTAGTTCTTTTAGGTGTAAGGTTAGGTTGATTATTGGAGATTTTTCTTGTTTCCTGAGGTAAGCTTGTATCGCTATATACTTCCCTCTTTTAACTGCTTTTGCTTTTTGATTTTGGATCATTGTGATTCATATTCATCTGTCTCCAGGTATTTTTTGATTTCTTCAGTGATCCATTGTTTGTTTAGTAGGATATTGTTTAGCCTCCATATATTTGTATTTTTTTGCAGCTTTTTTTCTTGTAGTCGATTTCTAGTCTCATATCACTCTGGTCAGATTAGATGCGTGATATGATTTCAATTTTCTTAAATTTACTGAGGCTTGTTTTGTGGCCTAGCATGTGATGTATCTTGGAAAATGTTTCATTTGCACTTGAAAAGAATGTATACTCTGCTGCTTTTGGATGCAGTATTCCATATATATCTATTAACTTCATCTGGTCTAATGTGTCATTTAAGGCCGGTGTTTCCTTATTGATATTCTGTCGGGATGATGTAAGTGGGGTGTTAATGGCCTCTGCTATTATTGTGTTACTGTCAGTTTCTTTCTTTATTTCTGTTAATATTTTCTGTGTTAGGTGGTCCTATGTTGGGTGCATATATATTTACAGTTGCTATATCTTCTTCCTGGATTGATCCGTTTATCATTATGTAAGGCCCTTCTTTGTGTCTTGTAACAGCCTTGTTTTAAAGTATTTTGTCTGATAGAAGTAGTGCTACCCTGACTTTCTTTTGATTTCCTTTTGCATGGCATATGTTTTTCTATCTCCTCATTTTCAGTCTGTGTGTGTCTGACTTCTTAAGACAGCATATATACAGGTCTTGTTTTTGTATGCATTCAACCACTCCATGACTTTCGATTGGAGCATTTAGTCCATTTACATTTAAAGTAATTATTGATCTGTATGTACTTATTGCCATTTTGTTAATTGTTTTTGCAGTTCTTTTTTGTTCCTTTCTTTTGTTCTCTTCCCTTGTGATTTGATAACTATCATTAGTGTTACATGCAGATGCCCTTCTCATTTTTGTGTATCTGTTACAGATTTTTGGTTTGTGGTTGTATAAAAATTTACCATGAGGTTTTTATACACACACACACACACGCACACACACACACACACACACATAGCGAGCAAGCAATCTATATATGTATGTGATTATTTTAAATTGCTGTTCTCTTAATTTCAAATGCATTTCAACAACCCTGCATTTTTACTCTTCTCTCTTCACGTTTACTGTTTTTGACATTAACACTTTTCTTTTGAGTATCCCTTAAGTGTTTATCATGGATGTAGATGGTTTTACTACTTTTGTCTTTTAACCTTCCTACTAGCTTTTATGCAGTTGATTTACTACCTATTTGCCTTTACCAATGAGCTTTTTTGTTTAGTAATTTTCATGTTTCCAGTTGTGGCCTTTTCTTTTTCACTTAGAGAAGCCCATTTAACATTTCTTGTAAAGCTGATTTGGTGAACACTTTTACGTTTTGTCTGTAAAACTTCTAATGTCTCCATCAAATCTGATTGAGAGCCTTGCCAGGTAAAGTATTCTCAGTTGTACGTTTTTCCCTTTCATCATTTAAAATATATTGTGCTACTTCCTTCTATCCTGCAATGTTTCTACTAAAAATTCAGCTCATAGTCTTATGGGAGTTCCTTGTATATAAGTTGTTGCTTTTACCTTGCTGCCTTTAATATTCTCTTTATTTAAAATTTTTGCCATTTTAATTACAGTATGTCTTGCTGTGGTCCTCTTTGGGTTGATCATGTTTGGAACTCTGTGTGTCCTAGACCTGGATGTCTGTTCCCTTTCCTAGGTTAGGGAAGTCTTCAGTGATTATGTCTTCAGGTATTTTCTCTGCCCCTTTCTCTCTTCTTCTGTGACTCCTAGAATGCGAACGTTAGCACACTTGATGTTGTCCTAGAGGTCACTTAGTGTCCTCATTTCTTTTTATCCTTTCTCTTTTTTTCTGTTCCACTTCTGTGATTTCCACTACTCTGTCTTCCAGCTCGCTTATCCATTCCTCTGTATCATTTAGTCGAATGTCGATTCCTTCTAGTGTATTTTTCATTTTACTTTCTGGATTCTTCACCTCTGTTTGGTTGTTCTTTTATATTTTCTAACTCTTTGTTAAACACTTAAGATTTCTCACTCTGTTAATCTGTTTTTCTCCTGAGTTCTTTGATCATATCATGATCATTCCCTTGGTCCAAGGTCTAGTGCCTGTGTACTGGTTGGTGGGCCCTCTGGTAGGCTGGGCAATGTACAGGGGAGGCTGTGAGCTCAGGGGTTCTTAAGGCAGCCTGTCTGCTGTTGGGTGGCGCTGTGTCCCTGCTCAGTTAGTTGCTTGGCCTGAGGCACCTGGTACTGGTGCCTGTAGGTTGGTGGGCAGGGCTGGGTTCAGGTGCTAGTAAGGTAATGGGAAGATTCCAAATGGTACTTGCCAGCATCAATGTCCCCATGGTAGAACAAGCTCCCAAAGATGGCTTCTGCCAGTGTATGTGTCCCCAGGGTAAGCTCCTTTTGCCTCCTGCCTCTCCAGGAGACTCTCCAAGATCAACAGGCAGGTCTAACTCAGGCTCCTTTCAAATTACTGCTTCTGTCCCCAGTCCCAGAGTGTGTACGCCCTCTTAAGAGTGAAGTCTCTATTTCCTACAACCCTCTGGGTCTTCCAAAAGGAAGCCCCACTTGCCTTCAAAGTCAAACATTCTGGGGGCTTGTCTTTCCAGCACAGGACCCCTGAGTTTGGGAGCCTGACGTGGGGCTCAGACTCCTTGGGGAGAACTTCTGCAATAATTATTCTTCTGTTTCTGGTTCACCTACCAGGGGTATGGTCTTGACTGTACCATGACTCCACCCCTGCTGCCCATCTTCATTATATCTATAGCTGTAAAAGATCTTTTCTGATAGGTTCTGGTCTGTTTCACTGATAGTTGTTCTGTAAATAGTTGTAATTTTGGTGTGCTCATGTACTCAGGGTCTTTCTGCTCAGCCATCTTGCTATGTTTTCTTTATTTTTAAAGGCTGTTTTAGAGTTTATTCTGATAAATAACCTAAACTTTAATCTCTAATCATTTACTTGAAACTGTTTATATATTTGATATACCCATATACTATATCCTGCCTTTTTAGTGTCTGTCAATAAATTGTAATTCATGTGAAGGTTATAAGCTCATTTTATAAGGGTATAAGTTTAATCAGATTAAAGTCACAAAATATTAAATAACATCATTTTTTTCTATCAGTACTTCACTGAATTTTCTCATCTTTTCCTTTTTTTGTTGTTTTTAGGTCCTAATATATGACAAGATGAATTTTTTTTGTGTATTTTAGGTCTTTATATTTGAAAACACATGACATGATGAATTACTTACATCTGTATAGAAATTAGCTCACAGGTAGAATTTTAAGAACAAATTTAAATGTAAAACTCTTTCCAGGGACCTCAGCTAATGATTATAATACTGATTAAAATATTAATAATTACTTATACTAACACTATACACTTACCATGAGTTTTTTACTTAATCCTCAACCTGTGAAATATTGCTGCTTTCACCTTCATTTTACAAAACAGAGGCATATAACAGCCATACTCTGACCAATAAAGGTCAGAGCTGTGGTTTGAATCCAGGCATTCTATTCTGGCTGTAAGCTGTGCCCTTAAATTTTTTGCCATACGTGCTCTCAAAATCTTCAAACTATAACTAGGAGAAGGGGATTAACATTTATTTTGTACATTTGCTGTATCATTTTCTACTTTATATGTATCTTACACATACTATTATTTATTCCTCATAAGGTGCCTAAGATATGATTATTATTTCCATTTGAAAGACCAGAAATTGAGAGATTAAGTACGGTTGCTCAAGTTCACAAAACTAATATAATCAGACTTCCTTATCCACCAGTTCTGCATTCGATGGTTCTGCGTTTGCAGATTCAACCAACCACAGATTAACAATATTTGGAAAAACAATCCCAGGAAGTTCCAAAAAGCAAAACTTGAAGTTGCCACAATGCTGACCACTATTTACATAGCATTTACATTGTATTAGGTATTATAAGTAATATATAGATGATTTAAGGAGAGGATATGCATAGATTATATGCAAATACTGTGCTGTTTTCTATAAGGGACCTGAGCATCCATGGGTTTTGGTTTCTGTGAAGGTTTCTGGAAGCAATCCCTCAGGCATATGTAGGAACGACTATTAAACAGCATCAGAATTAAGACAGTTCTACAGCTAAACCTACTATACTGTGTTGCCTACCTATAGTACATATTCATGGGAAGTTTTTTAACTAGTGTTTATGCCTTATTGTATAAAACATCTTACTAATTATGTCACAACATAATTGAAAAGAGGACGTATACACATATATTCGGTGTAGAATATTTTTTCTTTATTTATTTGACTTAGTAGTTGAAAAGCATATTTATTACATATGTAAGTTGTGAGACATAATGATAAAATGAGTATTTGTGATCACACTCACTCATTCACTACCCAACTTAAGAACTAGAACGTTACCAGTGAAAGTGCATCATCCTATGTGTTCTTTCTCTGTCTCATCTCATGTCAACTCCAAATTGGTAACTACCTCCCTGAATTTTGTGTTTGCCTGGTTTTTTTCCCTGTTTTTCTTTAATTAACAGATTTTATTTTTTAGAGATTTTAGATTTTAGATTTACAGAAAAATTGAATGGGAAGTACAGAGAGCTCCCATATACCCCTTTCTCTCCAAACACAGTACCCCTGTTATTTACATCTTGTATTAATGTGGTACATGTTATAATTTATGAGCTAATACATATTATTATCACCCAAAGTCTGTAGTTTACATTAGGGTTCATTCTTTGTGTTACACATTCTATGGAATGACATGTATCTGCCATTACAGGATGATACAGTGTAGTCTCACTGCCTTCAAAATGCCCTGTGCTCCATCTGTTCATCCCTCCTTCCCTCCACTTGAGAACCACTGATGTTTTTAATCTTTCTATAGTCTTGCCTTTTCCAGAGTATCATCTACTTGGAATCGTATCATATGTAGCTTTTTCATATTGACTTCTTTCAGTTAGTAAAATGCATTTAAGGTTCCTCCCTGTCTTTTCATGGCTTTATAGCTCATTTCTTTTTAGTGCTGACATTTAATATTCCATTTTCTCAGTGTACCACAGTTTATCTGTTCACCTATAGAAGGACATTTTGGTTACTTCCAAGTTTTGACACTTATACTAAATAAAAGGTTGTTATAGACATTCATGTGCAGATTTTATGTGGACCTAAGTTTTCAGCTCATTTAGGTAAATACCAAGGAGTGTGACTGCTGGATTGTATAATAAGAGTATGTTCAGTTTTGTAACAGAAACTGCCAAACTGTTTTCCAAAGTGACTGTACCATTTTGTGCTCTACCAGCAATGAATGAGAGTTCCTGCTGCTCTGCATCCTCACCAGCATTTAATATTGTCAGTGCTTTCATTCTAAATAGGTGCGTAGTGGTATCCCATTGTTATTTTAATTTGCATTTTTCTGATGACATATGACATAGAGCATCTTTTCATATTCTTACATGTCCAGATCTTTAGTTCATGTTTTGTTTGTTATCTTGTTATTTTTTAAAAGTTCTTTGTATATTTTGGATAACATATTTATCAGCAATGTATTTTGCAAAGATTTTCTCCCAGTCCGTGGATTATTTTTTTATTCTCTTGACAGTGTCTGTTACAGAGCAGACGTTTTTAATTATAATGAAATCCAACTTACTAGTTTTTTTTATGGATCATGCTTTTGGTGTTCTATCTAAAAATGCATCTTCAAACCCATGTTCACCTAGATTTTTTTCTGTATTAGCTTCTAGTTGTTTTATACTTTTGCATTTTACATTTAGGTTGATGATCCATTTTGAGTTAATTTTTGTGAAAAGTATAAGGACTTTGTCTAGATTAACTTTTTTGTCTGTGGTTGTCCAGTTGTTCCACCACTGTTTGGTAGAAGACCATCCATTCTTCATTGCATTATCTTTGCTTCTTTGTCAAAAATCAATTGACTGTACTTGTGTGAGTCTATGTGTAGGTGCTCTCTTCCATTCCACTGATCTGTTTGTTCTTTTGCCAGTATCACAATCTTGATTACTTTATAGTAAGTCTTGAAGTTGAATAGTGTCAGTCATTCAGTTTTGTTCTTTTCCTTCATTACTGTGTTGGCATTGGGATCTTTCTACATAAACTTTAAATAATCAGTTTGCCTATATCCACAAAGTAACTTGGTGGGATTTTTATTGGAATCATGTTGAGTCTATAGACCAAGTTGGGAAAAACTGATATCTTGACAGTATTGTCTTCCTTTCCATATATATGAACATGGAATATCTCTTCATTTATTTAAATCTTCTTTGATTTCTTTCTTCAAAATTTTGTACTTCATGTATTTCATTTTTTTCTGTACTAATATAAATAGTATGGTTTTACATTTCAGATTCCAATTACTCATTGCTGATATATAGAAAAGCAGTTGACTTTTGTATATAACCTTACATCCTGCAAGCCTACTATGATTGCTTATTAATTCCAGTAGTTTTTGGATGATTCTTTAGAATTTTCTTTATAAACAATTATGTCATCTGCTAAGAGTTTTATTCCATCCTTTCCAATCTGTATACCTTTTATTTCCTTTTCTTGTTTTACTGCATTAGCTAGGTCTTCCAGTACAATGTTGAATAGGAGTGGGAAAGTATTTCATTTTTCACCATTATGTATGATGTTAGTTGTAGGATTTTTTTCGTTAGATGTTCTTTATCAAGTTGCAGGAGTTACCCTCTATTTCTAGGTTGCCAGGAGTTTTTATAATGAATGGTAGATTTTGACTAATGCTTTTTCCGTATCTATTTATGTGTAATAGATTATATCAGTTGATTTTCAAATGTTGAAATACCTTGCATATCCCTTGCATACCTGGAATTAAATCCCACTTGGTCACTATATAGATATCTTTTTTATGCATTGTTGGATTCAATTTGGTAATATTTTGTTGAGGTTTTTTTGCATGTATGTTCATGAGAGATATTGGTCTGTAGTTTGTCTTTCTTACAATGTCTTTGTTTATTTTTTATTAGGGTAGTGCTGGCCTCATAGAATGAATTGGGTAGTATTTTCTCTGCTTCTGTTTTTCTGGAAGAGATTGTAGAGATTTAGTATAATTTCTTCCTTAAATGTTTAATTGAATTCACTAGTGAATCTATCTGGATTCACTGAAGATGCTCCAGAGCTAGAGATCATACCACTTTGGGTTTCTTTGTAAGTACAAAATCAGCTGCCGTGGTGTATGCATTTTTGCTTTGCAAAAGTCAATATAATTAATTATATTGGCCAGAATGAAAATCTGTTCCGTTTTTTCTTTTTTCTATGATCATGTCTGTCATAGTGCTCAGCAATTTTGCATAGCTTTTCATAGAGTTACCTTGATGTTTACTGGTAGCTAATTCATTTTAGTTGGCTAGAACTGGGCCTGGTACTTTCTGTTTTGCAAGGCTATTAATTACTAATTCAATTTATTTAGTAGATATAGGGCTGTTCAGATGATTTGTTTCTTCTGTGTGAGTTTAGTGGTTTGTGTCTTTCAAGGAATTGGTCCATTTCATCTAGGTTTTCAAATTCGTAGGTATAGAGTTGTTTATAATATTCCTTTATTTTCCTTTATTATCAATAATGATGGCCTGTCTTCATTTATGATATAATTTATTTGTGTGTTCTTTTTCTTATTTTAGTTAGCCTGGCTAGAGGTTTATCAATTTTATTGATCTTTCCAAAGAACTGGTTTTTGGTTTTGTTGCGTTTTCTCTATTGATTTTCTGTTTTCTGTTTCACTGATTTCTACTCTGATTTTTTTCTATTATTTCTTTTCTTCAACTTCAGACTTAATTAACTCTTCTTTTTCTAGTTTCCTAAAATGGAAGCTGAGATTATTGATTTTAGATCTTTCTCTTTTCTTACATATGCATTCAGTGCTATAAATTTTCCTCTTAATTCCTGCTTTCACTGTATCCCCAAATTTTGGTAAGTTATATTTTTATTTAGTTCAGAATATTTTAAGTTTCTCCCAAGACTTTAATGATTATGTGTTAATTAGCAGTGTGTTGTTCTAAAGTAATTTGGGATTTTCGCACTATTTCTCTGTTACTGATTTCTAGTTTAATTTCATTGTGGTCTGAGAGCATACTTTACGATTTATATTTGTTAAGGTATGTTTAATGTTCCAGAATGTGTTCTGTCTGAGTGAATGTTCCATGTGAGCTTGAGAAGAATATGTATTCAGCTGTTGTTGGGTGGAGTATTCTGTACATGTCAATTAGATCCAGCTAATTGAGAATACTGTTCAGTTCAGCTATGTCCTTACTGATTTTCTGTCAGATTTGCAAATTACTGATAGAGGAGTTTTGAAGTCTCCAACTATAATAGTGAATTAATATATCTCAAGATTATGTAATGAGTGTTATTTTCCCCTGATATGCTGTGGGGAAAACAAGATTATTCCCTTTTTGTGAGAGTCACTTCTTACATTTATTGTTCCATGAGGCTAGTATAATATACACATATTGTAATTGAATGGTTTTGACTAGTTAACAGGTTTTTTTTTTTTTTTTGACTAAAAGAACAGTGAATATATCTGCCTTCTTATGAAATTCTATGTGAGTCATCTGCAGATATACTTAACAGGATGTAATTTTAAATATAAAAGATTTCTTCAAATCAAAACTTCAGTAATGTGTTCTGTTTTTTATTCATTCTGGATTTAATCCTTTTTTCCCTCATAATTCTACTTTGTAGTTACCTAATTTGTGATTCTCTATTTGCTCCTTTTATATTTTATTTAAGTCACGGAAGTGTATTTTGAAAACAGTAGTTTTAATTTAAGGCAAAAAGGAGTAAAGTTTTAACATAATCCAGGTCTTATTTTGTGATAAGACTTTGTCATACATTATGAAATACAGAACAGAATGTTACATAAGTTCAGGATGCTGTTGTATGCCCTTTTTTGTTAGCTACAACAGCTCAACTTTAATTTCCTCCTTTTTAAAAATATTTTTGGATTCCAAAGTAAATATAAATGGCATTGTTAAGTAACATTTTTCTTTCTACCCCATCTTCCTTTACTAAGGAATAAAAGTAAGGCATAAGTGAGAAATAAAAATTGCACATTCACAGATATCTTTTTTAGTCTGCAAGGCAGTTGGAGGAAAGGAGGTTTTTGGCCTGTTTATGGTGTAATCTCAGGAGGAAATACTGGAGTATCCTGGAAGGAGGACTGTCAGACCAATGTTAGACTGAAGCTCTTTTCTTTCTAGGACAGCATGTTCTTATTCGTGGGATTTGCAGCAACTATACATTTCCCCTAGTTTCAGCTTCTGTTCTGGTTGTTGTTGTTATTAGTCTCTTTGTAGTAGAGGTGGGTAGATTTAATTCTGCCTTCACATTTGTAATTTGTTGAAAATAAATGCTCTCACTTTGTGAGAGTCCTTTGTCAAAAACTGAAGAGACTAGAGAGTAGCACTTAATTCTGCAGAGGGTAGTTCATAGTACTTAGTTTCTGCAGATGGGATTTAGCGGTATAGGCAAACTACTTTGCTCCTCAGGAAATGACTTTTTAGCCAGACAGTGAATACAGTTTTAGCTAGAAGGTCTTGATTTCCTCAACTGTGTACCTTTAATAATTGGGAGTGTGATACAGGACATTTTGTAGCAATCTGTCCATTTTCCACTTAGGTTTAATCTTTTGGGTAAAGTAATACATTCTGTACATGGAGTATGATTTACCAAGGGGTTAAAAATTAATTTGAGACTAATTCTAGATCCACCATATATACGAGGAATCTATCTCTCTTTATTCATTTATTTTGAGAGGAGGAAGTATATTTCTCTAGTTGAGGCAGGAGATAGATGGGCCCCAGGCTGAGCAGCTGGAGTTTATCCCCTGTGGACAGATTCTCCAAGATGAATACAATAGCAGGAGGAAGGAGAAGCTAAGACCTGCCCAGATGAAAGATAAAGGGACCACATATTTCTCGTTCTCAGAGTCAGGGAGACCTTTCCCACTACACATGCGCAGAAAGGCTCCACAGAGGTCAAAAAGGGAGGAGGCGTCACCCCATAGTAAGTGATGTCAACCTACCCATAGGCCTCTTCTCTAGAATTCCATCTTGGCTAAGAGATGCACATGCACACGTGGGAGGACCCTGAGATAAACCAATTACAGACCCAGAACCAGGCAAAGCAAGATAATTGGCCAAAGGGAACCCAGAAGAAATGTCCCATACAAGTGAGGTAAACTACTACGAGCACACAACTCTCGACTCTCTGAGTCTGCCCATGTGAGTCTATTCATACGTACCCTTTTTCCTCCTAATAAATGCTTTACTTTTTTCACTACTTTTCATCTCTGGGAATTCATTTCTACAAAGCTGACAAGCCAGGGACCTTGTCACTGGCCACTGTCCCTGGTGGTCTAGTGGCTAGGATTCAGCGCTCTCACTGCCAAGGCTTGGCTTAAGTCTCTGGCCGGGGAACCGAAATCCTGCTTGAAGCTGCTGCAGGCTGAGGCCACCCCAAGATCATAGTCATTTGATTTCAAATCCTTTTTCTTTCTTAGTTCACCTACTCTTTTGACAATATTGTATATTATCATTCATCACAGCATGAGTAAATATTTAAAGGTAAGGAAGTGGTGAGTTTATAAGTTCCAGAAAGGAATACAGTTCAAAAAAAAAAAAAAAAATGAATGAGGAAAGTAGATTTGTGACATTAAAGAAACTATGACTACCAGATGTTATAGCTTATACTTACGATGCCAGTTCATGGTTCCCTAACTGATGATTCCTACTCTGAGTGATGTTGATACTGAGCCGTTTTGTGAGCAAATTCAATTTTACTTTCATCCGGGAACTGTGTTTTATATGGTAAAAGGAAGAGCTTTCAGTGTAAGATCAGTGTTGAGTAGAGGAATAGAAAGAATGCAGAGGAATAGTCAAGTCATATAATTTGAAAATTCTTGTGTAGGACACTCTCGATTAGACTGAATGCCATAGGAAGAAGGAAGAAAGGTATAACTGGTCATTAAATATTTTGTAGAGATTTCTTTTGCTGGTCTTAGAAAAGCAAGCTGTGATTTTTATTTTTTTTACTTTTAGTACCTAATTTTTCTTTCATCTTTATTGAAAATTCTGTTCTTAATTGAAAAACCTTTAATATTTTTAAATTAAACTTTCAAAATAGACAAAATATATAAAATAGTTGAGTTCTTAAAACTGAAATACTTTAATATCAAAAATAAAAACCAAAAATAAATATGGACACTCTTCAACATTATCCTTTAGTCCTTAGGGTAATTGATGGAAAATTAAGTAAAAGTAGTGTTAACCACTATTTAGTCTGTGGTGGGCACTAAATCCTTTATGTGCATTTCATTTCTTCATTTTATTTACACAAAAACCCTATTTAGTATGTACTATTATTATTTCCACTGTTTTATGGAGAAATAGATAAGGAAGGGGGAAAACCTAGGTCCATCTGATTCCCCAGAGCTTGAAATCATAGCTACTTTGGGTTTCTTTGTAAGTAGAGAGTCAGCTATCATATTGCAAGCATTCTTGCTTTTCAAAAGTCAATCTAATAATAATGGCCAGAATGGAAAGTCTGTTCAGCTTCTTTTCCTTTTTTCTATTCTCATGTCTTTCATTGCTTTCATTGCTTTCAACAACTTTACAGCTCTTCATAGAAGTAGCTAATTCGTTTTAGTTGACTGGAACAAGAACCTTTTAAAACCTAGGTTAGTTTAAAAATCTAAACCTTTTATGGGTCAGTTGGTTTAACTGCATTTTGTGGCCAGAACCTCTACACATAATTGATTGATCACAAGAGGAATTTGTCATAGGTCAGGAGAATTCAGCACACATTTATAGCACCACCAGAGTTCACTATATTATGCTTACTGTTTTGGGAATTATGTCATGATCTGAAAAAGCTGTAGCTGTTGTGTCAGTCTGAGGAAACTTGTCTGTTTTCGTGGGCTTTTTATAATAATATTTATCTGTCAGACATGGCTTTCAAATTCAGCACCGTGCAAGAGACTGGTCTAGACAATTACAGAAGATATAGAATTTCCCTTAGAAATTTAGAATGTAGGAAATTCATTACATTTTAGTCACAAATAACTGCTACAGTACCAACTACAAAGAATTACTGTAGAGGAAAGGCAAAAACTTTCAGTTCAGGATCATTTAGAAAGACTAAGTGGACATGCCTGAGAATGCTATTAGATATGCTTTTAAAAATCTAATTTTCTATTTCTGGAGCTTATTTTTCTTACTGTCTTAGGTTTTAAAATGTACTTCATATCTTTTTCTTGCTCCCCCACTTCTCTGTTCTGATACAGATCATATAGCACGGGTATGTTTGTTACCTTTGCCTAGAAGAGATTTTTCCAGCATTGCCATTAGGATGTAACGTTTGAGTTAAAACTGATTTGAAGGGGAGAGTTGAAACTACCATTTTCTTTGTAAACTGCAAGACAGTTAGATTTTAGATGTTATCTTTGATATTAGCAAAGCATGTTATGTTTTATATAGTGTTTCTTTTATAAAGGACTGTAATTCTATTTATTCAGTCAAATTCTGTCTATAATGAACCTTAAGTTGTGTACTAGTAGTTATAAATAAACCTTAAGTTGTGTACTAGTAGTTAGTTGGATGTAGTAGTTAATAAGTTAAATTCATTCATGTGTATTTCACCGTAGTTTAATATATAAGTCTCTTGGATTTTCAGCATGGAGTGGGGAAAGAAATCCTGATTACATTTCTCTTTCCCATTTAAATTTCTCCAATTTTTGTTTTGTTTTGGCTGTTTTTCTCAACTGTCAGTGGAATTATTGTCTTCCTGTCTCCATATTCAGGTAGTGTCAGTGGCTGAGTATCACCGCAGGATCGATGCTCTAAATACTGAAGAACTGCGCACACTCTGCAGACGTCTCCAGGTGCCCCCTTCAGTAGTTTAAACCCCTCCAGAGATTGAATATTCCCTGTTTTCAGTGTCTTTTGTCAGGGCAAATCTCTTTTTTGAAGGATTCATTTTGACTGCAGCACTAAAATACCCCATCAGAAAATTCCTTTTGTATTAAAGAGTACAGTATTGCCTTGAAGAGCTGTAGGACTATCTTTTCTGGCATCTTTTCATTTGAAAAATGTTCAGAGGAATTTTCTGTTATTTTAGAACTGTTCTCAGTACTGTATTTCTTAGATTGATGAGGAGTTTTCATTTTACATTGGAAGAATGTCTTGGGTTCGAGGTAGAATCTTTACTAAATAGAATCCGAAAGATGTACTATGGGAAAATGTTTAAAAATTTAACGGATAGCAAGGTTCTCTTCTTTAAGGCTATTTCAGTTGTATCAACCCTACATCAAATATCATAATGAGATGAATTGTTTTTCTCCTTAGGTTTTCCTGGTTGGTATTAGAAATACTTTGGAATAGTATAGATTAGGCACTTCAGCTAGATACATTGTTTAAAATTCTGTGAAATAATCTTTGTGATTTTTCAGGAAAAAGAACTATATATTTGACCTCATTTTTCAGCTTTGTGTATTATTGTGTGTTTTCCTCTTCTTAATGAGATATGCTTTCATGGCTTTGCTAGAACTCCTGAATTTTTTTCTTTTCTTTTAATGCTTCTCATGCTGCCTTGGATATTTTTTAACCTTTCACATCATCAAAATAAGGGTAAAACATGATGATGATGTGAAAGAATTAATATAGTTTTCATCAAAAAACAATACAGTTCTAGAACATGTATTGGTTGAAAATATATGTTGTTTAGGTTTGGTAAGAAATCTGTTAAAGGAACAAAATTTAGCAAGATTTCATTCCTGCGTGGAATCACAGTCGTCGAGAATTGCTGCATTTTAGTTATCTGCTGCAATAGAATTCTGTTTTCCAATTTAAAAGTTTCATCAACAGTAGTTTCATATATTTTATTTTCTAATACTACTGCATTTTATATGTTAAAATAAAATTAATATGAAAAAGTGCCAACAGAATAAATTGTACAGGAATTTAAGTTAATCATCGTTTCTGTCACTTTAAGAATGTCACTGTTGTTTCATATATTTTATTTTCTAATATTATTCCATTTTACATATGAAAATAAAATTAATAGGAAAAAGTACCAACAGAATAAATTGTATAAGAATTTGTTTTGATTTAATCAACATTTTTATCATTTTAAGAATATCAGTGAGATCATTTCCATCAAGAAAAGCATACATACTTTTTAGTGCATCAAATTGTTCTAATTTAAAAATAGGTTTGTGAAAAAGTTAACTTTTAAATGTATTGTTTGGTTCAGCTAGATAAAAAAAATTCATGTTTAGAAAGTAAAAATTAAAAAGGCATTTCTAAAAATAATGGTAACCTTTTCAGTGAAGCAGATAAATTCACATACACATGCACACCAATGAAACATTATCCTTTTTTTTTTGTACTATTTTTTTAAAATTAAAATTTTGGCACCCAGGAAGTTTTCTTAATTACTTTTGGCAAATTTTATGTTAACCATGAAAAAATATTCTCACATATTTTAAATAGCACAGATAAAAAGCAAGCTTAGCTGGCTCATTTTTTGCCCTTGAACAGAAAAATTAAAGTTTCCATGCAACTTACCTCTTTTTACCAGAAATGTGGAGTTTATCATTCAATACCTGTCCTTCCTCATGTAGTAGATGAGAAAAATGTCTGCTTATAAAAAACTTTTTCTGCATTGGACATGCCATTGTTATTAGATGGAGCATCTTTTGCCTATTCTAAAATCCTAAATTAAAGCTTTAGCCACCTTTTTTAAGGTATAAGGTTTTATTTCTCTCAAAAGGCTAAAATTTTTGAAGGTTGGTTGCCGTTCTGTATTAATATGTTGCTGCTGTTTACTTCTTTAGATTACTACAAGGGAAGATATAAATTCAAAGCAGGTTACTCCAGTGAAAGCAGACCTGGAATCTGAATCTTTTCGACCAAACCTAAGTGATCCCAGTGAACTCTTACTGCCAGATCAAATTGAAAAGGTATGACATACCCACATATGTGCCTTTCTGAGTATGTGCCATGAGAATAAAATACCCTATTTTCAGTTGTTTTGAAAACTGAAGAAGCAGGGCTGCTGTTCCTAGTCTTAGTCTTCAATGCAGAGAAAGTAAACAAAATATAGCAGCTAGCAGTAATAGAAGATATTAGGAGGTTTGGGTAAGTAGACATTAAAATAAATAACAGTAGCAATTTAGGTGAGACAATATAATGGCCAGTATTTAATTTCTTATTGTGTGCCAGTTACTTGCTTTATATGGGCAACCTAATGTAGTTGTTGCAGCCCCTGTAGGAGTTGGATGCTCTTATTATCAATTTTGTAAGTGAAGAAACGTGGGTGCAGAGAGGTTAAATAAATGTTCAAAGCCATACAGTTATAACATATTGAAGCTTGATTTCTAATTCTGATAGTCTGCCTCTGGATTTGAGAGGTTATTAATAATCAAGCTAACAGTTCATCAAATCTTTTTGTTAATTTGATACAGAGGATGCAAACAATAAGTAATCCATGTTTCTTGACTCTATTCTAATCTGTATATTGTTTGGTATGACTGTTTCTTTTCCTAATGAACAATTAATATTTCATACTGAGAAATGTACAGTTATTCTTCAAGCATCTCAGTGTCTTTGACAATGATATTTTCTACTGTTATTTTTGTAGGCTGCATTTTATAAAGTACTATTAAATTCCAGCTGGATTAGTATCATACAGATTAACAATAAGCAACTATTGAGTATGTGTTAACAATTTATTTTTCAAAGCTTACCAAGCATCTTCCACCAAGAACAATTGGCTATCCATGGACTCTTGTTTATGGTACTGGGAAGCACGGTACAAGCTTGAAGACCCTTTATCGAACAATGACAGGTTTAGACACTCCAGTGCTGATGGTGATTAAAGACAGTGATGGGCAGGTATGAAAAATAACAACCTTACCTTTTAAGAGATGGTAGTAACAGTAATGTTAGCATATTCTTTTGATAAAAATTTTCATTAGTACATTTTATTAAGTTTAACTGGTAATTATTGAGTGCTTTTGATATGCAAGGCAATGCTGAGTCCTACAGAGGTATAGATATGAGCATGAATAATTAAACAGTTCCTGCCTTCAAAGGAATTACAGTCTGGTAGAAAAGAATACTAAAGTATGCGACTATCTCTAAAGCCAAGCAAAATATGCCTGGTATAGTTAGACTCTGTAAAAAGTAAAAGGGGTGTTTAGATTGTTCATTCCTATCTGAGGGAGATAAGAATGAGGTTCCGGGAAGTAGTGGAAATTGACAGTCTTGAGATGTGGGTAAATTCTAGAAAGTTAAAGATAATTGTGAGAGATAGCTTCTAGATGGCAGAGGAGTAAGACGTGGAGATCACCTTCCTCCCCACAAATACATCAAAAATACATCTACATGAGGAACAGCTCCTACAGAACACCTACTGAATTCTGGCAGACGACCTCAGACTTCCCAAAAGGCAAGAACCTCGCCAGGTGCCTGCGTAGGGCAAAAGAAAAAAAAACCATAGACAAAAGAATAGGGACGGGACCTGCACCTCTGGGAGGGAGCTGTGAAGGAGGGAAAGTTTCCACACACTAGGAAGCCCCTTAACTGGCGGAGACAGCAGGTGGGTGGGGGGAAGCTTCAGAGACACAGAGGAGAGCACAGCAACAGGGGTGCAGAGGGCACAGCGGAGAGGTTCCCGCACAGAGCATTGCTGCCAACCAGCACTCACCAGCCTGAGAGGCTTGTCTGCTCACTGGCCAGGGCGGGTGGGGGCTGGGAGCTGAGGCTCTGGCTTCAGAGGTCAGACCCCAGGGAGAGGACTGGGGTTCGCTGCATGAACACAGCCTGAAGGGGAATAGTGTGCCACAGCTAGCTGGAGGGGAGTCTGGGAAAAAGTCTGGACCTGCCTAAGAGGCAAGAGACCATTGTTTCGGGGTGCACAAGGAGAGGGGATTCAGAACACCGCCTAAACGAGCTCCAGAGATGGGTGCGAGATGCAGCTATCAGCGCGGACCACAGAGACAGGTATGAAATGCTGAGGCTGCTGCTGCAGCCACCAAGAAGCCTGTGTGCAAGCACAGGTCACTATCCACACCTCCGCTCCTGAGAGCCTGTGCAGCCCACCACTACCAGGGTCCCATGATCCAGGGACAACTTCCCCAGGAGAGCGCACAGTGCACCTCAGGCTGTTGCATCATGCTGGCCTCTGCCACCGCAGGCTCGCCCCACATTCCGTACCCCACTCTCCCCCCTGGCCTGAGTGAGCAAGAGCCCCCTAATCAGCTGCTACTTTAACCCCGTCCTGTCTGGGTGGGGAACAGACGCCTTCAGGCGACCTACACACAGAGGCAGAGCCATATCCAAAGCTGAACCCCAGGAGTTGTGCGAACAAAGAAGAGAAAGGGAAATCTCTCCATGCAGCCTCAGGAGCAGTGGATTAAATCTCCACAGTCAAATTGATGTACCCTGCATTGTGGAATACCTGAATAAGCAATGAATTGTCCCAAAATTGATGAGGTGGACTTCGGGAGCAACTGTAGACTTGGGGTTTGATTTCTGCATCTAATTTGTTTCTGGTTTTATGTTTACCTTAGTTTAGTATTTAGAGCTTATTATCATTGGTAGATTTGTTTATTGATTTGGTGCTCTCTTCCTTTCTTCTTCTTTCATATATGTATATTCTTTCTTCCTTTTCTCCTTTTGTGAGTGTGTATGTGTATGCTTCTTTATGTTATTTTGTCTGTATAGCTTTGATTTTACCATTTGACTTAGGGTTCTGTCTTTTTTCGCTTTGTTTTGATTTTTTTTAGTATAGTTTTTAGCACTTGTTATCATTGGTGGATTTCTTTTTTGGTTTGGTTGCTCTCTTCTTTCTTTCTTTTTTTTTAATTACTCTTATTTTTTATTTTTAATAATATATTTTTTATTTTAATAACTTTATTTTTCTTTCTGTCTTTCTCTTTCTTTTTTTCCATTCTTTCTTTCTCTCTCTCTCTCTCTCTCTCTGTCTCTCTCTCTCTCTCTCTCCCCCTCCCTCCCTCCGTCCCTCTCTTTCTTTCTTTCTTTCTCTTTCTTTCTTTTTTTTTCTCCCTTTTCTTCTGAGCCATGTGGCTAACAGGGTCTTGGTGCTCCGGCCAAGTGTCAGGCCTGAGCCTCTGAGGTTAGAGAGCTGAGTTCAGGACATTGGTCCACCAGAGACCTCCCAGCCCCACGTAATATCAGATGGTGAAAGGTCTCCCAGAGATCTCCATCTCAACGTGAAGACCCAGCTCCACTCAATGACCACCAGGCTACAGTGCTGGACACCCTGTGCCAAACAACTAGCAAGACAGGAACACAACCCCACCCATTAACAGAGAGGCTGCCTAAAATAACAAGTTCACAGACACCCCAAAACACACCACCTGATGCGGTCCTTCCCACCAGAAAGATAAGATGCAGCCTCATCCACAAGAACACAGGCATTAGTCCCCTTCACCAGGAAGCCTGCAAAACCCACTGAACCAACCTTAGCCACCGGGGACAGGCACCAAAAATAATGGGAACTATGAACCTGCAGGCAGCGAAAAGGAGACCCTAAACACAGTAAGTTAAGTAAAATGAGAAGACAGAGAAATATACAGCAGATGAAGCAGCAAGGTAAAACCCCACCAGACCAAAGAAATAAAGAGGAAATAGGCAGTCCACCTGAAAAGGAATTCCGAGTAATGATAGTAAAGATGATCCAAAATCTTGGAAATAGAATGGAGAAAATACAAGAAACGTTTAACAAGGACCCAGAAGAACTAAAGAGCAAACAAACAATGATAAACAAAACAGTAAATGGAATTAAAAATTCTCTAGAAGGAATCAATAGCAGAATAACTGAGGCAGAAGAACGGAGAAGTGACCAGGAAGATAAAACAGAGGAAATAACTACTGCAGAGCAGAATAAAGAAAAAAGAATTAAAAGAATTGAGGACAGTCTCAGAGACTTTTGAGACAATATTAAATGCACCAACTTTTGAATTATAGGGGTCTCAGAGAAGAAGAGGGAAAAAAAAGGGGCGGAGAAGATATTTAAAGAGATCATACTGAAGCACAAGCTTTAAATGATACATTAAACAAGATGGACTTAATTGATATTTATAGGACATTCGATCCCAAAACAGCACAATACACTTTCTTCTCAAGTGCTCATGGACATTCTCTAAGATAGATCATATGTTGGGTCACAAATCAAGCCTTGGTAAATTTAAGAAAATTGAAATCGGATCAAGTATCTTTTCCGACCACAACACTATGAAACTAGATATCAGTTACAGGAAAAACATCTGTGAGAAATACAAACACATGGAGGCTGAACAGTACCCTCTTAAATAACCAAGAGATCACTGAAGAAATCAAAGAGGAAATCAGAAAATACCTAGAAACAAATGACAATAAAAACACAACGACCCAAAACCTATGGGATGCAGCAAAAGCAGTTCTAAGAGGGAAGTTTATAGCAATACAATCCTACCTCAGAAACAAGAAACATCTGAAATAAACAACCTAACCTTACAGCTAAAGCAATTAGAGAAAGAAGAAGAACAACAACAAAAAAACCAAATTTAGCAGAAGGAAATAAATCATAAAGATCAGAACAGAGATAAGTGAAAAAGACATAAAGGAAACAATAGCTAAGATTAATAAAACTAAAAGCTGGTTCTTTGAGAAGATAAAAACAATTGATAAACCACTAGCCAGACTCATCAAGAAAAAAAGGGAGAAGACTCAATAGAATTAGAAATGAAAAAGGAGAAGTAACAGCTGACACTGCAGAAATACAAAGAATCATGAGAGATTACTACAAGCAACTCTGTGCCAATAAAATGGACAACCTGGAAGAAATGGACATATTCTTAGAAAAGCACAGCCTCCCGAGACTGAACCAGGAAGAAATAGAAAATATAAACAGACCAATCACAAGCACTGAAATTGAGAATGTGATTAAAAATCTTCCAACAAACAAAAGCCCAGAACCAGGTGGCTTCACAGGCACATTCTATCAACATTTAGAGAAGAGCTAACACCTATCCTTCTCAAACTCTTCCAAAATATAGCAGAGGGAGGAACACTCCCAAACTCATTCTACGAGGCCACCATCACCCTGATACCAAAACCAGACAAAGATGTCACAAAAAAAGAAAACTACAGACCAATATCACTGATGAACATTGATGTAAAAATCCTCAACAGAATACTAGGAAACAGAATCCAACAGCACATTAAAAGGATTATACACCATGATCAAGTGGGGTTTATCCCAGGAATACAAGGATTCTTCAGTATATGCAAATCAATCAATGTGATAAGCCATATTAACACATTGAAGGAGAAAAGCCATATGATCATCTCAATAGATGCAGAAAAAGCTTTCGACAAAATTCAACACCCATTTATGATAAAAACCCTGCAGAAAGTAGGCATAGAGGGAACTTTCCACACCATAATAAAGGCCATACATGACAAACCTACAGCCAACATTGTTCTCAATGGTGAAAAACTGAAACCATTTCCACTAAGATCAGGAACAAGACTCTCACTACTGTTATTCAGCATAGTTTTGAAAGTTTTAGCCACAGCAATCAGAGAAGAAAAAGAAGTGAAAGGAATCCAAATCAGAAGAGAAGAAATAAAGCTGTCACTGTTTGCAGATGACATGACACTATACATAGAGAATCCTGAAGATGCTATCAGAAAACTACTAGAGCTAATCAATGAATTTGGTAAAGTAGCAGGATGCAAAATTAATGCACAGAAATCTCTTGCATTCCTATACACTAACGATGAAAAATCTGAAAGAGAAATTAAGGAAACACTCCCATTTACCATTGCAACGAAAAGAATAAAATACCTAGGAATAAACCTACCTAAAGAGACAAAAGACCTGTATGCAGAACACTGTAAGACGCTGATGAGAGAAATTAAAGATGATACCAACAGATGGAAAGATATACTGTGTTCTTGGATTGGAAGAATCAACATTGTGAAAATGACTATACTACCCAAAGCAATCTACAGATCTATTGCAATCCCTGTCAAACTACCAATGGCATTTTTCACAGAACTAGAACAAAAAATTTCACAATTTATATGGAAACACAAAACACCCTGAATTGCCAAAGCAATCTTTTTTTTTTTTTTTTTTGTGGTACGCGGGCCTCTCACTGTTGTGACCTCTCCTGTTGCAGAGCACAGGCTCCGGACATGCAGGCTCAGCAGCCATAGCTCATGGGCCCAGCTGCTCCACGGCATGTGGGATCTTCCCAGACCGGGGCACGAACCCGTGTCCCCTGCATCGGCAGGCAGACTCTCAACCACTGCGCCACCAGGGAAGCCCCCAAAGCAATCATGAGAAAGAAAAACAGAACTGGTGGAATCAGACTCCCTGACTTCAGACTATACTACAAAGCTGCAGTAATCAAGACAGTATGGTAGTGGTAGAGAAACAGAAATAGATCAGTGGGACAGGATAGAAAGCCCAGAGATAAACCCACACACACATGGTCACCTTATCTTTGATAAAGGAGGCAACAATATACAATGGAGAAAAGACAGCCTCTTCAATAAGTGGTGCTGGGGAAACTGGACAGCTACATGTAAAAGTATGAAATTAGAACACTTCCTAACACCATACAGAAAAATAAATTCAAACTGGATTACAGACCTAAATGTAAGGCCATACAGTACAAAACTCTTAGAGGAAAACATAGGCAAAACACTCTATGACATAAATCACAGCAAGATCCTTTTTGACCCACCTCCTAGAGAAATGGAAATAAAAACACAAATAAATGGGACCTATTGAAACTTAAAAGCTTTTGCACAGCAAAGGAAACCATAAACAAGATGAAAAGACAGCCCTCAGAGTGGGAGAAAATATTTGCAAACGAAGCAACTGACAAAGGATTAGTCTCCAAAATATACAGGCAGCTCGTGTAGCTCAATATCAAAAAAACAAACAACCCAATCCAAAAATGAGCAGAAGACCTAAACAGACATTTCTCCAAAGAAGATATACTGATTGCCAACAAACACATGAAAGGATGCTCAACATCACTAATCATTAGAGAAATGCAAAGCAAAGCTGCAATGAGGTAATATCTCATACTGGTCAGAATGGCCATCATCAAAAAATCTACAGACAATAATTGCTGGAGAGGGTGTGGAGAAAAGGGAACCCTCTTGCACTGTTGGTGGGAATGTAAATTGATACAGCCACTATGGAGAACCACATGGAGGTTCCTTAAAAAAACTAAACATAGAGGTACCATACGACCCAGCAACCCCACTACTGGGCATATACCCTGAGAAAACCATAACTCAAGAGACAGGTACCACAATGTTCATTGCAGCTCTATTTACGATAGCCAGGGCTTGGAAGCAACCTGAGTGCCCATTGACAGATGAATGGATAAAGAAGATGTGGCACATATATACAATGGAATATTACTCAGCCATAAAAAGAAACAAAATTGTGTTATTTGTAGTGAGGTGGAGGGACGTAGAGACTGTCATACAGAGTGAACTAAGTCAGAAAGAGAAAAACAAATACCATATGCTAACACATATACGGAATGTAAAAAAAAAAAAGAAGAAAAAATGGTTCTGAAGAACCTAGTGGCAGGACAGGAATAAAGATGCAGATGTAGAGAATGGACTTGAGGACACGGGGAGGGGGAAGGGTAGGCTGGGATGAAGTGAGAGAGTGGCATGGACATATATACACTACCAAATGTAAAATAGGTAGCTAGTGGGAAGCAGCCACATAGCACAGGGAGATCAGCTCAGTGCTTTGTGACCACCTAGAGGTGTGGGATAGGCAGGGTGGGAGGGAGGGAGATGCAAGAGGGAGGAGATATGGGGATATATGTATATGTATAGCTGATTCAATTTGTTATACAGCAGAAACTAACACACCATTGTAAGGCAATTATACTCCAATAAAGATGTTTTTTAAAAAATAGCTAAAAAATAAATAAAATTTATAAAATAAATAAAGATAATTGTATGAGGATGAGACCAAGAACAAGGTCCCAGATAAGGAAGACACAGTTTGGTTATTCCTGAAACAGCAAGTTCATAAATGGGCAAAACACGTCTTTGTTATTGTCAGACCTAGTAGCTTCATTTTGGGAGGTGGAGGTGGTGGTACAGAGTTTCTGGGGTGCTGGTAATGTCCTGTTTCTAGGTCTGCATGAAGGTTGAATGGAACTTTGCTTTGTGATTCCAAATTGATCTGTATGGTTGTATTATTTATATATATATATATATATGTACATACACACCTTACAATAAGAAAAGTCTATTTTAAAAATTGAGTCTGGAAGTAGAATGTCAGGAGAGATAGTGACTGTAGAGATCATCGAACTCTACTTTGCCATTTCGTGATCTGGAACCTTAGACCCACAACATTGAAATGACTTGTCCAGTCCTCTTGTTCATTTATTCATCCTTTTTTTAGGGTATCTACTGTGTGTCGTGTACTGTGTAAAGCCAAGGCATTATTACAGGACCAAACAATTCAGACTGAAGTTCTGTCCTCATGGAATTTACTGTCTAATGAAGAGGAAACTGGCATACCTTTTTAGTAGTAGAATGTTTACCCATACTGAGGGGTTTTTGCTGTCGTAAGTGCTACAGTACCACAACAGCATGTTGTCCTCACTGTGTGTACATTGTCATGCTGAAATGTGGCTACCACTTTTTTAGATTATCTTTTTGTTATAATAGACATGTTTTTAGATTTCAAAACTAGGAAAAATCTGGTTTTTTCCCACTGAGAAGCTGATATGCTTTGTACCTGACAATAATATGAATTGTGTGACAACTGGTCATGTTTCACTTTTTAAGTACAAGTAGACAAAACTATGCTAGATTAAACTTTTTGCATTTTACTTAAACATATATAATGGGACAGTGCTTACGGAAACAAATTAATAGTCATGTCATTGAACGTGCCTTTTTTATCCTTAGGTTTTTGGTGCATTGGCGTCTGAGCCATTTAAAGTAAGTGATGGCTTTTATGGTACTGGAGAGACCTTTGTTTTTACGTTCTGTCCACAGTTTGAGGTAAGAACACTTATTCCAGTTATATTCAGTTTGTGAAGAGGTGTCATCTTGAATAGGACATTCACTTTGGAGTCCTGCATACTTGCATTTGACTCTCAATCTCTGCCTTTTACTAACTGATAACCAAGCACTTTTTTGACCATTGTGAGCTTCAACTTTCCTGTGGTTAGAATGGGGATCATAAAATGTAACAAGGTTGTTTAAAAATTAAATGAGAATCATATATGTGTAACACTTGGTGTGGTACCAGAAAGACATCATGGGCTCAGTAAGGAGTATGCGTCATTATTACTGTTTTGTTTATTAATTATCTTTGTAAAATTTCTAGAAACTTTTAATGACTAAGTTTAATGATGTCAGTCTTGAAAATTTTAAAAACAAATTATTTGGGGTTAAATCAACAGTGATTACCTGATTTCATTTTCTTTATTGTGACTTGACTAAAATTAGATACATTGTAATGCCAATGAGATCTGAAATTTAATACATGAATTTTAGTGAATGTGTAACTGTTTAAAGCATTGAGTGCAATCTCAGAGTCTCTGGTACAGTCAGGTTCAGCATGTCAGACAGTACCTAAGAGATGAAATTATAACCTTGAAAATAGGGATCAGCACAATTGGTTTTTTTAAAAATTGTCTTTAGGAACAGTTTCTATAATGAACAAAATAGGATTTGATAACATAATAGGAACGAACTCTCTTAACAATTTTGGGTTTAAGTGGCTCACCAGATTAACTAGTGCTTTCCATTCCTTCCATAAAACATATCAACTGATGCCTACAGCTACCTGGAAGCTTGTAGTCGTTACAGATTTTTGAAGTTTCAGTTATACTTGTTTCCAGTCCTTTTTCATGATGCTGTTTCTACCTGGTAACTAATAATGTAATTAAACAAATGTTATATGTATATGAAAAAGTGAGTGCTAAAGTATATTTTATTGAAAACTGTAATGAATACTTCGGAAAATTTTTATAAAGGTGAGGTGCTAGAAATTGATGTTGTATTAGGTTTAGGTAGAACTTACATGAAAGGTTAAAAATATTTAAGAATATTAACATCTAAAAGTTTTACCCTTGAATGTCTCAAGTGTTTTTATGTTCAATCCTCTTTAAAGAAATTGAAACTGGAAAGCATAAACACGTGCTATAGGCTTCTGTGAGAATAATGATAGACAAATTCATACCCAAAGAAAAGACCTTGGCCCTATACCAAAATGTTAAAACATTATCAAATTAATGTTCATTTATATTTGATGCTAAAATAAAAGTTAATGACATCTACTCAGTTTTTAACTACTTTTCTACTTTATTTAACTTATCTCATTAACCATTGACTCTTGTAGTCAGAAAAGAGAAATTCACATAGATAGTGATATTTTCATCTACTTATTTAAAGCTTTTGTCATTTTTGTAGGTCTTTAAGTGGACAGGAGATAATATGTTTTTTATCAAAGGAGACATGGATTCACTAGCTTTTGGTGGTGGAGGGTAAGTCTCTTGAACATTTGACTGTGAGATTTTGAAAGAAACTTTAAAAATTCATTTGTGGGGCTTCCCTGGTGGCACAGTGGTTGAGAGTCCGCCTGCCGATGCAGGCGAAACAAGTTCGTGCCTCGGTCTGGGAGGATCCCACATGCCGCAGAATGGCTGGGCCCGTGAGCCATGGCCGCTGAGCCTGTGCGTCCGGAGCCTGTGCTCCGCAACGGGAGAGCCCACAACAGTGAGAGGCCCGCGTACCGAAAAAAAAAAAAAATTCATTTGTGTTATTTATAAAATCAGCTATCTTTGGAAAGTTTTGACATTGGAATCCTAATTTATATATTATGACTAAGAAAGTATAATATTTGCAAGAAGGTGCTTGAGTGTAGTATTTGAAACTCTTGGTAGAATATTACTCATCTCAAAATGCTGTTTAGTTGATTCCCCTTTGATTAACCCTTTTGATTAAAACCCTTCTTTTAAAGTCTAGTGACTTCTTGATAGTTGAAAGAGAAATACACTAATCCCTTAGAACTTCTCAAATTTTCAGAAAACCATGGTGATATGTTCTTTCTCTCAATTTATAAAAAAGGTCTGAAATTTTTCATGTTATTCTACCCTGGAGACTATTTGGATTGATATTTTAGACAATAGAAATCTGTTTTCCTGTTAAAAATGTTAGTGACACCCCCTGCCCCGATTTTCAGGGCTTGTTTTCTTTTTTTTTAACAGTATGAGTAATCAGCAGTTTGATTTGATTCTTTTGGTATAGCAAGCATTGTGAGAAACTTTTTTTTTGTTGTTCTGGTATTCCAACTTCATTTAGTCTTCATGGTATTTGGGGGTAGCTTGCTCTACTGCCTCTTAGCCTAGACTCCTCAACTAGCCCTTAGCAAACACGACTTCCTTCATTTGTTATTTCTCTCTATCCTTCAGGATCAGAATAATGTATGCTAAATAATTCCTAAATTTATAGAAGTGTTACTTGTTTCCCACATTTCAGGATATATAATAATAATTCATTCAGGTCACAGAATCTTGTTAGCCTGAATATTCATCATCCTGAGTGATTCTAGCACATTCTCTTACAACTTCTCTATAGATAGGTATTTGGAAGACATGATTTCAATGATTAAAAATTAACCATGGTTATGATAGCCTTCTCTGAAGGACATAACCAGGTAACTAAAAACCATGTTATTTTTAGTTGTTGGAATTAGCTTATAATGTTTGTATGTTCCAATTACACCTTTTTTGTTTGGGGAGAAGGCAGAGTCATTCGTCCCTACTCCAATGGTGGTCTTACATGTGATTCAGTTAGCTCTCCAGGAAAGCCTCACAAGCAAGTGGCTTATAATTTCAAGCTATTAAGGGTGCCTTTAGTCTTTGAAAGTAATGTACACAATGTCATTAGATATTTGCTGCAACTTAGTGTTAATGATGCAACACGATTCCAGCAAGCTAAACTAACCATTGGGTCAGTTGATAACAAATTAAGACAAGTTTACAGTCTTTGAAGGTGAGTACAATCTCAGAAAATGGGAGCTATAAGGACTTCATATTCCAGAATTCTAAACAGGAGCCCCAAAGAAATCAAAATCATGTGATGGACTGAATATAGGCTTTGGAGTCAGATAGACCTGATTCAAATTCCAGCTTCAACATAAATCACATGTGGGACCTTGAACAACTCAAGTCTAAAGTTTCCTCAGCTGTGAGTTAGAGATTGAACCCTTGGGCTTCCCTGGTGGCGCAGTGGTTGAGAGGCTGCCTGCCGATGCAGGGGACACGGGTTCGTGCCCTGGTCCGGGAGGATCCCATGTGCCGCGGAGCGGCTGGGCCCGTGAGCCATGGCCGTTGAGCCTGTGCCTCCGGAGGCTGTGCTCCGCAGTGGGAGAGGCCACGACGGTGAGAGGCCCACATACCTCAAAAAAAAGAAAAAGAGAGTGAACCCTTAACATTAACCACACATTTTATTTTAGATGATAGGGAGTTTTCATGTCTCTAAGAAACTCATGTTAAATATATTAAAACCAAACAGCAAAGAGAAATTGATAATACCAAGCAAAGAATAACAGAGTAGTACCTGCCTCAAAAGCTAATTCTATAATTTTAGAGGGTTCATCTTACTCCTTGATCTATATGTTAAGTGATTTTATAATGGGATATGAACAAAACAAAGTTGCCTTGTGCCACTTTGTGTGGAAAGGAGTAGGGAATGGTTTTGAAAAAAATTTGTAGAGTTGTTGAATATTGAAATGTCTCATTAAATTAATATTTTACAACCTCTGCAATTATTCTTTTACAGCTTAGGGCATAAGTATTAAAAGATTTTTGTTAGAACTATTTTCTTCTATGTATTACAGGGGAGAATTTGCCCTGTGGCTTGATGGAGATCTCTACCATGGAAGAAGCCATTCTTGTAAAACATTTGGAAATCATACACTTTCTAAGAAGGAAGACTTCTTTATACAAGACATTGAAATCTGGGCTTTTGAATGAATATAATGTTCTCTCTCTTAGCAGGATAATGGCCCAAACCTGACATGGACAAACAAGCATTGTTTGGAAAGTTCAAGAAGCAATACAATGTAACATGTAACTCATGCTTTGAAAATAGCTCATATCACCATTTCTTACAGCTATAATTTTGGAATTTATTTTTAAAATCATGTTTCTGTCCCAGAGGTCTTTAGGGTTAGACCATGGCGTGGGTCCCTGCAGTGTAACAGCTTAGGTTTTGTCAGAATTTTGGTAGCATTTTGATCATAGTGACCACCTCATCTATAATCCATGTTTTCTCAGTCTCCTAATAGGATGGTGCTCTTTTGTTGAACCTATTTTGGTTTATTATTTTTTAAACTATATTGATTGTTTTAGTAGAGTAGTCTAACCTGGGATATTGAGGGAACGAAGACTAGGTACTGCTGTATCTGTGAGGTTGGCACAGGTGACTTTTCGACATGCTCCGCTTAGTTATTCTTATAAAGGAAAAAACACATGCCAAAACAATGCATACTTCATAGACCACTGAGTTCTAGTTTTAATTCACAGTACAACATTCTCTTTATTAATTTTGCCTGTATTCTCAATTTCATTTTAATAAAAATGAAATTTGAGGAAAATTCTGCTTGTAATAGACCACAGTGCACATGATCTGCAGGTTTGGGCATATGCTTTCATCGTTGAATTATCTGATAAAGAGTTATAAAATGACAAAGGAGAATGAGAACTTGATGATTCTACTGAATTTAATATATCAAGCAAGAAAATATACTATTTACATATTCGTAGCTTAGCAGGGCATTATCATAACTACAAAAACTAAGAAACAGATACATATTTCGTCAACATATTGTGTCAGGTATACTGTTTTATAGTTCTGTTGTTTTAGCCTTGTTGCACACCAACTCCCAAAATAAGGTTCCTGTTCAAAAGAAAAAAAAAAAAAAACTTGTGGTTTTTTTTTTTTTAAAAAAAAAAAAAAAAAAAACTTGTGATTTTTTTTTTTTGAGTGGTATATGTTATTAATCACCATTAGCATTTGCTGTTATAAAAGGGCAATGATTATAGTAGAATATTGTAACTCAGTAGACTTGTTGAATATGCAAACTTACTGTAAAGTGACCTCAAAAAAAGAAAAGATAAAATATATCAGTAGTTCTTATCCTCTTTTGTAGGAAACCAGTAATAAGCCATTGCGGCAATAATTCATCAGTTAATTTCAAAGCTTCATGTAATGCAAAAAAATCCTGCCGTTATACATGTGACAGTGACCTTGTGCTGAAATTTCAGCTATTCCAGGTAAACATTGTATATTATCTTGTAAATTAATGTTTAAAGGTAGTTTTGTTCTTACAGAAAGTGTTGATTGCCAGGTTGCTTATAGCACTTTAAATTATTCTAAAAATGAAATTATAAGCCAAATATGTTGGCTTAAGTAGATTTAGTTGTATAGTACTTGGATATATTTAGATCTTTTGAAAGTTTAGATAATTATCTAAAGAAAGCATAGTGCTAATGAAAAAGAAAATCTGATAATCTATTTAATATGCTATTGCCGAATATGAATAGAAATACAGGGCATCGTTTCCTTGTTTATGTAAAGCTCTCATTGAAAGTTACTACCAGTGTGTAGATTAAATGTTTACAATATAGGGAACTGTAAATAAATATATCAGTTTCTTTCCCCCTTTGGTCTTCCACAGCAGTATTATTGTCTTTGTGGAGTTGACTAATCATAAAAAAATCCTGTACTGGATTTCAATCACAGTAAGGTCATAGTGGTGTACACCAAATAAAATTGAATACATAAGTACAAATTTGAGTTTGGATTTATTGAATAATCAAGTTATTTTTATATTTAAGAAGTCTGATTAAATGTACTACTGTCTTATATGTGAAAAATGGTTCTAGGAGCTATGGTGGTGGTGTGGTGGTGGTAATAGTAATCATGTTGGAAGGATGCATTCAAACAGAGGGAACAGCACAGTTTAAAAAATGGGGATGTCCTTGGGTACTTGGCACATGAGGAAATGTAAGTCATTTGTTATTTTTAAATTATGTCCCTGGTTTTCTTGGTGGGGAGTGCATAGCAAGGTAAGACTAATTTCATAAAGAGCCCTGTTATTATGCAGTGTCAAAAAATTTAGATTTTTTTTAATCTCATAGGAGCGATTAAGAAAATTTGAGTGCAAGAATGTTATGATCAGATTTCCACTTCAGAAAGATGTCTGTGAAAAGTAGATTAGTAGAGAAACAAATTAGAGACAAGGACACTAATAAGACTGTTGAAAAGTCCAGAGCGAAAATGTTGAGGTCTGAACGAGAATAGTAGCAATAGTGATAAGAAAGGAGGCATGGATATGAAACAGATTTAGGAATTAGGATTAACAAGATATGGTTATTAATTGGATGTCAGAAAGAGTTAAGGATAGCTCTCAGGTTTTTTTGTTAGGAATATATTATTCATCGAGATGGGTGATGTACAAAGAGTAGAAACAAGCAGCAGATAGGGAAGTTAGGTGAGTTGTGGAACTTATTATAGTATAATATGAGAAACTAGAGAACAGATTGGGGGCAGGGGGGAATTAATATTCTGTTCTGATAGATAAAAAAAATTTTAAATCAACAACATATAGGTAGATGTTGAAGCCATAACCTGTGGATGAGATGCCCTTGGAGATTATAGACTGAGTGAAAAGAGAATTCTTGAGATAGGTTTTGGGGGTATAGTAATATTAAGTGACAGGCAGAAGAAAAGGCTGTAAGCTTCCATCTCAAGCAGCTAGAAGAACAGTAACAAATTTAACCTAATGAAAATAGAAGGAAAAACGAAATAAAGATGTGAGCAAAAATCAATAAAATTTAAAACAAGCATACAGAACAGAAAATCTGAGAATAATAAAATTGTAAACCTCCAGCAAGATTAAGAAAAAGATAAATCACTGTTAAGAATTTAAACGGAGACATCACTGGAACCATTGAACCTTAAAGAGATAAGATATTGTGAAGAACTTTGCATCAATAAACTTGACAATGTAAATGAAACAGAAAAATGTTTTGGAAAACAGAATTTATTAAAAAATGATCCAAGAAGAAATAAAATTTTTGTATTAAAGAAACTGAATCTCTTAATTAAAAACAAAAAAATCCTTCCCACAAAAAACTCAGGTCTGTATGCTTCCACTGGGTAATCCTTTTAAGTATTTAAGGAAAAATAAAGTATCAGTCTTACATGAACTCTTCCAGGGTACTGAGAAAAGGGAGAACTTATGTTATTGAGGCTAGCACCACCTTGATACCAAAACTTTACAATCCTTACCAAAAACAATTACAGAACAGCATGGTATGAGCATAGATACAAAATCCTATATAAAATATTCACAAATCAAATTTAGCAATGTATGAAAGAATAATATATTACAACCAAATTGAGTTTATTCCAGGAAAGCAAACAGTAGTTATTTTTAAATTGGTATTTTCCACATTTAAAGAAGAAAAATCCATGATCATCTCTACAGAAGCAAAAGAAGCATTTGATCAATTTCAGTGCCTGTTTATGATAAAAACTTAGCAAATTAGAAAAGAAGGGATCTTCCTCAATCTGATAAAAAAATATCCTTGAAAAATGTACAGGAAGCATCATCTTTAATGGTGAATTATTGAAAGTTTCCTCCCAGAGGTAGGAAACGTAACAATAATAACTGCTTTCACCACTTCTATTCAACATTATCCTGGAAGTTCCAACCAGTTCAATAAAGCAAGATAAAAGGCATAAGGACTGGGAAGAAAAGACTTTAAATGTCATTTGTATAGGACACAATCGTGGACATAGAAAATTCCAAAAAAAATCAAACTATTGAAATCATTTGATTTGCCAAGGTCACTAAAGACAAGTTCAATATTAAAAAAAAGAGTAAAAACCCTTCTTTTTATTCTTTCTAAACCAATAGTTAGAAAATGAAGCTTAAAATACTGTCATTTTGCAATACCACTGAAAAAATCGGATATGTAACAAAAAGATAGACATAAGTAGGAAGGATATACCATGCTCATGATATGAAGACAAAGTTGAAAGATGTCAGTTCTCTAAAATCAATCTGTATTGGCAGGGAAAATCTCAGCCAGGTTTATTTGTGGAAATTAAGCCGGTCTGTAATTTATATGGAAATGTAAAGGCAAAGAACAGCTGAGGCAACAGTGAAGAATGAGGCTGTGGTCTTAAATACTAGATAATCAGGATCTATTAAAAAGGTGTTTAAAACAATGTGGTATTGGTCAAAGGATATACAAAAGAATGGATTAAAGTCAAGAGTCTAGAAACTGACTGATTTTTTAAAAAGATGCTGCTGCTGCTTAGTGGAGAGAATGGTCTTTTCAATAAATGATGCTGGATTAATTGGATGCCTGTATGGAACAAAAAATCTTGACCTATCTCATACCACATAATTACAGATTGTAGATCTAAATGTTAAAGGTAAAAAAATAATGCTTTTAGTTGAAAAATATAGGAGAATGTCATCATGACTTTAGGCTACACATACATTGGACAGAAAAGCACTAACTATAAAGGAAAAAAATGGTAAATTATACTACATTAAAATGTTAAGAGCTTTTCATCAAAAGACATCGTTAAAAATGAAAAGGCAACCAACAGAGTAGAAGGTTTTTGTAATACACAGATCTAATGAAGGTCTCATACACAATATACAAATGACTACGACTCAAACAAAAGACGAAAAAGGCAGAAGACTTTGGTAATTCCTAAAAGTATTAAAACAGCCAATAAGCGCTATTTTAAAAAGGAATGTGAAGTGGAATAACTTTGGAAAACATTTTTTGGCGGTAATTCTACTAAAGCTAAACTTGGCCGGCAAATTGCATTCCTTGCTATGTACCCAACAGTACTTGTGTATATTTGTTTACCAAAATATATGTCCTAGAGTGTTTAAAAAAGAACTATTTGCTTTCTTTCTCCTCTCCTGACCATCGCCCTGCTCCCTCCATACATTCACCCATTCACCTGTTTTACTGAGTCTAATTTACTGCTTCCTCTGGCTTGTTCCTGGAAGTAATCAAGCACGTGGGCACTCTTCACTAGCAGAGTCTTGGTTCTTACAGCCAGCCCTCTGGTAAGGCGCACTGGTTTTCAAACCAGCTAAAGGGGCTCATCTTCCCAGTGTCGGACTCCAGGTCTGGGGGTGCCCAATATGTGTCTCAAACCCCTCACTCCCCAGGCAGGATCCCCGAGCTTGTGATATATCCCCTTCCTCTTTGTGTTCCCTGCTCAGGGTGCAGGCCCTGATCTGACAGCTTCCCCTCCCTTCCTACCTGGTTCTGTGTGAATCTTTCTTTAGAGCCTTCGTTGTAGCATAGCCTTTCTGCCAGTCTCCAGTTTGTCTTCAGTGAGAATTGCTCCACGTGAAGTTGTACTGTTGATGTGTTCCTGGGGTGAGGTGAGCTCAGCATTCTCCTACTCTCTGCCATCTTAATCTCCCCTGCAACCTTTTCCTTACTTTTTTCAGAGCTGCATCCATGTGTATGTACCATGCTTTTTTCGGCCATTTTCCTATATGTATTAGGTTATTGCATTATTTTACAATTAAAAATAGTACACTATGTTATGCATATGTATTTTCATATTGTTTGAGTTGTGTCTTAAAAGGAAATTTGGGGATTGGAATTTATTGGTCAAAAAGTAAATGCAGGGCTTCCCTGGTGGCGCAGTGGTTGAGAGCCCGCCTGCCGATGCAGGGGACACGGGTTCGTGCCCCGGTCTGGGAAAATCCCACATGCCGCGGAGCGGTCAGGCCCGTGAGCCATGGCCGCTGAGCCTGCGCGTCTGGAGCCTGTGCTCCACAATGGGAGAGGCCACAGCAGTGAGAGGCCCGCATACCGCAAAAAAAAAAAAAAGAAGTAAATGCAATGTGATTTTGTTAGGTACAGGAGTGCCCCCCAAATCTGGGCACACAATGCCATGAGATAATCCTTGCTGGGATGATATTGAACCACAGCACTCTGAAAACCTCTAGGCCAAGAAGTTAGGTCCTACGGCGCATTTATAAATTAAATACTTCTGCAAACATTGTGTTCTTACTGTGTATCAAGAAACATCCTCGGTACTGGGAATGAAAATGTATATTCTAGGAGGCATCTGCATTAAGAGGCCACTTTAACATGGGCCAGATGGTTCCCTGCTTCTGTAATCCCTGAAATTAGTGACAATAAAGTACAGCGATAGTTTCTCTAGCATGAGTTCCCACTGAAACGAAATTCTACTTTACACAGAATTATTCCCACATCATGTGAGAAACAGTACCTAATATATCTGTTGGTAGTATTAAAAAAAAAGGGTGGGGGGGCTTCACTGATGGAGCAGTGGTTAAGAATCCGCCTGCCAATGCAGGGGACACGGGTTTGAGCCCTGATCTGGGAAGATCCCACATGCCGCGGAGCAACTAAGGCCGTGCACCACAACTACTGAGCCTGCGCTCTAGAGCCCACCAGCCACAACTGCTGAGCCCGCGTGCCACAACTACTGAAGCCCGTGCACCTAGAGCCTGTGCTCCTCAACAAGAGAAGCCACCGCAATGAGAAGCCCACGCACCACAACAAAGAGTAGCCCCTGCTCGCCACAGCTAGGGAAAGCCCGCGTACAGCAACGAAGACCCAATGCAGCCAAAAGTAAATAAATAAATTTATTTAAAAATATATATATTAAAAATAAAAATTCATTTTAAAAAGAAAGGAACTTGAATTGGGGAAGGGAAAGTAAAAGCAGAAGTAAAAATATAGTTGCAGCCTCATTTTCCAACACAGTGTTGGCGAGAAAGAAAGTCCGAGTGCCGACTTCCCTCCTGTTGATGTAAGTGGGCAAAGTGATAAGAAGGTGAACTTGGGAATCAGGAAGTCATAAAACTTCAAGTTAAAGAAATTAAAAGGCATCAAACATTTGGAGATCCATACAGAAAAGGTTAAAAAAACAAAAATGTACCTTTCAGTAACCCCAAGCTCTTTAAACATCTGATTGAAAGTTTGGAAAAATCCTGAAGATTTGGAAACCAACTGTACACTTATCCGTTACTAGGAATTTAGAATTGCCAAAAGTAAAGTGCTATTGATAGTATATTTACCTTATATATAATTATTTCATATGTTATTTGGTGACTGAAAATATGAGGACTTTCATTAACATGTTTGCCACCTGAGTTCTACTGATCTTTTTTTGTCTAAAAGCCTTAAGGTTTTCAACCATGGGTTTTTCCTATCATGGAGTTTTTTTAAGATAAAAATCTGTCATATAGCAGGCATTTTCCTCTAAGAAAACTTTCTGATTTTAGAGTCACACCTTATTCAGAAGAGTGTTAATGTAAGCTCTCTGAGAAGAAGACTTTTAAATTCCATCCTCACGTTCAGACAAACTGAACTTTGAATGATCTGCATCGATGTTACTGCCCAGAGTTGAATACGCGCTCTCTGTCTAAATATTCCACTCTATAAAAGTGCACTCTATAAAAGTGGCATTGTGGAATATAACTTCAAAACAGTAATATAAAAACAAGAACATAAAGTACAAGAAAGTATCTTTTATTCTTGTGCCATGTTTTTAAGTTTTGACATAGGTTTCACTGTTGTGATAAAAGTATACATCTTATATGAAATCCTACTTAGAAATATTAGTTATTAATTTGTAATTTAACAAATCTATTATGGAAACAAAAATGTATAAACCTTCTTTAAGAAGATTTTTGGAACTTTCAGTTTGAAAGAGAATCATACATGAAAACAAGGATAACTCTTACGGTAGTTTAATCCATACTTTATATTAAACCTAATGCCTAACAATTATGAGTGTCTATTACTTTGAGGTGTTATGCTTTGACATTAATTTCTGTATCTAACACCGAAGTGCTATAATATCATTTAGTAACTTCCATTGAATTCTGAAAGAATTGTAATCTCACAATTTTTATTCAGTTTGTTTTTAAAATTATACAAGGCACATTAAATCTAATTGAGAACAATTGACAAGTAACAGATTAGTGCCAAATAAATTTGTCTGTCATCATTAAGCTATACTTTTTTCACTTTGGCAGGACTAATATTGCTGCTTTAGGACTTTCAGATATTTCAAAAAATTTGTTACAGCATGAAGTAAATTAAAATGTCTCAAGTCTGTTTCTGATCTACCCATGATTCTATCGGATTCTTCTACACTCAACATTCCAATTCACTGTAGCATTTTCTGTATTTCTACTTCAAACAGCATGACTCACTAAGGTTTTGAGAAAAAATGAAACTTCCCCAAGAAGTCCTGCGATGGCAGGTAAATCTAAATGTCTTACCTTTGCTCTGCTTTCATAGAGAAAGTGAACAAAACCGCCTTCTCTGCTGGCTCTAAGACCACCAGCAATGTCTTTTTATGTGATTTGTGCAAATCACATCAGAGAAAGGTGGCTAATTTCTGTTGGAAACCTATTAAATTCAAAGTCCACAGAGAAATTCCAGCATCTTATTTGAATACAACTTTTTATTTGTGTGCTTATTTTGTGTGCTTGTTTTTTAAGGGATAAAAATAATGGTACAAAGTCAAGCTTCCTAGAAAATTTTAAATTTAGTTTTGCCAAACTTGCTGGAATTTTTTTTTTCCTGAACAATGACACATTGTAATATGTTTTGCTGATATTTCCCTGAAGTCAGCATTTTTCTTAGATATAATTGTTTATTTAAAGATTTATACTAGTTGTGCAAAGAATAGCCAAACATTTTTGCCTAAAAGGGTAAATGGAATTTCAAATATTTATACTATTATATACGAATAGTCCTCGATGTCCTTTCTGAAATGCTTTGTGTGTGCTTAAATAGAGTGCCAAAAAAGTCAATCATGTAAAAATTGTTTAATATTTGCCAACTTATTACAGAGCAGTTTGCATTTTACTTTTCACTACATTCGTATTTAGCATTAAGACAAGAGTGGGTCAAGTTTGGCTTGTGCAGTTGAAGGTTCACTCAGTAGAGTAATCACAACATGGTCATCCCGGCCTTGCCATAACATCTCTCCTTCAAAGTCAACCAGTCCATGCTTCCTGGCACGCATGAGAATGCCCACAACTTTATCTGAAATACGAATGTATCTGTCAAAGAGATCTCCAAAAGTAACCTGGATCTTGCCGTCCCGTCTGTGGTGAGCCATCGTTCGGATGATGAAGCACATGTCCATGATTTCTCTGTAGATGTGCTCCTCGGCTCTCTTGGCCCTTTCGGCAGTTTTGGTTCCTTCCTTGGGACGGCCGTAGCCTTCATCTCCTTTGTGCAGGCAGGTGGACATGGCCAACTCATAATCAAACTCTTCACTGAAAGGATTGAGCTTCTGAGATCGTCTGTGTTCATCAGCCCAGTGTTGCCATCTTTCTGTAAGGTTGCCCACTTGGCTGTATTTTTGCTGGGCTTTGCAGTTGAGTTTCTCTGTGAATCTATTTGCCCTAAAAGAGAGAGAGAGAGGATGAAGAATCAAAATATTGATATTTTAACACCCAAGTGTTGCTTTCTGTTTGTACTTCTTGTACATATGCATCTTAATGTAACTCTATAATTGTTTCTTTATGAAAGAAATATGAACAATTCAAAAAAGTAAGAGATAAAAGAAGAAAAATCATATACAAGGCCACCATTGTTCTTAGTTTGAGGTATCTCCTTCTAGATTATTTTCTCTCTAAATAACAGTAATGTTTTAAGCTCTGTAAAATAATCATATTAAACTATTTCAAGAAAACTTCCTTACACAAATGTAATGCAAATATGTGTATCTTTTTTTTTTAAAGAAGATGTTGGGGGTAAGGGTTTATTAATTAATTTATTTATTTTTGCTGTTTTGGGTCTTCATTTCTGTGCGAGGGCTTTCTCTAGTTGTGGCAAGCAGGGGCCACTCTTAATCGCGGTGCGCAGGCCTCTCACTGTTGCGGTCTCTCTTGTTGCGGAGCACAGGCTCCAGACGCGCAGGCTCAGTAGTTGTAGTTCACGGGCCTAGTTGCTCCGCGGCATGTGGGATCCTCCCAGACCAGGGCTCGAACCCGTGTCCCCTGCATTAGCAGGCAGATTCTCAACCACTGCGCCACCAGGGAAGCCCCAAATATGTGTATCTTAAAGTTGCATATTAGTAACATTTAGAACTGGACTTGAATGAGTGTATTAAGGGAATACACTTTACACAGGACATCAAGAAACAATTATTTGCCCAAAATAAGCCTTATATCGGCACACATACTCTGTAATATTTACTCATGTATAGAGTTTTATATATGGATTTTTTTTTTTTTGGCCCCCTGCACAGCATGTGGATCTTCTTTCCCCGACTTGGGATGGAACCCGTGCCCCCTGCAGTGGAAGTGTGGAGTCTTAAGCACTGGACCGCCAGGGAAGTCCCTATATATGGATCTTTAATGAAGCATATCTATACTAGTATCTATGATGTACCACAAATTTTGAAAAATCAAGCTGTATATATAGGAAACACCAGCTAGCAATAGTAACATTTATTGAACACAGTGTGCTGGCATTCTTCTAAACACTTTCTACTAATATTTCCACAACCATTTCATGAGATAGGTACTGTTAATCTCACTTCCCAGATGAGGAAGCTGAGGCCAGAGGGGTTAAGTAACTTTGCTTAAAGTCACAAAGCTGTTAAGTGATGGGTCTGTGACTTGTACCAAAGTTAATCCGGCTCCAGAGCCTGTGTATATCTTCTGTGAAATGCTGCCCTAACCCAGCGGAAGAGGCAGGATTCAAACCCAAACTGTCTTAGGCAGAGTCAGTGCTCTTCCCTCTGTGTAATGATGCCACTCAGCCTGCCAGGACAGTGTCTAATATGTGGATGAGCTGTGTCTCAAATGTGTGTGTCTGCCCTTGCAGTTTGGAATGCATTTCTTATTAAAACAAAACAAAAACCAGCATTGGAAAATGTAGACCAATACTGTCATGAGGGTGCAGATCTAATTTTAAAATGGCAAAATTTGTCTTTAACAGACTTTCCTGTCATTTCTGTATCTCCAATCTCCTAGACTTTTTTTCGAGGTCTCTTTGCCTTCATGAGTAAAGCATGAACTCTTGGACTACCTAAAAGTCAGAAATTTGTATTCCTCATCCGTACAAGTGACTCACCCATCCTTCTCCCCAGCTCCGAGTGGCTTCATGTGTGGAAGCATTGGAAGTGGGAGATGTAGAGCAGGGTTGAATTTGCTTATGGCAGTGGCATGCCCGAACTCAGTGGCCCCTGCTATCTGAACTCTCACAATTTGCTGTTCAAAACCCAGGAACGGGTCAGATGTGAGTCTTCCTCGCTATCCAAACTCACTTCCTGCAGTCTGGTCATTCAGATGCAGGAGGCTAACACTGGATCGAGAGGCAAGCTTACTTGCCTGAGCATTGTTTTCTTCGAACAGGAAGGCCATCCCCTAGATGGCGACCTTTCACTAATTCCCGTGGTTTGTGTCCTACACTTGCTGCATTGTTTCACTGTTGCAGTAGAATTCAAACTAGGAGTACCTTGCTGAATATAACACTGCTCTTCTTTGTAATGACATGGGCAAAAGTATATGACAAAGTTAATTGGGAAAAAGCAGCATACAAAAACTGTTTACACAATTAATCACAACGTAAAAAAATCATACATGTATGGAAAAGTGCTAGGAGCTACACTGCCCTGAAGTGGAATGCATTTCCCTCAACCCTGCTGGTCCTCGTCTTCATCTGCATCTCCATAGACTGTCCCTGTTCAGCTGCTCAGATTATGGGCTGCTTGATCTCATGACCAAAGGAGAGGAAACACCTAGTGCCCTTGGAATGATGGCAATCCATGGCAGACATAGTCTTCAATAACAAGCCCAAGGCTGGAACATCTTGCTGGAGAAGCGACTTGAAACATTTCAGAAGAAAGTGAAAAGAATAGCACGATTTATTAACTCATACTTTTTGTCTCCTGAGCACCACCTGTGGTTCTGTCCTATAGTATAAAACATAATACATCCTCCCTTTAAGGAGCTTCTGGGCACTTTGACATTCCTTCCATCCTCTAGTAAAGTACTTATGACAACTGCTGTGTGCCAGACAGTCTTTTAGGTACTCGTTGAATATTCAATAATGAAAACAGAACGACGAATAACCACTGAAAGACATTCATGAAAGTCATCAGAGTGAACCAAATTTGAGTATTTATGGTACAATTCTAACCATGTAAAATGTGTACACACCAGGCCGAAGAAATCAAGAGCATGTGCACAACTGAAAATAATTGTGTCGGTGTCTAGATGACAGTTGATTTGTTTTCTTTTTCAAAACTCTCTTTCATGCTGGTATTATAGTCGACCCTTGAACAACACAGGCTTGAACTGCGCAGGTCCGCTTATACATGGATTTTTTTTTTTTTATATAGTAAATACTACAGTACTACAGGATCCTCATCGGGTTGTTCAAGGGAACAATGGTGGGGGAGGGGTTCTGTTCTTTCAAGCACTTGAAAATCCGAGTATAACTCTACACTTATACTGTATCCATGGTTCCACCTCCATAGATTCAACCAACCATGGATTGTGTAGTAGTGTTGCAAGCATTTATTTGAAAAATCTGCTTATAAGTGGACCCACACAGTTCAAACCCATGTTGTTTTGCATCAACTGTATTGATTTTAGAATTTACAAGAAGCAGAAAAATATTCAAATTATCATCCAGAGGTAATTTGTTTAAACTGTATGTTATATGGGTCTCTCATTCATTGATGTAGTATTTTTTCTTCTAATTTTAATTAGAACTTAAATTCCCTGAGTGTTGACACTCTATGTCATTTGGGATAAGGGTTGGGGTTGGTGAGGTAATAACTGTGAAGAAGAGAAACATCTAAAAAAGCACCTACTAAATCTTAATTTCCATTTGTTATATGGTCAAACTGTAATTCCCAGTAACAAGAGAAAAGGACAGCAAAAGAATTGATCCTATTAGCAAGAATTAGAAAATAGACAAGGTTGTTTTAAAGAAGTACCAGAAGAAAATATATCTTAATGAGTATTTAATTTTTTCTATCTTATAAACGTTCTATATTGTCTTAGTATTTCCAGTTTTTAAAAAGTATGGAAGTTTCAGGTTTAAATCAGGATTAGAAAGTCTTATACCTTGAGTATCCTCCTGATCAATGAATGTAAGACTCAATATATCAGCTTATCCTGTTTTTCTAAATTTCAAGTAAAAATGTGAATAACAGTTTAGATTGAGCTTTAGAAAGACAATCTCGTTACACATTTATAGAAGCAAAGCGATATTCAAAGACTGGCACCACATCCATATCTTAGGCTAGAACACTTCTCCGTCAGTAAACTGAAGAACTTCTGCCACCCTTTCCAACTTCTCAGGGAAGTTCTGGGGAGAATCTGCTCCTCTGTCCACTGGTTTGCTTGCCCTTCACCACAGGAAGTATAGCCAGCTTGGTTAATGGGAGATTGATATCTACGGGGTCACACTTATCAGAAGTAGGGTGACTGAATTCAAAACTGTCTCCTTTCTGTTACCAGCCATGTTTGGGAGCCAAGCCTGTGCTGCTCCTTGCAGATCGGCAGCTGTCCTCAGAGTCCATGGAAAGGGTTCCAAGCTCGAGAATTGGGGGCAAATATTAGAAAGCCATACTTTCCCCTTCATTTCTAGCAAATATCTTCAATATAGTGGTACCAAAACACTACAGTTTGGGAGTTATTGGGATTCCACTAATGAAGCTGATGCTTTGATCTCCATTTGATTTCTTGAGTCCATTCTGTCCTCAGAGAATCAGTCTAACAGTGGTTAAGAATGCAAGCTCTGGCATCAGCCTTCCCAATGCCATCACTTACTAGCTCTATGACTTGTATACATCTCCACGCTCAGTTCCCTTTTCTATAAAACGCTCAACCTTTAGTATTTTTGCCAGACAGAACTTGGAGGAGAGAATGGATGAGTGACTGTCGTTTCAATATTGCATCATTACTGTGTGGGAGATAAAATTTCCTTTGTCTAAAGGAGCTGGACCAAACAAGTCACATAGCTATACAATCAAAAGACTGAATATTTAAAAAATAAAGCATAAAATAGAAATCATTTTCATAGTAAAGCCCCAGGTAGTAGAACTCTACTGGTGAAGAATATTTCTACTTTCTACCAAACCTGACTTGTCTCTGTTATCCATAGAACATCTTAACCACCAAGAAAACTTTTTTTCTACTTAAATATTCGTGACACATAATTTTCTCCCTGTTAGTGGATATGGGGAAAGAATGGTGCTTAGAATTAAAAATAAATGAACAAAACCCCCTTTCCCATAGGCCTCCTCAATAATGCCACATTCATTTCTCAAGCAGTATGTGAGAGTCCCATCAGGTAAAAAGTCCCATTGGGCTTCTGCTGAAGCTTCCTGAGCATAGCTAGGATTACTGCTGACATTCAGAGCTGCTGTTGCTGTGTACGACATTCTGGTACCCTACGTATTCTAAGACTAAGGGAAAGGAACCAAAGAAGGAAGGAAGGGATTTCATTCGCATTCTCCTCCCCAAACCCTGAGAGCCAATCTCCTAGCATCTCATAGTGTTGGGATCACCAGGGCTGGCCCCTTGCATTATAATGAGTACAACTTATTAAGTAGCTTTCCTGGGTCCGTTGCTTTACATAATTAATACCAAAATAACTCTATGGATTATCACCTCTATTTTTTTTAGATGAGTACAAAGAAACTTAGGATTTGCCAGAGTGACCATGATTCAAATCTGTCTCTCATTCAAAGGTATCTATCACACTAAGAAGGTGTCCATGTCCATGTCTGTCTGGGGGAACCAACAGAAGGGTCTGGTATGGAAGTTCTCACTTCTAGGTGAGACAGTTTAGAGTAGTGGTCGAGAGGGTGGGCTCTGGATCCAGCGTGCCTGGGTTCAAACCCCATGGGCTGTACAATCTTATACAAATTCCCTAATACTTCTTTGTCTTATGTTCCCATCTATCCAATGAGGATAATGACTGTGCCTACCCCATGAGAATGTTTTGAGGATTAAATGAATAAATACTTAGACAAGTGCCAAAGAAGAGTAACATGCATTGGAGATTGGTCCCAACTGTCACCTCCCTACCTCTGGCCAATTCAAAACATGCTGACAGGAAGATCGTCATTGTGCCACCCTTAGTCTTTGTTCTGTTGGGTTTATTCTGTTCTATTGTTTTGTTTTGTAGCACACACACCCCCAAATTCACAAGGCCGAAACTTAGACTATGGTTCCATATGGTCTGGTAGAATAGTGATTTCTGATTATGAATTCCTACGTGAATGTAAATAGAGCACAAATCTAGGTCTCTGAATGCATCCTCAAGGTTCTGCATGAGAAGTAGCATCATGTCTGGTTTCAAAGCCTTACATTTGGAGACAGGCGTACACATCTCAGGTCACTAACTTGCTGAGTGAAATTTCCCTCTGAGCTTCAGTGCTCTCATCCCTAAACTGGGATATTACCTACCTCACTGTGAGAGTTCTAAGGGCAAAGCACGTAAAATACCCACAGCACACACTAAATGCACGCGGAATTATGATTATCTAAGTTTGCCATTTCATTTTTCTTGAAAGCTTTCAATATAATAGTGCTAATTCTTTCAAAACATCTTTAAAGTCACAAACTGACAGCTTTTTGTCAAATAAGGTAACTAATTTTGTTCTTTACCTTCTGATTATATCATAAAAGTTGAAAAACACACCTACACATCTAACCGTTCCCAGAAGGAGTCAGTTTATAATTATTCGCCACATCTGAGACTTTTCCTATATTCTGATATCCTGTGGTTGTTGAGTGAGAAATCCTGACTTTCTGTTACGTGGAGCCAGCTACTGTCTTGAAACAAAACATGCGTTTCTTGTCAGACTAAAGTATCAGTTTGAGTCTGTGTGTGTGTGTGTGTGTGTGTGTGTGTGCGCGCGCATTTAGTTGTTTTCGGATTGTGATATTTTAATTACCTAGCTTTTATAGCATTTCTGTCTTTGTTTATAAGCAGAACAAAGTTTTCTGAAGGTTTGAAAAATTGCTAAAAAAATCTATATGAGGAGTAATAACTTTCATATAGTGAGCTTATGTGCAGGCACTGTGCTAAATTCTCATCTCCTCCCAATACAACAGAATTTATTCCAAAAGGTTACTGTTGCCATTGTTTTACAAAGGAGGAAATGGGTTTAGAAGAATAAGCCGTTTTTTTGTGTGGTGAGAACATTTAAGAGATATTCTCTTAGCAACTTTCAAGTGCATAATACAGTATTGTTAACTATAGTCAGGGCAGAGCTGGAATCTGAACTTGGGTCTGTCTGACTTCAGAGCCTGCTTTGACGTCAGACAGCAGCTTCCCACCTGTATACAGGCTCACAGAAGTCCGTGTTCCAGGGGCACTATTTGGGTAGATGTGTTTCTTGAAAATACTGTAGACTGATTTTGGACAAGGAAAAGGTTTCTCCACTCAGTCTACCAGTAAATACTTGTCTCTGCAGAAAAATAAACCAATTTGTTACTCATTATAGAATTGACTTAAAAATTTTTCCCAAAGCAGATACCCCTCTCCGGTGGCTTCATCTTTGTTGTGGCTAAACCTGGAGTGTTCAAAACAGAAAGGAGAAACCAAATAGTGCAGGCCCTTGGCCCAAAGGTCCATGGCTGAGCTTGGTCCTGCCCTCTTAGCCCAGAAGCGTGCCTTTCCCCAGACCTCGCTGCCTGCCCGAGCTGTGAGATTCTCACTCTGACTTTGGTGGTCCTTCCCTGCTCTCTGGGATTCCCGCAGCTGCCTGGGGCTCAGGAGCGGGATAAGGAGTTGGGAGATGCATTCACTTACTGGAAGGGCAAGGGGCGTTTGATTCTGGCAGCGGCCACCCGCTCTCCGTCCAGCTCCAGCCTCCCCTCCGTCTCCCCTCCGTAGCCGCTGTCCTCTGTGTCTACGCTGCTGCTCCTGCACTTGGGCCCTTCCCGTTCCTCCTGTCCCATCTCTTTCCAGCCTTCGATCCGCTCAGATACCAGGCTGGCACATTTTCTCCTCCGCGTCGGGGAGCCATGGCCGCAGAAGATTCTGTCCATTTCACTCTCTGGCTGCCCAGCTTCAGGCATGTCCCCATCCTTCTCGTATCTGTGGCTGAGGTGGCCCACATCCCCTCCTCTCTCGTAAGCCTTGCTGACGACTGTTTTGGTCACCTCTTTCCTTTTGATCTGAGACACCTCGGTGGCTTCCTCTGAGCTTGGTCCATCTCCGTGTCCCTCTGGCTTTGGGGAGGAAGACTTTGGGGCACTCTGAGCTTTCCGGTGGGTGGTGGGATGGATCACTGGTCCAGAAGCTTGGGGTGGGTTCTGGGTCCCTCCTGGCATCCAACCTGTGGGCTCCTGGGCCTGCCTGATGCTGTTCTCATTGGCCCACTGCTGCCAACCTCGGGCCAAGCTGATAACCAGGGTGGCTGTGCGTACCTTCCGGAGGGCACTCTTGGCTGGCCCCTCCTCCCTTTCCTTTTCCCCCGGAGCCATGCTACCTTTCTCTTCTCTGCTGCTAGCCTGGGCACTGGCTAAAATGAGTGTGGGCCGGTGGAGGGCCTGGGATTTAAATAGAAGTGGGACGTGGGGTGGGAAGGGAATTTGGTCACGGTGGAAACTATGTTAAGCACTTCTTGCCAAGACGCAGTGCCTTCCCTGTGATGGTGTGCTTTTTTTAAACCCTGACAGCTCCAGTTTCATCAGAGCAGAGGGACATCTCTGTTGGTAAAGGACAGTGAGAGGATCACGCCCTTTCTTCTCCAAGTGCCAGAGTGGAAATTACTAGATCCGATCATGTGCTCAGCCTTAGGTTTTTCCTGACCTTAAAATATGGTCCTACCATTTATAGGAGCATAAAATACACGCACAAGTTGTGCTGGGAACATTATAGGCTTGTTTCCATTGAAACCTCAACAGCTTTCAACATAGCTCTTAGTTAGTCCCCATTTTATAGCTGAATACAGTGACACGTAACTCCCTGTAGCGAATAATATCTGAGACTCAAACCCAGATGTCTGATGTAAGGCATGTGCCTCTTTTCACTCTACTCACCAAGGGTCCTAAGTTGCCTTTTTCTTTTTGTCTTCAGCTCTATTCGGTACAGACTTTAGAAGTCACCTCATCCAACCTCCATTTCCCAGATGAGAAAATTGAGGCCCAGATAAGGGGGGAGACAAGGGCCTGGTGTTTTAGTCCCACGTTTGAATTATTTTATAGACAAATCCTATTAATACACAAGACGATAGTCAAAATTTTGGTCCAATTATTTTTTTAAAAAATCTTTAAATTGAGACCTACACACACGGAACTTCAGAGATTATTACAACAAATCTTTTCAAATGTTTTGTTAAAGCAGACTATTTAAAGACAAAATAAGTGAATGCTATCAGAAGCAACCCCTACCCGAACTTTTGTTTTGAATAACACAACCTTCCTTAGCAGAACTTCAAGTTCATGCAGAAAAACCGTTTTTTCAATTCTCAGAACAAAGACCTGAAATATAGTTTTTAAAAAAGGACTGGATAGATAGGGCACTTGGACAGGAAAATAACCATCTATTAAGTGTCCTAAACCAGGTAAAAATGCTCAGGGCTCAACACTGAGTAATAAAGTAAGACAAATAGAATTTTTTCTTCGTACAACAGTTCTATAGACTTTTAAACTGTATACTTTCCTCCAGTCTTGACATGTAGTTAACCACACTGATTGAAAACTGCTGTCTAAGAGCATTAAAAGGTAAGAACTTTAATTACTTCTGATTGTGAGACAAATTTATTTTAAAAAATACGTTGATGTCAGTTTTCCATCCTGTAGGTCATTTACCTCCCAGGATTGAGACAATTGGGGAGACGATTTACTACTCTATCTAGAAATCTGTCAGATGTGTTTTTAGAGTTCAACAGCATCTGAAAATGTTAACTGTGGCCCGACAATGCAGAGACTAAATCCCTCTTGATTAAGAGGAAATTGGATCACAACAAAAGAAAACTATGACAAAGATTTCAATCTGAGTCTGAAATTTCTGGCATTCTTTCTTAGAATGTAGACACACTGCAGACTGTTTGGTTCCTGTTAGATTCCCTTCAGCTACTTGGAATGCCTTGGGAAGGAATGGGGTTCCTCAGAGATGCCCATGAACTCAACCCAGGACCAGGCTAATTTAGAACTCTCCAAGGGACTTTTCTGCTTCCCTGCCCACACCTGTTCCACATTCAATTCTTATAGGGAGAGAATGGAAACAGCAAAATGTTACTAGTCTTTCACGTATTAACAGGCATTGCAGTCAGCTGCCTGGGCTTAGGGCTATCAGCAGATAGTCTTGGCAAAAACAGGCAGCTACTAAAAGAATCTGGTCATTCCTTCTGAGATTTTGCTTCCACGGCAACTTTGGTCCTTCACTGATGCTTCTTCAGAAGAAAGTGTGAAATCCTTTTCCTCCTCGTGTCAGCTTTGGGCATTCCTTCCCTAAAGAAAGGTCTGTATGCTACCTACTGTGCATCTTATAAGAAATATCTTCTTTCTCAACCTCGATCTAGATTCTTAAGAGTTCAGCATTCTTCTGCATTAATAGAAGGTGTAAAAGAAATGAAAATAGGGGCTTCCAGGCGCAGTGGTTGAGAGTCCGCCTGCCGATGCAGGGGACACCGGTTCGTGCCCCGGTCCGGGAAGGTCCCACATGCGGCTGGGCCCGTGAGCCATGGCCGCTGAGCTTGTGCGTCCGGAGCCCGTGCTCTGCAACGGGAGAGGCCCGCGTACCACAAAAAAAAAAAAAAGTCTCAAAGAAAGATACAGTGAACTAAGTAGTTTACAATGTGAGTTTCCTGTGAGACGATGAGATTAGAAACTGTAGGTGAAGATGCAGACCTGATTAATGAAGTATTTACCACCTAAGAAATTTGTCATAAGTGTGAAAGTGTTTTGTAAAAAATATTAGTTATTATTTGATCATATGGGCAATACTAGGGAAGGGAGGGAGTTATATTTATACAATTCTCTGCATGATACACTTAGAAGCCAGGTGGAGCCAGCTCTCATCACCAGCTATATAATCTTACTAAAGAGACTTTAGAAACCGACGTTTGCTCAAGGCTTATATGAAACAATAATTTCATTGATTCTTTCTACATAAATAAATACGCTTTTTACTTGTTCATTCACAGAAAAGTGGGAATGAAAAGACTTTAATGGGCAGCAACAAATGGCTTTTGATTTCAAGTGAATTAACTCAGTGCTCATGGAATGAATACAATGGGTGAGGGCTGATGGTAGACAGTGTCGGGGAGAGTGTAAAGCTGAACAAAGCAGAAACTACTCTCAACGTCTTCCCATCTAGCCAGGAGAGGACATGCATACAACTGCCCTTAATAGTTTGGGGAGAACTACACTAGAAACAGAAATAAGGCTTTATGGGCTCATTGAGCACAGGTGACTGATTTTATTGGAAGGACTTCACATCAGTGGTGGTCCTTTATCTGATCCTTAAAAGGTAAAACTCTACCAGGTGGAAAAAGGGTGCTCTAATCTGAAGAAACGCTGTGAACAAAGATAAGGCATGAAGATGCACGGTAAACCTAGAGACCTTCTGATGGCCCAGCGTGGAGGTCACAACCTCAGATGCCTACAGGATCATGCAGGTCATTTAAACCCATGAGGTGAGTTGGGTTGGGGCACAGTATGGGGTGGTGAGAACTGTGGGCAACTGGCGAAGCAATGTCACAAGAGAAGTAAGAGGTCTGGATTTTTACATGAACTCTCCCAGTTCTTTAAGTGGTGACAGTTAATACACACACACACACACACACACACACACACACACACACACGCTCACACACAAAATACTGGGTGAACCTACACAGTTCTCAGACCAGATTCTGTGGGCCCCCAGTTTATAAGCTTTAGAGAAGAGCATACAGTGTTTATGGGGTAAGAACAAGGAGCCCGGGAGCAGTAGGACAGGCCTTTGAAGAAGTCAGTTGGAGCGATATTACGAAGAACGCCTTGCTAAGGAATCAGTGTTTTATCAAATGGGACTCACTGCATCACTAAAGAATTTTAAACCTCAATGTGTTATCAAATTTGCGTCACCAAACGATCAAATCAAAAACCAGTGAAGTGGGGTTTGGATTTGAAAAAGATAGGACTAGGATAGGGAGACTCTTTATAGGGGTTACAAAAATAATCTTGGAAAGAACCCAGTGAGGATCTGAAAGAAGAGAGAAAGGTTTGAGAGCCATTGAGGGTCACATCAGACCCGCTAGTTGCCAAGGGTGATGGGTATCGGGGGTGGTCTAGAGGTTTCAATTTAAGTGACAGGTGTGAGGAGGTGCATTATCTGGAAAAGGATAGAAGGGACGATTTGTGGTGAGAAGGAGGTTTTCCCCCTTGAGTTGCGGAAGTGCTGGGGCGCCCGACCTGGAGCACTGAGAGGAACCAAGAGCATGGACCCGGTGGTCGGGCAGAACCAGGTGAAGATCCAGGCTCTGCAGGTTAGCAGGGTGACCTAGATCATGTTACTTAATTCCTCTTAAGACTCAGTTTATTCGGGCTTCCCCGGTGGCGCAGTGGTTGAGAGTCCGCCTGCCGATGCAGGGGACACGGGTTCGTGCCCCGGTCCGGGAAGATCCCACATGCCGCGGAGCGGCTGGGCCCGTGAGCCACGGCCGCTGAGCCTGTGCTCCGCAACGGGAGAGGCCACAACAGTGAGAGGCCCGCGTACCGGAAAAAAAAAAAAAAAGATTCAGTTTTTTCATCTGTAAGATGAGTATTATCAGAGCGTCTACCTCATTAGAATCAAATGAGTAACACATGTGAAGCACTGAACAGCATGCCTGGCCCATGGAAGCTCGATAAGTGGTTATTGCTATTAATATCTGGATGTTGAGTCATGGAGTTGGAGAATTAAATCTCCTTAGATAATTCTGTCTGACCAAGGACAGGACTGATACCAAACCCACGGCAGGGATGCGTCTTCAGGTGGGAGGGTCAAGCAGGGTGATTTGTAGGGAGGGACTGGTGGCTGCGAGGGAACGCTTATTTATAGTGCTTCATTGTAAGGTAATTTATAGTGAGGCCTTTAAAGCAGTGTTTGAAAGGGTTCCCTCAGCCTGGTGCAGGTCAAATGAGGTCTCAGTTACTTGGTAGGGATAACCAAAGAGTTGAGCACAGGTGCTCTCCTGGAACCTCCTGGAATGTGGAGCTTAGTGGTTTCCAATCACTGAGGCTCACATCAGAATCTTAAATCACATTGGGAACACCTGTGGAGCTTTAAAAACTACCACTGGTGCTAAACTGTCTCTGGACACAGGTCTTGGGTAGGATCCCAGCACCATCTTAACCTAACACACCATCGGAGCTGACAACCCTTGTTCTAGATTCTAGAGGCTTCCAGCAGACATTTCACATGCAGGTCTCAAGAGTGTCGTGACCAGTATCCCAGGTATGGGTTCAGGCAGATTGATTTTGCATTCTGGATCTCCTTTCGGAATCTGTGTACCACAACAGTTAACTCCTCTGAGACTCGGTTGCCTCGTCTGATGGCAATGACATGACTTTCCCCGCCGTTGTTTGTGTGTCTACATGAGGTGGTGTTTGTGCAGCAGTTAGCACAATGCCCAATATGCTGGGTAAGAGCACCACGTGGAAGCTGTTCACATTGTTCTTTGTTACTGAGGGTAATGATGCCACCTTCTACATAAATGATCTCAGTTCACAGACAGCACATCGAACCTCAATATGTATAATACAACATAAACTTTTACATCATAAACAGTAATAATTTACATACATTGCCAGAGACCAAAGAAAATTTCAGAGAACAAATGTCACACAAACCATAACCAATCTATAGTCACATTAATTTAATTCAGGAGACAGACAGATGAATGCTTATGATATTTAAGTAACTCTGAACAGTGGTGTCTCAGAAACTGACCTTGTAATCATGACTGAAACTCACTCTTCTTTGAATAACAGTTCAGTCTTCACTATGTTATTAACACTAAGTTGGTTCAATTCATGTTTAATCGATTAACTCCAAACTGCACAATTTAGAAGTGTACCTCCTTAACACCCTAAACCAAAGTACCATGTTCCTAACTCCTCTGATCATTGAATAGTATAACATAACACACCTAGGATGGTGTCAACCTATAGTTCAATGAAAAAAAGTGAAATCAATGGCTGGTTTGGGCTGATCACGTCCACTTAATTCGTGCGATAGCTCCTTAATACATTTTGCTACTTCTCATTTTGCTCTATGCAAATCCATCTGTACACATCTCCCATGTTTACCTTAAAACTCGCCCAGCTGATCAAAACCCTTTAACCACTTCCCAGTATCATCCAGGTAAAGTTAACACGTCTTAGCCTCATAGTCAAAGCTTGCTATCATTTGCCTTCACTTTTCACTCCTTGCCTTTATAGTTTGGTAACTCTATGGAATTTCACCGAAAAAAGCCTTTTTCTTCCTATTTTGGAGGATGTATGGCTGAAACAACAGCGCACATAGAGAAGCTTTGTGTGTGCTGAGACAATTCATTTAATTTTTGCTCCTGTTTCTTCCTGCAAAAATCTTCTTTGTCCTGGACTCGGTGTGAGTGTCAATAATGTACACCAAAGTGTTTCATAAACTGTAAAGAAGGATAGCAGCCCCGTCACCATGCTCGGACTTCTCTTTTTTTCTTCACCACTGGGTCTATTGTAATACTGTAATACATCTCTGGCTGTGTTACAGCTCTGTACCAGCTGTAGTTTTTAAAGTTCCACAGGTGATCCTAATGTGGTTTAAGATCCTAATTTGATCCTCAGTGACTGTAAACCACTGAGCTCTGTAATACCCCCGTCTCTGGGTTCCATTGGTGCCACCTCCTTTTACCTTACTACCTGATGTACACCCATGTAGCCACTAAGCACCACCTGCGGGCTATGGAGGGGACGGGCGACAAAAGAGATGAGTCTGACCAGTGTCTGCCCTAATGAAGCTCACAGTAGAACATGGAGAAAGAAAGAAAGCAATCAGGTGTTACTGGGTTATGATATACGGGTCAGAATAGGGGCATATCTGAGGTCAGAATCAGTTATATCTTTGGGGTTAGGGAAGGCCTCAAAAAAGAAGGTGCTGATTGAACTGAGCATTATGGGTTGCTGTCCAGTCGAAGGCGGTCGGGGAGAGGAAGCCCCAGAGAGAGGTTTAACAACTCAAGGTACGGAGGAGGAAACAGCATGTCTTACTGGAGTGTAAGCTGGGTTTCCCTACACACTACAGCCTGATGGGGTCCCCTTTCTTTTATTTTTATTTTTTTTAATATAAATTTATTTTATTTTTGGCTGCGTTGGGTCTTTGTTGCTGCTTTCTCTAGCTGTGGAGAATGAGGGTTACTCTTCCTTGCGCGGGCTTCTCATTGCAGTGGCTTCTCTTGTTGCAGAGCACAGGCTCTAGGCACGTGGGCTTCAGTAGTTGTGCTGCACGGGCTTAGTTGCTCCACGGCATGTGGGATCTTCCCAGACCAGGGCTCAAACCCGTGTCCCCTGCATTGGCAGGCAGATTCTTAACCACTGCGTCACCAGGGAAGCCCCCCTTTCTTTTAATAACCCAAGAAAACGACTTACATCCCCCTCCACTCAGTGTAAACGGAAAGAATCTAGTGGCTATCTTAGAAGTCTTTTCAAATATGAGTGTGAATGGAAATATCTAGAATTTGACCACTTCTCACCATCTTTATTGACATTAACCTGCCCGCCCCTTCTCACCTGGACCATGGGCAGCTCAAGCCACCATCAGCATTTTTGTGGATTATTACATCGTCTCCTTAACTGGTCTCCCTACTCTTAACCTTGTCCAATCTATTCCCAACATTAGTCATATCCTTTAAAGACTTAAATTTTTCTCTGTTTTTTGCCTCAGAGTAAAAGCCAAAATCCTCACAATGGTCTGCAAAGTCTTACCACACTCTCCCCGTTTAGGCCCCTGACTGCTTTCCCTGTGACTCTCCCCTACCCCATTCTTCACCCTGCCTGGGCCACACGGATCTCCAAGCTCTCACCTGCCCCAGGACTTCTGCACTGTAGCTCCCTTTGTCTTAACCTCCTGATTCTCCACCAGCCGGCGCCATTGCCTCTGCATATTCCAGAGATACAAAGTCTCTCTAAACAAAAGAGGTTCTCCTCTTAAGAGCAATGCTGCATCCTTCTGCAGTGGAAACCGAGGAAGGAAGTGCAGTGAAGTTTGCAGCCGGTCAGGTAAATAAGACCAGATAGTGGAGGAACTTTAAAGCCCTGATAAGAAATACAGATTTTATCCAAACCTTGTAAAGTTTTAACCTGAAGAATGGCATGATCAGAATTGCATTTTAATAAATTCATTTTGTCAGTAGTATGGAGAATGGACTCAAGGATGGTGAGTGGGCAAGAGTAGAGGCTGAGATAATTTTTGTTTTCTTTTATCCAGAGGCAACCCCCGCCAAGGGCAGGATGTTTGGGGGTCTCTATTGGCTCTCTGGTCTCTTTCCCACCCCCTTTATAAAGGCTCTTCTAAAGCAGAAATTCCAGTCAATTCTTTCCCCTACTAGTTCACCAACTAGACCAAAATTGTTCCCACCGCTGGAGGTGGGCGAGTGGAGAGACGGCCTCACCCACTAAGTTTCGTTACTATGATGACAGCGGGGGGTCGGGGAACCTAAGTGCCTCTCCCACCCTCCTCCCAAACCGAGAAATATAGTGGGCCCTGCTGACCGCGCCAAATTCTAGCCAATGGGCGGCTGCTCCTGCTTTCCCCCAGTTCTCCCCGCCCCCCGTCGGCCTCGCCCCCAGGAATCGGATTCACGAATCTGGACTAGGGATTTACAGTTCCAGGCCAGGTGCGAGGGCGCTGGGCGGAGGAGCGCAGAAATCTAGGTAAGAGATGATGAAAACCTACTCTAAGATGGTAGTGGTAAAGTCGGAAAGGAGGGAATAAGCACTACAGTGGAATTAAGAGGTGGAATTGATAGGAGTTGGTCACAATGAGATATTCGGTGTGAAAGAAATGAAGGCGTTTGGGACGAACAGGCTTTTTGTCTTGGGTTGATAGGTAGATGGTGATTTCATTCACGAAGAATAAAAGTACGAAGGGAGTGCTAAGCTTGGGGATTGGACAAATACTAAGTTTTGGACATACTAACCTGGAGATACCTGTAAGACCTCCAGGGTAAGTTATCTAGTAGATGGGGATTGGAGCTCAGGAGTAAGGTCTGGGCTCTTATGTAGTTTAGGGCATCATTTTGGATCATGGAGGCTAAGTCATGCCAAGTCACAGAGCCAACAAGAGTTAACACTGGGATCAAAGTCAGACACTTTGACTCCAGAGTCAGGGCTGCTAATGACTGTGGTCGGACACAAATTCCTTTCCTCCTCCTTGCTTTGCGCCCCACCTTGAAGGATGGGCTTCGGAAGCTTGTGACACCACTCTCGAAAACAGCTTCTTAAGAAGATCTAAATATAGGGTTTCTTAGCCCTGACTTTCTATCTGATCCTGTAAAACTTTCCTTTCCTTAATGCCAAGTGTCTTTATGTGACCCGATGGAGGTGTTAGCTAACTCTATAGTGGTAATAATTTTACAATATATAAGTATCACATCAACACATTATACACCTTAAACTTACACATTGTTGCATGTCAATTATATCTCAATAAAGCTGGAAAAAAGGTATGTTTAAAAAGTAGTCTTCACAGGGCTTCCCTGGTGGTGCAGTGGTTGGGGGTCCGCCTGCCGATGCAGGGTCCCGTTCCCCAAAAAAAAAAAAAAAAAAAAAAAAAGTAGTCTTCACTTCTTAATTTGTGACCTCCTGTTCACTTCTCAACCCATTCAACCCACAATTCTGGTCTCTGCCCACAAACTCAATTTAGTCAAGGCACAGATGACTTCCTCATTGCCAAACCCAAGGGAGATTTTTACTTCTAACTTATTTAAACATTCTATAGCATCTTGTATACATCCCCTTCCGTGTGTGTGTGTGTAAATATGTGTATATGTTGAGGGAAAGAAAGTCCTGACAGAAAGATAAAGTTTGGAAAACCAAGAAGGAATAGCCAATCCTAATTATCCTCATGCAACTTATCATAGGCCGGCATGAATGTAACACAGAGTTACAATTTATTCCCAATCCTGAAACCTTAGTTGTGCTAGAAGTATTCCTTTCAGTGCAGGGCTGTCATTTTGAGAAAAAAATGCTGAAATAGCCCATTGAACATGGCTTTGTACACCAGATGTTTCCCGTCTTTTCCTGGAAATTATCTAAAAGCAACAGGTACAATTTTTTTAAAAAAAACCTCTCGGACTCTATCTTCTGTTAAGTAGGACACAGGTAATCTACAGACTGACATATGTGTAATAATTGCTAAAACTAGCTGAGGTTGGTTAGAATCTATGTAGCAGAAAGTCAAGAGGGATACTGAGAAGGCCTGCAGGGGTGGGTTGCAGAAGGATTTTGTAAAAATACATTTTCTGAAAGGAAGCAATTCACCGTGTAGTAAAAAAGCTGCATGGCATGTTTGCTGTAGTGAGTGTAGAAATCTGGTGTCAGGTCTGGCAATCAAAATCCTCCTAAACTTCGACTTTGAAAAGCAGTTTCGTTTTTCTTTTTAGCATCTTCATTGGAGTATACTTGCTTTACTTGTGTTAGTTTCTGCTGTACAACAAACTGGATCAACTTTATGTATAGCAATATCCCCATACCCCCTCCCTCTTGCTTCTCCCTCCCACCCTCCCTATCCCATCCCTCTAGGTGGTCACAAAGGACCGAACTGATCTCCCTGTGCTATGCGGCTGCTTCCCACTAGCTATCTACCTTACGTCTGGTAGTGTATATATGTCAGTGCTATGCTCTCACTTCGTCCCAGCTCCCCCTTCCCCCTCCCCGTGTCTTCAAGTCCATTCTCTATGTCTGTGTCTTTATTCCTATCCTGCCCCTAGGTTCATCAGAACCATTTTTTTTTGTTTTAGATTCCATATATATGTGTTAGCATACGGTATTTGTTTTTCTCTTTCTGACTTCACTCTGTATGACAGACTCTAGGTCCATCCACCTCACTACAAATGGCTCAATTTCGTTTCTTTTTATGGCTGAGTAGTATTCCAGTGTATATATGTGCCACATCTTCTCTATCCAAACGACCCAATCTAGAAGACATAAATAGACATTTCTCCAAAGAAGATATGCAGATTGCCAACAAACACATGAAAGGTTGCTCAACATCACTAATCGTTAGAGAAATGCAAAGCAAAACTACAATGAGGTATCACCTCACACCCGTCAGAATGACCATCATCAAAAAATCTACAAACAATAAGTGCTGGAGAGGGTGTGGAGAAAAGGAAACCCTCTTGCACTGTTGGTGGGAATGTAAATTGATACAGCCACTATGGAGAACAGTCTGGAGGCTCCTTAAAACACTAAAAATAGAACTACCATATGACCAAGCAATCCCTCTACTGGGCATATACCCTGAGAAAACCATAATTTGAAAAGCAGTTGATTTAAAGAGGCAGAAGCAGTAAGGGTACACAAAGAATTAAATGGCTGCATCATATTTGCAGGAAGCAGTCAGATCTCTAAGGTGGCTATAGAAAGTTCTTTGGATTGAAACACCTGGAAGCTACTCTGGTCCATCCTCTTTCTTTACAGGAACTTTCTTAAATGCCTAGTCCAGAAAAATTCAACTCATTTAGTGATGTAAAAAAAGTTTTAAAATGGTACAGTAGCAACCCAAAGACACTTTAAGAAAAATATGTGGAAAAGAGCAATAAACTTACCAACAAAGACCACTCACCAGAAAAAAGCTACCACAGAACAGGTGAAAAATGTGAACCTTCAGCCAAAACTGTAAAGACAGAAAACATGACCTCTGTGAAGTCAAAGGGAGCACGCAAAGCAGATATAATAATTCTTGGGAGAGATGGCAAGGCAGCAATCAAGGACAAAAAAGACTAGAGAAAAGATATTAGAGGTAGAAGAGTGGGACCAGAAGAGAGAAATCTGGTATTTTTCTCAAAGAATTTGAATGTATTCTTGGAAAACATGAGAGGAGCACACATGGTAGGCACTCAACAAATGTTTGGTCAGTGAATGAATGGGTGATGGGGGAGGGAGATGTTCCTGAATTCCATTGTATACCTTAATAATGAATCTATTTTAAAGGTAAATTAAAAATAAAACGACAAAAGAGTGAATGATAGAAGGGCCTCAGATTTATTCTTATTTTCTCCAGTTGTTATGTTCTCCAGTTCAGAATTTACAGGAATCTGTCTCCATTTCCGTGACTGTGTTTTGATTTGATGAGGACTGAAAACATTTGGTTGCTCTGAATTGCATGGGGCCTCCTCTGTATCCCCCCAAATGAGGGCAGGGTTCCTGGTCCTTCTTCTCAGTCCTGTGGAAGAGCCACACAGGCGATTCCAGTCTGATCTGCCCTTTGGAAGGGACTCACTGAGCACAGCCTCCTCTGCCTGCTGTCAGATGATTCCAGGCTTGCTGTCTCTACAGGTTCTGCTCGCCAGACCTTCAATTATTTCCGTGGCCCAAGTCAACAAACGTTCATTGAGCTAAGTATCATGGTTGTAAGAGGTGCCAGGACGCACGAGGTGGTGTCTCAGGGTTTGCACCCTAGTCAGGGATTCAGGTGCGCATGATAATTACAGGGGCCTTGACAAGTTGTTAACCTAAGGATTTGTTTTGTCTAAGTCTGTATTATTTTGCTAGGACTGCTGTCACAAATTGCCACAAACTTAGTGGTTTAAAACAGAAATTTATTCTTTCACGGTTCTAGTGTTCAGAAATAAAGATGGTGGCCTGGGGCTTCCCTGGTGGCGCAGTGGTTGGGAGTCTGCCTGCCCATGCAGGGGATGCGGGTTCGTGGCCCGGTCACGGAGGATCCCGCATGCCGCGGAGCAGCTGGGGCGTGGGCTGTGGGCGCTGAGCCTGCGCGTCAGGAGCCTGTGCTCGCGGTGGGAGGGGCCGCAGCAGTGGGAGGCCCGCGTGCCGCAAAAAAAAAAAAAAAAAAAGATGGTGGCCTGGCTGTGCTCCCTGTGAAGGCTCCAGGGGAGAACGCTTCCTTCCCTCTCCCAGCTCCTGGTGGCTCCAGGCTTCCTCGGCTGGTGGCTGCACCACTCTAGTCTCTGCCTCTGTCTTTACATGGTTCTCTCCTCTGTGTCCGTGTCTTTTTCTCTTCTTTCTGTGTCAAATTGCCCTCTGCCTTTCTCTTGTATGAGGACACGTGTCATTGGATTGAGGGCCCACCCAGATAAGCCAGTATGATCTCAAGTTCCTCAAATTAATTACATCTGCAAAGACCCCTTTTCCAAATAATATCATATTCACAGATTCCAGGGGTTAGGCTGTGGACGTATCTTTTGGGGGGCCACCATTCAACCCACCACAGTCTTCTTGCAGTGTTTTGCTTTCCTTTGGCATCCTATTGTGCTTTTAGGCTTCTCTGTTTGTATTATATAGGCTGACTTTGGATCAAATTAAGCCCCATTGCCAGCTAGCTGTGTGACCTTTCGGCATGTTACCTAGCTTCTCTCTGCCTGAGTTCTCTATGCAAATAGGAAGTGCAAATGTGCTCTTGACAGGATTATTATAAGGAGAAATGGGGCATGGAATGTAAAGCTGTTAGCCCAGCTCAGTAAATAATGGGAAGAGATGATTTCTCTGCAGTTAGCAGCTGTGACACTAGGCACTGGGAGGACGTCAGCTCTTCAATGTGTAGTTTTACAAGGAGGCCTTTATCTCTCCTTTATTTCCTTCTGCCTTAATTTTCCCAGCGCCAAGGTAAGCACTGCAGACTTGCTCCAACCTCGGAACAGGGGCTTTACTTTGAAAGCCTTGCAGCTAGCTGGCAGACAGCTGGAAATTCACTATTTTAAGTTTTAGGACACTGACGGGAGGTCTGAGCTATGTTAATTTCAGAACCCTCTGACAGGCTTATCTTCAGATTTCTTTTTTTGTTTTTTAGATAGAGATTAGAGCTTACTCAAAGAGGCAAAGGCAGCTGTGTGGGGAGGTATCTTGTTTAATGGTCTGTCATTTAACACCCCTTGTACCCCACAGGGAGGAAGGAGAGGCTGCCTGAGAGCTAAATTTAAGTTGTAAGGGTCTAAGCATCATTTTTAAAAGAAGATAGATAACAGCTTCCTGTCTGGGAGAGATTACCAAAAAAGAAACTTGAATTCAACCATTTTTATGCTTTTGGTGAGAATGGTTCCCCCACTACAAAGTCCAGGGAGAATTATTTGTAGTTAGTTAAGTAAGATGTTTTAAATTCTTGTAAGTCTTTTCTTCCAAGTAAATATTTATTCTCTTAAAACACCAAGGAGTGTTCAAAACCTGTACTATCTTTCCTTTTCTTTAAAAGGAAAAATTTTTCTGGTGAAACACTTGGTCAAGTAAAAATATCCATGGAGGCCCAATTTATAAAACAAGTCAAGAAGAAACTTCTCTCGTTTAGAGAGGGGAGGTGATGGTTGAGAACCTAGGGGAGCACTTATCCAACACTCCTCAGCAAGCTAAAAAGGGAACAGGCAAAATCCCCTCCCCAGGGGTGTCACCCTTAGCCAGGGCAGACTGTCACGTGGCTGAGGAAGGGGATGGAGGACACTAGGGCCACCTAGCAGGTGTCTGAAGCTTTGATTTAAAGGTTAGCTTGCCCGTGGTAAAGCTTTGTTCTGTAAACCACATATATGCCAAAAGAGGTAATCAGATGTCAACTACATGGAACACCTTAGGGTTCCAAGAATAAATGCACAGCAAAAATAAAAGCAGACCCATTGTTGCCAACAACCTTATGTCCAGTCCTGGGAGATTTAACAGGTATAGTGAAGTGGTTAAGAGCATAGGGCCAGGAGCTCAAACTGCTCATTCCTACCTCAGCTTTACAGGGTCTTGGTGGTCCCCAGACTGTCAGTAGCATCAGCATCACCTGGGAGCTTGTTGGAACCGCAGATGCTCAGGCCCCTCCCAGACTTACTAAACGAGAATCTGCATTTAACAAGATCACCAGATGATTTGTATGTATACTGAAGTTTGAGAAGTACTGGCAGACAGACCCTGGGGTGACCCCCCAGTAGTTCCTCCCTCCTGTTGTTCATGCCTTTGCCTAATCCCCTCCCTTGAGTGTGGGTGGGGCAGGTAGCCTCCAGGACCAGAAGCCAGATAAAAGGGACACCCTCCATCATACAGGTGCAAGGAGATGATTCCTACTAACCACCTAAATGACCTTGGATGTAGATTCTTCCCCTGCTGAGCCTGGGGATGACGCAGCCCAGCTGACACCTTGATTGCAGCCTTGCAAGATGCTGAGCAAGGGACTGTTAATTCAGGCCTGGACTCTTGACCAACAGAAACTATAAGGGAATAAATGTGTGCTGTTTTAAGCTGTTCACTTCGTGGCATTTTGTTACACGGCAGTAGAAAACCAGTACATCTAAGACAATTTATCCACTCTGTTTGCCTAAATATAAAAAGGCGATAAAAACAGTAGGTTAGACACGGGGTTACTGGGCAGATTAATGAGTAATATGTGCAAAGTGCTTAAAACCGAGCTTGATAAAACATGGTAAGTGCTAAAAAATTGTATTATTATAGCATATAACTGAAATGTGGTTATAATTCCGTACTTTTTGAAAACTGCTTTTTAATGGGGCTGAAGCAGGATGGACAAAGCGCATGATGGTCAAGGAATTATGTTGTATCTTGTGTATATGAGCTTCCAGGACATCCCTAGCGTGTCTTTTGAATTTGCTTCAGTGGTGATATAGGTAAATGCTGCTGGAGTCTATGTTGCTTCTTGTGGTAGGTTTATTCACCTAAGAGAATCTATCCAAGCACCTCCTGGTTATAACTCAAAGTGGAAAAACGTGTGCCTTATCTTCATTTTACAGCCAGGTAAGTGAAGCTGTGGGGGAAATGATCTGTCCACGTTGTGGAGGAAATACACGCTGCTAGAATTGAAGTCTGGCATCTTGATTCAAGCTCAGATAATCAAAACAGCATGAGCTATTTGCTATGTGGATCAAGACAGGTTCAGGTAGAAGATGGGCTACATAAACGGACATTTCCCAGTGCAAATCTCAACCCTTGCTTCTCTCTTCTGTGTCTGCCCTTCCTAACCTGCCAGTCAGTAAACTGTCCAGTTTTCCCCTTTGACTGAAACTTTGTTTTGGGACTTGCAAAATGTTACTTCCGATTATACACCGTCTCTTGCGGGTATAAGCAATGCGATAGCAGGTCTCTGAGCCTTTGAGTGGCAGCGTGCCTCCTGTCATGACAATAAAATTAGAATGGGAGATGAATTATACCCTTTCTTCTGACACAATTTGTTAAAGCCCCTACGTGAAACTTCACGTGCCATGTAATTTCCAAGCACTTGCTTTCTGAGAATCCTTGTCATTCTTTGTCAGTGCCTGTGTTACCTTCTTATTGGAATGGCCGTGTATATTGTATTTAAAAACTATTCAGGTATTTTTAATTACAATGCCCTTTCAGGAGACTTGTATCTGGCAGCCACCCATCATATTGCTCTTTTGTTTTGAAGATCAGTACGCGTTCAGGGCTGCTTTTCTGTTCTACTTTACCAAAGACACTCACATCTGGTTCTTGGCGAATACCACAAATGGGGTCGCAGTAAAACTGAACTTTCATAAATCATCCTCTACCACGTGCAACCAGATTCCCACAACCTTTTCTTCCCTCAGAAACATTTTCAGGCTGCTAACGGATGAGATAAAGAAACAGGTCTGTCTCCCTCAGTACATGTTTGACTTTTCATTCCTTTATCAACTAAGGGTTTGGGTCTTGTGGCCAATGCAAACGTGCTATTCTCAAGTCAGCTGCTGAGGAAGTGGCTGAGTTGTGAAAACTGTATGTGTCCTCGGATACTCACGATAATATTGTAGAGGATATACATATATATTTTATATATACATGTTAATCATTTTAATATGCCAGTCTTGATGTTTACAAGTCATGTCTCAATTAGTATACAGGTATCTGAATACATATAAATATCTATTTATGTCCTAGTAGTAGAAGTCCCTGGATTTGTAATATACTCTAACCCTAAGATGCCAACATCATAATTATATTTTTTTTATTGTGGTAAAAAACATGAGGAGAGTATATTTTTAACCCGATTAAAATTATTTGACTTAAGGACAGTGGAAAGAAGTGAACATAAACTTCTCTTTAGAACATCATTAGGCGCTGAAAATATCTAAATAATGGCAACACAGTGCACCAGTGATGGTGACGGTGATAGTCATCTAGCTAAGACAGTATGTTTGCAATTTTAATGACCGTGTTAGGAAAGTTACAGGGCGAAAATTCTTTAAGAATATTTCAAAGACAGACAATGCTAGAGAGTAATAAAGAGCTTTTTGATGACAGATTTCCCTGCAGAAAGCTTTCACGATCTGTGTTTTCGTGATGACTGAGGTTAGAAAAACTATTTTCCACAAGAAAACTGAGACAATGAGATTAATCACACAGTTGCCTAAGAACCACAGCAAAGGTTCAAAATCTGGATCATACCGTGTTTTCTGTTGTATCTCCTAATGAACAATTTGGAGCGGCATAAAACAGGAAAAATATGACGTGGGTGTACGCAGACACAGCTAGTACGGTTGCTAGAATGTTGAAATATTCATGTGAACAGCAGTCATGCTTTCCCACCTCACCTCTGACCCAGGGACCTCTAGACACCCCCAGTCCAGCAACCAGGGGATTAACACCTGGCACGTAGTGGGACTTTCAAGACCCAGGTTTAATTCAGTGCTCAGGCTGTCCAAGTGGTTCAAGCGTGTGAGTGTTACCCATCCATAAAGTTTAGTAAGTCATTTTGATGCTGTGAAGTTTCAGCGGTTGAAGTGACCTTTTAAAAAGAATCGTGATATGTCTTCTCTTATTTATGTTGCAGTGTGTTTCATTGCATCTTCATCTCAAACTCTGAAAATGTCAATTTACCCACCTCTGTTCTGTAAAGTTTCAACCTGGAAAGCTACTCCAGGGAGTCTGATATTTGGAAATCTGAATAGCTTAATGGAGCTGCTAAAATACTCTTGCTGAGACAGGAAAGGGAGAAAAGAAACGGGGACTCTACATATGCTTTAAAGCAGTAATCCGAAGAGAGCAGAAATATTATCAGAAAGGCTTCTTAGAGGATGCCGGGATTTGGCTACATAGCTGCAAATTTTCCTGGTTATGGTAAACTGGCTTCAAACATACAGGAATGAAGAAGAGGTTTTGATCTTCCCCGGAAGATAAAGACAGTCTGTGAATTAAGTTAAATAAACCTCACAAGTTGTTGTTCTTTAAGTGAGAGAGGAATACTAACAGAAGTTTGAAACATCTATAAATAACCATGCTTGTCTTTCTGCAGCAATGATGATACAAGGTTAAAGTAACATTTCATGTAGCAAGATCCACCTTAAATTTCCAACATTATCTAAATGCCTCTAATGGCAAGACTAGTTCTTAGGGAAGGAGACTGAAGACTAAAATTTCAGATGTTTTTACCTGTTTCAAAGGCTGTTCAGAAATGCTGTCTTAGGACAGGTTGAGCTCAACCTTCATCTTGTATGGAGTCAAATGGATTACTCCCCCTTTATGACCTTAACTCATTTGCATCCCTAGTCCTCATTTTCCAAGTAAAACTCTCTTCTAGTGAGCAGTGGCCAGCCCACAACAACAAGATGCCTGTATTGCTGGTTGACAATCAGTTTGATTTTGCTTTCTTCCAGGGCCCTGTGTACTCTGATTCAGCATGAAATGCGCCCCCCCACAACCCTGTTACCTTTCCTTCCCTACTCAAGTGGCTTTCCAGATCCCATTATTGATCGCTATTAGTGAAATTTTGTGTTTTCTGATATAGTGACAGACCCAAAGATCATAGCCTGAGTTTTCCATCAATGACTGGACAGTATGATCTCGTTTTTCCCTCTCGGTATGTTCTCCCTCTGGGCTTGGCTTTCAGAAACAACTCAGTTGCATCTTAGTCCAAATGTACAGCTGAGTTGCCTGACCTTCCTATTCTGCAAAGTCTCTCAGGGCAAGCTGGGCTCTCAGCCTCCCCCTTTCACATCTCATAGCAACAGGCAGGACATGTTCTTAATCGCTACTTTTCCAGCCACCAACTGTTTTCCTCAGCAGGCAGCTATGTTATGGCTGGGAAAGGTGACCTTCTAACAGACCTACTATTTATTTAACCAACAGCAACCTCTGGGGCTCACCTACAATCGTACTGAGCCTCAATCAAACATTTTCTGCACATGCCTAGGCATGTCAAGGACTTGAGATTAGAAACGTTGATAGAGTGGGATTTATACTCACTTGGGCTCCTGAATGCCTTTGGGGCTCTCAGCTTATACTTGGGACATTCATGAAATATGAAAAGGAAACAGCAGTGCAGTGGATGTTATCATATAATTCAAAATATAAGCCAAGATCCGTGTTAGAGGTGAGTTCTTTCGGTTCAATTAACATTTTTAAGTGCGTTTAAGGGAAAGTAACCTTTTATTAAAGCAACTGGCCATAGACTTAAATGAAAAACAGGTGTAAAGTCAAACAAAAATTTTACTTTTTAAAAAAGGATTAAACCATTAACCTACTATGTTTTAGTCCCTTATAGGGTCTAATGTATAAAAATATTGGGGCAGATTTTTTAATTGGATTCCACGTTCTTAGTTTTTCTCCCCTAAGAGTCAACTTATTTCTTAATTAAACCAGCTCTCAGAATTATCCTAGATAATCCGTATATCAGTCCAGTGTAATTCGTAACTCTTCCATTTTACCTACTACCCTGATCCACCTAAGATAGCTATTTCCCTGCCACCACTTGTGTCTTTATAACTTGCCTCCACCTGTCCTTCTGCCCTTTGTTCAATCCTCACTTCACATGCACTATTTGACCTCTCTTGCATCTTTCTTTCTTTCTTTTTTTTTGCGGTACGCGGGCCTCTCACTGTTGTGGCCTCTTCCGTCCCGGAGCACAGGCTCCGGACACACAGGTTCAGCGGCCATGGCTCACGGGCCCAGCCGCTCCGCGGCATGTGGGATCTTCCCGGACCGGGGCACGAACCCGTGTCCCCTGCATCGGCAGGCGGACTCTCAACCACTGCGCCACCAGGGAAGCCCTGCATCTTTTTATTCTTACTGATTGAAGTAAATGTGTTCTCGAGAGCAGAAGCCATGTAACAAGGGCCATAACAATATTAATCATCTCTAAAGCATGCATATTGGTGGTATCAACAAATTCACTGAGTTTGCTTAGTTTGAAAGCGAAAGCAAAGGATTTAGCTCTTGGAATATAATTGTCCCTTGGTATCCAAAGGGGATTGTTTCCAGGACCCCCAAGGATACCAAACTCCATGGATGCTCAAGTGCCTTGTGTAAAATGGTATAGTATTTGCATATAACCTATGTAATCTTTCCATATATTTAAACCATCTCTATGTTACTTATAATATCTAGAACAGTGTAAATGCTATGTAAATAGTTGTAAATATAATGTAAATGGTGTGTTAATAGTGGCCAGTGGGCTTCCCTGGTGGCACAGTGGTTGAGAATCTGCCTGCCAATGCAGAGGGGACACGGGTTCGAGCCCTGTTCCAGGAAGATCTCACATGCAGTGGAGCAACTAAGCCCGTGTGCCACAACTACTGAGCCTGTGCTCTAGAGCCTGCATGCTGCAACTCCTGAAACCTGTGTGCCTAGAGCCCGTGCTCCGCAACAAGAGAAGCCACCACAATGAGAAGCCCGCGCACTGCAACAAAGAGTAGCCCCTGCTCGCTGCAGCTAGAGAAAGCCCACACGCAGCCAAAAATAAATAAATAAAGTTAATTAATTTAAAAAAATAGTTGCCAGTGCATGGCAAATTGAAGTTCTGCTTTTTGAAACATTCTGGAGTTTTTTTTTCCAACTTTTGATCTGTGGTTAGTTGAGTCTGCAGATGCGGAAGCTGTGGGTATGGGGGCCACTGGACTCATTCTTGGAATGTTCTCTAGGACCACAGCCACCATGTTGGGAGATGCCCAAGCCATGTGGATTTGCCATATGTAGACACTTTATTCAGTATCTGTCAGGTGAGCTCCCGGTCAGTTGTCGGTTCTGTGAGGTCTCTTGGGTCTGCAGCTCACTGGCATGATTAGACCACTCCAGCCCCAGCAGCCATGGAATTGCACCTACATGAGAGACCATAAAAGAGAACCTTTCAGACGACTCTTGTCACCCTTACAGAACCCTTTTCCAGGTGGCAAACGTATCTCAATTTTTAACAGAGTAAAGATCTGAAGGTTGCTGTTTTGTTGACTCCTTATAGACCCTTTAAAGTAAATAAGGAGTCTTCTTAGAACCTTCTAGGCGTTGTCTCACCTATAATTGCCAGATAAAATACAAGATACAACATTTGGCAATACTATGCTAAAGCTTCATTTATTGTTTATCTGAAAATCTAATTTAACTGGACCTCTATTTTATTTGCTAGACTTGGCAACCTAGCATACCCTGAATCTCTACCCAATATTGCAAAGGGGCTGGCTTCAAAGAGACTACTTATCTGCCCTATCCATCCTTCATTCCTTGACTCCTGCTTAGATCAATACAGGAAATAAAATCTCTAGATCAATCAAATCCACTTATTAAAATCCTGTAAACCTTTCCCTAAGATCCTGTAAGCAAACATTCATCCCCAGCACTCCCAAAACATCTATGAAATATGTAACTCAATCCCACAAAACAAATCCAAAAGCAGAGTAGAACTTGGGCTTTGGAAAAATCAACTGCAAATAGAAACAAACTGAAAAAACCCAAAGCAGTCCTTGTTTTGATTTGTCTCTGAAGGGTACAGTGAAAGAAAAAGAAACCAAAGAACTTGAATGGCTTTCAGTGACAAAAAAAAGACCTTAAGCTTCATGGAAAAATAATCCAAATAGCATTTAATTGTTGGATATTGATTCATAGTTTACAAAAGATTCTTATATTATCTAATTTGAATTTCATAAGAACCTGTATGAAGTAGAAAAGCGATAGATCATTTTTGGATCTTATGGACCTTAACTCTGACTGGGATTCAATACACTGTTTGCAGTTGGATAGTTATTTCTATTTTCCCTCAAATAAACTGAGGTTCTGAGAAATTATGTTAACTGCCCACTGCCAGAATTAAATAATACTTGAAAAAGCCAGAACTTGAACTTGGTATTTTCAGTCTTGATGAAGTGGTTTTCCCATTATACCATGCAACCTCTCTGAAAATTCTGTAACAAATGAAAATCAATTAAAAAAATAAGCAAACAAAGACAGCATCATAATGGAGGAAAATGCTGATTCAACTTACATTATTGAGCACCTGTTATGTATCAAGCACTAAGCTAAGTGGTTTTGCACATGTTTCCTCACCTCACAAGGACTGTCAGTAACAGTTTATGCAGAATCCACATATTTAAACCTACAAAGCCAAGAAATTTAAAAGTTTCAGAGCAGTTAAATAAGTGCCAAACTGTAAATTCATTTAGCCATTCAGCATATATTTATTGAGTGCCAATTATATATCATCTACTCTGGTAGGTTCTAAGAATGCAGATGGGGCCCTGCTGTCTTAGACTTCTGAGTGTAGTGGTCGATGAACATAAAATAGTTTATGCACTGCAACTGTCGTACCTTATTCATTGCAGAGCTCCTTAAATGATCTACGTAGTCTTATTTTAGACAAGTTCTAACAAGCTCACTTACCATTTTCTCTTCTGCCACAGGTTGGAAATGGCAATGAGGAAGATATACAGCACTGTGAAGCCACAGGAGGACACAGCAGACACAACTCCAACTGCATGTGAGTTTGAAGTCATCTAACATATTGGCTAAACACCCATACAAACCCCAGTAAGTTATAAGCCTTGAGACTGTCACTGATTTTTGACGTATTAATTTAGTTGATGTTTTTATCTATGACCCAGATATGTATGCTAACTAAGCTACTGCATAAAATAATGCACTTTCGAAAAATATATCAAAGTAACACATAATTAAAACAATTATCTAGGAAATCTTCTTATATAGAATACCTTGTTCTATGACAATGTTAAACGAGATAGTATCATGTTAGGACACTAAAAAACTAAATGTATAAAGCCATGAAAGTCATTCATTTCTACCTTCATTTTAAGGCATGGATTGTTCTGCAAATTATATTGTGGATATCAATAACATCCTTGGCAATCCCTGCATTATATGCTAGTATAGGTTGAAAATGTAAGAACAAATTCCAAAGTAAACCCAAATAACATAAACTAAGCAGCCAGAAAAATCTTTAATGAGCTAGAGGCTCTCCTTCTGCAGAGTTGGGTTATACCCGAAGGCTCATTCTTCAGAGGTCTCAGAGCAGCTCTCAAACTTTTATCTGCTTTCACACACATGAGAGATAGCACTTAAAAAAATCTGGATGTAAATTTAAGCAAAGTTTACCATAATGGTATCAGAGTCAGTATGGATATGGAGATACTACTTACTCTTTTTGCATTTTCCCTTGGTCTCTTTCGTATTCAAAATGTATCTATCAAGAAAATGAGAAAGCAAATTGTTAGAATTTATGAAATTATAATCCACAAATACCACCACATAGTCATCACTGTTGTCATTCAGGAGAGTAAAGGGTAAGATAGGATCATCTGTTAGGTATGTTTGACAAGTGCTTTTGCTAAAGCTCCACCTTGCTATATGGAGTTGACTACTTTTGGTTTTGTCTGCTTGGCTCTCATTTTTCTTTTTTCTGGAAACAGCATCCCAATTTTTCTTTGAGAAATCATCTTATTCTTTGCCTATGTAGTTGAGTGAGACTAAAAACCCACCACCTGTCCTGTACCTCCCGTCCTGGTGAGTGACTGATCTAACAAACCAGTGTGTTTTATCCCCACTGGAGGTAGGAATGGACAAGTAACCTTATTACTATAGTGAGACTCAATCCCAGAGTTTTTCTGGAATTATTGGGAAGGAAAGGTTTTCTTTCTATTGGTGTTGCTAAGTTATAAGATAAGCTGTTTTGCTACATAGGGAGAGCCTGCATGAAAATGCCATTAACATAAAGGAAAGCAAATCAGAAGATGGAGAGAGTTAGAGTCCAGATAACACTGTTTTAGCACCTTGGTCAAGCCATACCTGTAGATGTTACTCCCCTAAGACTCTTCAGTTATGTTAACTAATAAATTCCCTTTTTTATTAAGCTACACTGGACTGGAATTTTCTCATTTAAAATCAATCAAAATCCACAATTAAACAAAATATAAACCGGCGAGAGTGACATTATAGGAAAAACCGTGACTGTTTTAATTTAAGAAAAGCATAAATTTTGACCCCTTAAATTGCAATTACTTTAAGTAATTAGATAAATTATTGACCATTTGTGCCACTGACTTGAGAGCACTGTGAGATGTCTGTGAGGAAGAGCCGTTATTTGTCCTTTGCACATATTTAATTAAATGAAGGCATTTACTACACCTAAGAATGTCTTATGGCCTAGCATAGACAAGCCACTTCACTACCACTCATGAGAAATCCCAGCACAAAGTACTACAGAACACTAAACCTAATAGGTGGCAGCTTCTTGAAATATATAATATGAAACTCAAGCAAGGAGTTCTTGAATTGGATTTAACGTAGCCTACCCATGTGAGTGTTACAAACAAGGAAACAAGATGCCTTATTTTACCTTCAAATACTTTTGGTCAGCTAGCACAAAAGTTACGTCGTGGAGAAGATGCTGTTCAAGTAGTGACTGTAATGGGCCAGGTACTGTGGTAAATCTTTGCATTGAGAGTGTATTAGCCACAGGTTTGTTGTACTAGTAGTGTTGGGGCGATAAATATTTATACCCCTCAAAAGGAAGGATTATATTCAGTTTTCCTGCCAAAGAACTTGTCCTTCAGGGTTAAGAAGGACATTGTAACTGCATTCGCTTAAAACTTATACAATAAATTTTGGTGGTCACATATGAGGTTGGTGGCACAGAGCTAATAAGCTTGAACTTGTAGGGGGAATATTCGCCTTCCCTCTTACAGAAATATAGAAAGACCCTATTCGAAGGGAATTCCTCCTTTTCTACCTCCTTCTCAAGTCTTATGCAGCCATCTTGCCCACATACCTGCTGGTCTAGAGTAAATTCCTCCTTGGGCAGGAAATACACAGTTTCTCTGGCAAGTTAACAAGTCAACTTTGCCTTAGATGGGGCTCTTCTGAATTCCAATCAGAAGTTATTTTTGATGATCACAGGCATCCTTCTCAGGGATGTTTTCCTTAGTTTCTAACTTTCAAATCCACCAAAATCAATGTGTGTTTGAGTGTGCCTGTGTGTGTGAAAAGCAAGTGACTACTTTTAAATGTACAAGCGACGCTGTCATAGCCCAGACTGGAGCCCTGATGAGCTTCTGGAAGGAAAGGGATTTCACAGCACTAGAGGTTAACTGCAGTGAAGGATAAAGGACATAGCTAGACAACTTGCCCAATGAATCAGCAAATGAGTATGTGTTTACTTGGTCAAGGCCAGCGAGAAAATACTCTCTGATATATTTTATTAGTCTCTGCGGTATTTAATAAAATGGGCTTGCGTTGTGGTGAAGGACATTGGGTTCTGTAGTCAGAGAGATCTGGATTTAAACCCAAGCTTAGCAACTTACTAGTGGTAGGACATCAGGTAACTTTCTGAGCCTTGGTTTCCTTATCTGTAAAATGGGGAGGTTATAGCTGAGAGGTTTATATTCGATGATGTTGGTGAAGTGCTTAGTGCCCCAGGGGACACTCAATAGTTCACTGTTAGACTCTAATCTTACTCGAAAGTGGCGGGGCAAGTGAGCACTTGCTTAAGTGGTCACTATCTGTCTGTCTGCTAATTCTGCCCCTCAGTGGCAGTTGAAGTGTGACATGAAAACCTTGGCACAGTTTTTTTTTTTTTGCGATACGCGGACCTCCCACTACTGTGGCCTCTCCCGCCGCGGAGCACAGGCTCCGGACGCGCAGGTCCAGCGGCCATGGCCCACAGGCCCAGCCGCTCCGCGGCATGCGGGATCCTCCCGGACCGGGGCACGAACCCGCGTCCCCTGCATCGGCAGGCGGACTCCCAACCACTGCGCCGCCAGGGAAGCCCTTGGCACAGTTTTTATTGAACTCAGCACTAGGAATTTGGATTGTGACAGACATCTAAATTCTAACTTAGGATGAAATGACCTGTTCACTGTATTCTCCTCGCTTCTCTTACATTTTGAGAGTGAGCCCAGCCTGAGGGTTCGGATTCACTTCCTGAATCTTGCTGTATCTCTACACCATAGACTTACACCTGGGTATTTCCAATCCCTCTGATAATAAAACTTGTGTCCATTTAGGGGACCAGACCTGCCATCAGTGGAATAGAAAGAATGACTCTGAGAGGTTTCACGTTCTCACTCGTTTACTCAGAAACCAAATTGGGAGGCCTGGAGGTTCCTTGGAACTGGACCTCTTCCCTCTGGCAGAACTGGATCCAAAACTTTTCCGAAAATTAATAAATGTGGTTTTTTTGTTGTTCAGTCTTGATTACCTGGTAAATCTAATAGTATTATCGCCAAGAGAGACTATATACTACTTAAGATCTCTGCACTGATTTCCCCTTCTTTGTATGTGATCTAATCTTAATTTTCTGAGCCCAAGTTTTCACTTACGTATAATCCGCGGCAGAAGGTCTTTCAAAAGCAATCTTAGGTTTGCTGACTTCAACATGGACCTTGGAGACCTTGCTCTGCCTTTATTCATCTAGTGCAATGCCATTTATTAAAGCCTTTTTAAAGGATTTCAGTTATCTTAAACCTTTCTAGTAGTTTGCATATTTACTAAGGATATGCTTTAAAACTCCACAGTAGGGAAAATTTCAAACACAGACAAAAGTAGAAAATATAGTGTAATCACTTCTGTGTACTCTGAGTCTCCGTCACAGGTTCAACAATCATAAGTTAATGGCCAAGCTTGTCTCATCTATGTACCCACTCTCCTTCCATTGTCAGATTATGTTGAAATAAACCCTAGACAGCACACAATTTTACTAATAAATGTTGCACCTGGGCCTCTCTTTCTAAAAGATCTCTCTCTCATTAATACATCCATAATACCATGATCACAGCTAAAAAATAAACAAGTGTTCCTTCGTATCATGATCAATCAGTTAGCGTTCAGATTCTGCGAAACTCATCATACTTTTGACTGCATAAAACTGCAGCCTCTTTTCCTAGGTTGGTCTGTGGCCAACACTGGATGGCCACTCCGTGCCTACCAAGAACTTTTGGCAACCAAGTTGATCACTTTTACTCAGAACTTGGGGCATCCCCTGGGGCCTTTGTATGCCGAGGCCCAGGAGGGCTGCCTCCTCTGAGAAGCAGGGGAGAGGTGGGCCCTGAAGATCCACATACATTCATGAGACACTGAACCAGCGGTAGTGGTTAAGCGTGGGAATCACAGAAAGCTTTCTCTTTGCCCATTAGCGAGCTGGGTGATGCAGAGGTGTGGGCAGGGACCCTCCTTACAGATGGAGAGACTGTACAGCTTAAAGTTGCCTCCACATAATCTCCCCCCAGCCCCACGCCATATCATGCAACCTAGGGGTGGGGTGTGGCGGAGAAAGACTGGAATCAGTATCTGTCATTCCAGAATGGCCTTTCCAGTCAACCCCAGGGGGAAAAGCAGGATAAAACCCTTCCAGTATGGAAGGGACATGTTCTCTCACTAGTACCTGCTCTCCCTCCCTCTCCAGATGAGGCTGTGCCCTGAGAACAATGCTGACAGATGGGTATGTCCTACTGAGGTCCCTGCTCACGTCTGTCTATTGGGAATGATCCAGGAGGGCAGTACCAGAATCAGGGGGCTGGCGGTAGACCTGGAGCCTATGGTGTCTAATGTTTCTCTTGTTGACAGGTGCCTTCTGGGAGAGGGTGGCAGCGTCCTAGCAAACTTTGGTGGGAACTGCAGAGAAACAGGGCAGAGGGACTGTCACTGACTCTATCACGGTGTCACCTCTAGACTGTATGCAGGAAGCGTTCAGAGCAAGTCAGCGCCTGGGGATGTCTGGGCAGGGACAGAGCTTTGCCCCAGGAAGAGACGCGCATTGGTATTGGGTGCGTTGTTTTATTGTGCTTGGGGGTGGGGCTTTCCCTGGTCCCAGTGTAACTGAGTTGACGTGGCTACACCACACAGTCACCAAGGAGCAGAAGGACCTTGGCCCTCCTCTCCAGACTCCTTGCTCGGGATCCCCTATAACCCAGCCATGGGCAGCTTCTACCACTTCCTCAGAAGTGTATAGCTACCCTGACTTCCGGCCTTCGTGCTTTGTTCTCTGTTTGGAACACTCATTCTTTTCCAGGTCCAATTCCCTCTCCTTCCTCGGGTCTCAGCTTGAAGGCCCCTGGCTCTGGCAGGCCCCTTGTCACCCCGATAGGTGAGAGGCTGCCGCTACGTGCTCCTTTACTGCCCTACGTTTTCCCAAATTATACTTCATTTATGCTAGTGCTTGTTTATTTGCATATTTTCCGTATTTGTTAACACCTTGAAAGGCAGGACCCACCCCTATCTTGCTCACCCCTTTAATCCTGGCGCCTGTTACAGTGCCTGATACACGCAGGTCCTTGATACATATTTATTGAATGCATGATTTTGGTTTATAAATATACTCAAGGGATAGGTTTGAGCCAACATTTTGAGCAGGCTTGAAAACATCAAAAGGGGACCTGACTAATTAGGGATGGGTTCTTCACTGGGTTACAAACCATTTTGCTGATGGCGAGGGGAGTAAGGGCAGAGAAGAGCAGAGGGTGGGCCATTTGCGTTCTCTCGTAACCTGCACTATTGACAGAGCTCATGCTCCGTCATGAACAGTGGCTCCAACACAGAAAATAGGCCAAGCCTCCTGTCACTGATGCTCCGGGGTGGCAGGGTTGGGGGGGCTGTGCTAGGTCCCTATGGGGCTGGAAGAGTCATCTGACATCTTAGAACCCACCACCTGGGAGCCTTACATGATGGCCACCTCCAGATGCTGGAGTGTAGACCCTGGCAGTGTGAAGAGGCTGTTCTAAGGGCTGCTAGGCTAGCCTCTCCTTAAATCATTTTAAATCAGTGATGATGCAGCCCCTGCTGGAAGAGCTGATGTACAGTAGAGCTCAGTCTGTGGCTAAGCCATTCTCCTTAAACAACAACAGCAAGAGGTTTCTTTCTGTATTTTGTTCTGAAACCTGATTTCCTAAAGCGTCTGTCCATGGGCCCTCGTTCTGGAGAAACACATAGAGACTTAATCCCCGCTAAGGTAACAGACCTTGAAATATTTAAAGAGAGCTATAAGTTGTGGCCGTAATGCCTTTATCTGTAATGTAATTGAGACATCACCTTGAATCTAAGAGGAGAATAGGAATTAATTATTTTGAAGGAGGAATGGGGATTTTTCCCCTAATTGTGTAATATTTATTATGGGAGTATATTTATAAAAAATCATCTAAAGTAGAACCCTGCTAAAAAGAACCCATTTATCTATCACTTTTAACTTATTTTTCCATTCCCAAATACTGTTTCCATAGGCTATCACCACATCTGGCAACTGGACATCATAAATGTACTTTAAAGAAAATCCCAATTTAAAAAGTCTCTATCCCACAAAAAAGACCCAGCTGACCTTATTGATGGTCTGAAAAAAAAAAGTCACGAAGAACCTAGGAATAAAGACGCAGATGTAGAGAATGGACTTGAGGACACGGGGAGGGGGAAGGGTAAGCTGGGACGAAGTGAGAGAGTGGCATGGACATATATATACTACCAAATGTAAAACAGATAGCTAGTGGGAAGCAGCCGCATAGCACAGGGAGACCAGCTCGGTGCTCTGTGACCACCGAGAGGGTTGGGATAGGGAGGGTGGGAGGGAGACGCAAGAGGGAAGGGATATGGGGATATATGTATATGTATAGCTGATTCACTTTGTTATAAAGCAGAAACTAACACGCCATTGTAAAGCAATTATACTCCAGTAAAGATGTTAAAAAAAATTAAATGGGTTTATGCAAAAAAAAAAAAATAGCGACAATACCAAATGCTGCAGGGGGGGTGGAGAAGCTGAATCTCTCATATATTACTAGTTGAGGAAGTAAGATGGTACAATTACTCTAGAAGATAGGTTGTCAGTTTCTTAAAAAACTAAACATAAACTCACCATACAATTCAGCAATTATGCTCATAATGAAAACTTATGTCAGCACAAAAACCTGTAGGTGATTACTAATAGCAGCTTTATTTGTAAACCTGGAAACAACAAAAATATCCCTCAGTAGGTGAAAGGTTAAACAAACTGTGGTTTATCTGTCATCCATACCATGGAGTGAATTACTGATACACAAACTCTGATGGATATCAAGGGCATTTTGCTAAGTGATTAAAAAAAAAAAAACACCTCAAAAAAAGAGTCACCCAAATTCTTGGTTATTTTGCTATGGAATAGAACCTTGGACTCTCTGTTCCATTAATTTATTAATTTGGTTAATGTGATTGTGATGATGGATTAAGTTTTGCTCTAGCTGAATTCTTCATTTTCAAATGTTGTCTCCTGAATTCATACACTGCCTTATTCACAGGTTATAAACAACCACCTCAGTTGCTTTGTTTAGTTCCTAAATCACTTCCCTATTTTTAGATCATTACCGTATTTGAGAAGAATAGATAACCTTTGATTTCTTGTGCATGTGGCAGCCTGAGGTGCCAGCACTTAAGGTTAATGTAGCTAAATCTCAAGCATGGAATAAAAATATGGGATTGGTTGTAGGTGTGACATCTACTTCAGTGGAATTTTTTTTTTTTTCTGAGAACAGATCCCATTTAATAACTTTAGCCCAAGTTAATGTAGCTCTGTTTGAAGCCCCTGTCCCTCTCAGGGAGTGGCGGTATGGCGACATCCCCCCCCACCGCCCACTGGCCTGTGCCCTGTAACCCAAAGCCACCTGCAATTGGTTGTGTTGGTGTCTGATCTCCTAAGAAGTCATGCTATGCCCTTACAAGTGCAGCCACTGAACCTCTGTTTAATGCCATTCCAAGTCAGTGTGCCAGGAAAAATGATTGACTCATGGAAAAAGAACTTGTATTAAAAGTGGAGGAGAGTACAGTGAATTTATCCAAGAAGGTCCTAATACCTAAATCACTTCGAAATAGATATTTGTATCCCCGACACTGTGTGTTCTGTGCATTGAGAATGTAAAGGCCTGTGGGATTGACACATATCCTACCAGTGTATATTCTCAACTGAACATTTTCCTATCCTGAAATAGCAAAGTTATCCTTGGACGATAGCTTTGTTTATTTCCCCTCAAAATACCTTTGGGATAGAACAATGGTTCCGAACTCACAGATTATTTTGTCTCAAGGGGACACTTGGCCATGTCTGGAGAAATTTTTGGTTGTCACAATTGGAGGCTCCTGGCATCTAGTGGGTAGAGGATGCTGCTAAACATCCTACAATGCACAGGACAACCTCCCACAGCAAAGAATGACCTGGCCCTGGATGTCAGTAGTGCCAAATTGAGACACCTTGGGTTGGAGAATTTATTTCTAATTGATTTAAAATTTCTTCCAATTGACGTCAACTTTATTTATTGTTTTAGATCATTTTCTTGAGTCCAAGAATGACTAAAGTTAGTACAGAACCGCTGCTTATCAAAATTCCCCACACCACATCCAAGGTAAACTGGCATAACAAGGGTAACAAGTATAATTCATATTGCTAGTGTATTCCTAGGTGAGACTGTGTCTCCATGTCTTTTGTATCCTTAATGAGGAGAGACTGAAAAGGAATAAGGAATTACTTTTCCAGGGCTGCCATAACAAATTACCACTTAGTGGCTTAAAACAGCACACATTTATTATCTTACAGACTGTAGGTCAGAATTGTGACACGGATCTCACTGGGCTAAAATCAAGATGTTGGCAGATCTGTGTTCCTTCTCGAGGCTCTAGGGGAATATCCATTTCCTTGCTTCTTCTGTCTTCTCTAGACTGCCCACTTTCCTTTGCTTGTGGCCCCCCTTCTCCACTGCAAAGCCAGTAATGTTGCATCTTTCTGACCAGTCTTCTGTAGTCATATCTATGTCTGATCCCAGCCAGGAAATTTCCTCTAGTTTTAAGGACCATTGTGATGACATTGGGCCCACACATATAACCCAGGATAGTTTCCTCATCTCAAGGCCCTCAACTTCATCACATCTTCAGAGTCCTTTCTACCATGTAAGGTAACATACATATTCACAGGTTCCAGGGATTAGGATGTGGACATCTTTGGGAGGCATTATTCTGTCCAACACAGAATAATACTAACTTTGGCATCACTGAATTTCCATTGAGCTACTGATGTCCTACAAACTGGGGACGGGCTAAAGCACATGGGCTTTGGGAAATATGCTATCAGTCGTCATAGAACTGTCCTGTGAACAGCTCAACTGCAACCTTGTAGTAGGAGTGAGTTTGCCTCCGAAGGAAATGGACATTTCAACTGTCGATCATTCTGGAAAGAAGTCATTCCTAAATGAGCCTTAGAACAGGGTGAGGGAAACACTTTTCTTTCTCTCTCTGAGACTGGGTTCCCTTTGGCCTAGACCTGGAGATGTGGAGGTACCTGGAGCACGAACAGCCACTAGGCATAGGATAAACCCTTGGGGCTGAGTAAGTGGCCTGGGGTAGAGGACGTGTTATAAACTTGCTTTATAAGGGACCTGGAAGGGGCTGGGGACTGTGCAGTCCCCTTGAATTACTTTTAGAATAATTTTATTATCATTATTTTTTCAAAAGTAGCCTGTTTCTTCTTGGCTGTGAAAGGGAAGGGCTTCAGCTATACTTGGGAATGGCTCTCCTGGGGTGAGAAGAAGCACCTTACAGAATCTAGAATCAGATGACTGGTGACAGGAGGATTTAGAGAACACACAAGATACTGAGATGTTCAGAAACCGGTAAAAGAGGAAAACCTATGCTGTAGGCAGAAGGTTTATATACCTCCCCCCTAAATTCATGTTCAAATCCTAACCCACGTGATGATACTCTTAGGAGATGGGGCCTTGGGAGGTGATTAGGTCACAGGAGCAGCGCCCTCGTGAATGGGATTAGTGCCCTTATAATAGAAGCCCTAGAGAGCTTCTCGCCCCCTCGTACCATGTGAGGACACAGTGAAAAAATATCCATCTGTGAACCAGGAAGAGGGCTCTCACCAGACACCAAATCAGGCAGGTGACTTGATTTTGGATTTCCAGCCTTCAGACCTGTGAGAAATAAATTTCTGTTGTTTATATGCCACCCAGTCTATGGTATCCTCTTAGAACATCCTGAACTTGAATGTTCTAAGACAACCTGGAAAATAATGCATGTCAAAAGGATGAGGGGTTCCAACTGTTGTGATTTATGTATAAAAGGGAAATGTGACCTCCTGGGTGCTGAAGTCTGGGATATTTGGGCTATGTACCCCAATCTGCTTTATAGTAAACAGTACAAGTGTGAGATTTGAATGCATTTTGGTAATAAACATGACATTTTACATTCACATAAAACTGTCTTAAATCACAAGATTTTACAATGTGATGCTGTGGAGATGACATTAAGTTTTTCCTTTGAAGGTATTGACTGGAGTGGGCCTTGTGGAAAGAACCTTGGGTGGCTCATGAGGAGACAGGCTTTTGTGTCTCCTGTTTTCACTCTGCACATTGTACCTGAATGATCTCCTTCCTCCTGCATTTATCCACTGTAACACGTATGTGATTCTTGGTGTGATAAGTGTAGTTTGTTTATTTCCCCTTTGCACCCATTTGTACCCAGCACCATGCCTGGAAAGATGACTTTTTTTTTTGCTAAATAACTACATCAGAGTCTCTGTTGTCACTAACCAGCTGGCTGGCTTTGGTGAACTCACTTTATTTGAGCTTCAGTTTCCTTACTCAAAAAGAGGAGTGTGGAAATTTTAATTCTAAGATAATTTCTGGCTCTCATATTTCACATTCTTTTCAATGTATAAAGTGTTGCTTCAACCCAGTGATTGGTTTTCCTACTCTCTTTTATTTGGTAAAGTAGGGAAGGCACCTAATTATCTTCCAGTAAAGTGTTGGATGTTTCAACTGACAGGTAACCAAGCTAAGAGTAGGATGACCCTTGATATATATGCATTTCGATCCTTTGATTCCACTCGGTTCCTGCTATGTCTATACAATATTAAGTGCATTGGAAATAAATTTCACCCTTGTCGGGCAGAAATCAAAGGAAGCAGTTACTGGGCTTTACCTCAGACAAAGGTTTGAGCCAAATGAGGCGTGGGATGGGGTCTGATCTTTTATCATTCCCTTCTGCCTTGCTTTCTCTTTAAGCTTCTTAGATTCATGTATCTAGTTCTAGAGATTCCATTCCCCTGGCTGGAACCCCCTTTGCTATCCAGCTTTCCCCCTTATTCTCCAAAGGAAATGCTGAGGTTGTGTGCTAAAACATTTCTTAATTGCATTCTCCTTCAATACACACGTAGCTGTCTTTTGAGCTTTGGCATGCAAGTGATGACAGAAATATACTGGTTTACAAGTGCCAACACCCAAGGCCACCACAGGGGTGTAGAATTCACCTACCAGAGCATTTGACACTTGCGTCAGGAAAAGGCAACAGCTGAGAAAAACCCTGTGAGAAATAGTTTTTCACGTACACAGGAAAGGCTGTCCAGAATTGTAAATCAGTTGGATGTCTGTTTCTTCCAGCAAATTCTCCCAAGGGTGGAGGAAACGGGGAGTCTATCCAGCTCACTTGGTGGTTGTGTGGGAAATGATAGCATACCAGTGATGCAGGAGTCATTTTGCACCATGAGATGAAGGCCTTTGGTTTCTCATCCTTAGAAGTTCGGCTAAGACTGGGAGGCCAATTGCTTCCAGGTGCAGAGGTTTGGGTGCAGTCCCCTCTTCATATTTGATAGTAGAGATCACAAGCTTTGAGCCCGTCTAAAGCGACCAGCTGTTTCATTTGGCCAATCATGACGATGGTATTCAGGCATCCTTCCCTCAGCTCTGCCACCTTGAAGCCTAATCTTGGAGAACTTTTCCTTTCATTCGTGATGGTGTACAGATGCCTTTAGATGCTAACAGGAGGTAAGCCACCCAGTTTATGGTATTTTTGTTACAGCAGCCTGAATGAACTAAGACACTCTCTCTTGACTTCTAGGACATTACACTTCATAGATATTCATCCCACATCTTTGACTGTGTCTTGGTGGTTCCTTGCCCTTCATCTGTCACTTAGAGGTCAGTCGCTCTGAAGCTGGCCACACTTCCTATATTCTTCCTGGTCAGTCTCACCCACTTTTACATTTTCTTCTAAAATCTCTACGGCGATGATTCATAATTTTCCAACCAAGTTTGGACCATTCTTTTAACTCTCAGATCTGTGTTTCTACTGTCTCTAGTTGGTTTCATCACATACATTGCAATTATTTTATTCATACAACAGATATTTGTTGAATACTGACAACACAACAACAAATAGCACAGTTTCTCTGCCCTTTCGTTGTTCATGGATTCTTGTGAGAGGCAGTTTTCTGGTCTGTCCTCTCTAGAATGTGAAATCCTTAGAAATATAAATTGTCTTTGTTTTGTGTGTGTCCAGATTCTACCAGTAACTGGCACCCTGAGATGCTCAAAATATGTTCACTGCGTTAATTCATGAATCATAGACACATGAGGGCAAAAGGAATCTTACGTTCAACCACTGTCCCAGTTAGATTCCCAATTTGATTTACTTCTAAAATATACCAATACCTGGTCACCCAGTTTCTGCAGGCACTGGGAGTTGTTCTTTATCATTGGTGTTTACAGACTATGCCAAATGGCTTTTTTTCTTTCTTTTATAATGAGAAAGAAAGAAATACTGAACCTAGAGAAGTCTGGGGAAAATCCTAGGGTATGTGAACAGAGGTAGAAAGAAATGACCACTTTGCAAGGAAGAAGTCATATAAGCAGGTTAGAAAAAGGGACTGAACTATTCACCTCCTATAGTACCCATTCAAAACAGAGGGTCAATAGCTACAGCTGTTTCAGTTTTGCCAATTTTGTCCTCCAGATTAGACACGTGCCTTGCATTTACTTTAATAGGAGCCATATGTGTGCAGTTGATGGCGGTACTTATTGCTAAGGAAGCGAAGTACTGAGTTCCTGCCACCCACCCACATCTGCGGCTTTATAAGCCGCAAGAAAATGAAAAACAAACACGCTGCTGGCATACTAGGAAACCATGGAGGTTTGACAAAACCAGCCGGGAAGAAAAAGAGAATTGGAGTGTGGAGACTGTGCTGGTGGGACGCTGGAGCGTTACAAAAGGTCAGGTCTTAAATTCACAGCCCTTGGGTTACTGCGCTCCTCATAGCTGGGGTCTTTCTTTGGATGAAGTGTTATGGCGGATATTTCTGCGTCTCTCGGATCTGGGAATGAAACACAAAACTCATGGGTAATAAAGATAGCTTTCAGTTCATTTTTTGAACAAATGCTTGTTTGAGTTCCCAGAAGTTGTTAGCTAGGACATGGCAACCCTTCCCATAGTACCAGCCTTGAGTGTTTGTTTGTTTGTTTGTTTTTTTAAAAAAACCTCTTTTCATAAGTACAGTCAAGGATATTCAGTGCAGCATTCTTTATTCTGTCTCTAAATTGGGTAGAGGTCGTGGTCAGCAATAGTGGATTTGCTAAATAAATGATAAAACCTTTATACAAGGAAATTTGTAGAAGTTAGAGAGGGTTATTAAGCTCGTAGACACTGATATGAAACTCTCCCTGAGACATTGCTAACTGAAAAAAGAAAAGCTGCAGAAAACTATATGTGTGAACTTTTGTTCAATAGACCGAGATTCTCTGAAAACACAATTCCCTTAAAAGCTTAGTAGGTTTGGGCTCTGTTTGCAGCCACTCAATTTTAGTAAAACCAAAGCTAGTTATCTTGTCAAGTCAGTGCCCCTGAATTGAAATTAGAGTGAGTTCTGTCCATCTGACCAGAGATCAGCTTAATACTCTCCAGTTTGGCCTCTGTCTCAAGATAGGGCAGAAGTCCCATCTTATCATTCCCTTGTCCCTAACCCGAAGTCCAATGACTGGCTCTTTTCCTTGGGGTAGATTGTCTCCTTTTAAAATAGGAAGTTCACAGGTTTTAAGAAGCCTGAGGGAGAAGGCTGTTGATTCCTCTTGCTGTCTAATCTGCTCCCACATTTATCTTCAATTCCAACGTTATCCTGGGGCTTAGTATCTCTAACCCTGCAAGTAAAATACAAACAGAATTGAAAGCTTCTCCAAATTACTTGTACGTAGAAAGGGTCTTTCTTAGCAAGGTTTTATTTTCCCTCTGTTTCCAGAAGGGCAAATGTGCACAGGAGTTGTTTGTAAAAGAAATTTTTTTCTTGCTGGAGCTTAGTGAAGGCGGCAAGGAGTAACGGATATATCCCTACATTCTAGAGTTTTTCTGCAAAATTCCTTAATATTCCAGCCTTCTTCGACATGTTCTCTATATCCCCAGGTGCAACAGGTAAATCACCTCATAACAAACATTTCCAGCTTCTTAGCTTAGTTAGGCCAGAGGTCTCCTAACTGCCATCTAACCTAACACAGCTTGGCCAATTCCCCATTATGGACTCTTATTTGTAATACTATTCCCTATTTCCAAGCACCGGTTTCTGTATTGCATATAACTTTCAGTGTCAAGTGACAGAAACCTAACTCACTATACTTTAAAATAGTTTCTCTTTCATTTGTGAAACAGGATAGTTGTTCTTGAAGCACAGCTGGATTCCATCAAAAGCTTAATAGGTTTGGGATTAGCCTACTTGAGCAATGCTGTCACACCCAGGTGCACCTATTTTCCACCCCTGCGTTCTATGTCCTTGTTGTTGGTTTCATTCTCAGGCTTCTGTGCTCACTTAGGGCAATTAGAGATGTATTTCTAAGGCTGGTATCCTCAGAAGAAAGAGAAAGTCTTTGTCTAACAGCATAAGCCGTCTTGAAGTTGTCCCGTTGCCTCTAACTGGGCTGGCTGGCCTGTGCTCACCCTGAACAGACAGGTCACTGTGGATTACAGGTGATGGCCAGCTCTCGCACTCAGCCTTGGAGACAGGTTTGCTCAGCTACATTTGAAACACTTTCAAGGAAGGGGGCGATTTCCTGAGAAAAAGTGCTTTTATTACTAGAATAAGAAATTATGGATACTGGGCATAAAACATAAAAGGTAACGATGACAGAAATATTATAGAGACAGAAAGCTATTTGTGGGAGGAAAGAGTGGATTTGAAGAAGGAGAGAGAAATGGAAAATCCTGAGTAGGCCGAGTTTTTGAAAGGGTGTTTCTGAGAGAGCAGGGAGGAGATATTAGAGACATTTGCTATGCTGTGATGTGGGATTTGGGGAAGATGGTGTTTTTAAGCTTAGTTTGCTATGTTTCATGCTATATAATTTCTTCTCTCTCACTTTTCAAGAAATATAAGTAAAGACTTACACCCTTTGTCAAGGCCTTTTGGAGATATATTTGTGCTGGCTTATGGATACAACACTAGGCCAATTCTGGTCTAGAGGGCACCCAGATTTGTTTGGGTTACATGAGATACTTAGAAACAATTGCTAAATTTTTAGGGAGAGTGACTAGACTCAGGAAAATATTGAGTACAGAATTTCTACTTTCAAGCAACAGACAATTTTTCTAAGAGCTCTCCTTTTTCTAATAGTCTTCCATTTTTTCTTAACTGGTAAATTTCCTTTTAATAAGGATTTAGGGCCATTTGCAGGACTACCTGTAGCGACAGTTGAAGGTGAACAGTAAGGGTGGTCAGCCCTACAGTATGAGAAGGCATTCAAAAACATTGATTCTGAAACCAATAAGGATTAATTGACTATGAAAATAATATAAAGCAGAAGTTCACTTAGCTGCACGTGCGAACCGTGAGGGAGCTCTTAAAAATACCAACGCCACGTTCCCACTTCTAGTCATTTTGATATAACTGTTCTGGGGCAGGCTTGGCATCAGCATTTTTAAAAGCCCTTTAGGCGATGCAAATGTGCTGCTAGACTTGAACCATCGCTGCAGAGGTTAGGGCTTAATCAGGCTTGCCAATTAGTGTCATCGTCAACAAATGAACTGCATTTGTTGAACACATACCTTCTATCCAACACACTCCTGTTAGGCATTCCCATATCATAGTAACCTAAATAATGAGCTAACTGTAATGCTTCTCTCAGGAAGTAATGACAGTGCCACGTAAGCTCTCTGGGTTGGCATGAGGAACCAGGAGTTGACCTGCAGAGTGACTGAATCCAACAAAGTACTTCATGACCACATTTCTGTGTTGCACTTGTAATAGAGAGCAGAGCTGGCCCAGAGTTAAAGGCCAGTAAGTAAATATCAAAAACCTGCAGCAAAAGCCTCTGAGATCTATGGAGCCAATCAAATATTCAGGCCATGATCTGACAGCAAAGCTGTTTTGACTTTCTGTACCTGTAGAAAGGAGGACCAGGCCACTTAGTTCATATTTAGCATACGTGGCAACTCTAACTCCCATGTAGGAGAGCTGCCACGGACTTAGGGAGAAATAGTTGATGAGTTAGAGCTCAGGTGTTTCACTTGCTTTCACCTCACCTATCCCCCTGCCCTGCCCAGCCCCTGTACTCTGCTTGCTGGCTACCGCCCACCCCCATTGCCTTCCCACTTCGGCTAGTGTCCTGGGAAGAGGGGGAGGGGGGTGGTTGATCTCATTGGCAGATGCTGTGATTGTTATTCCTGCGGCTGCTTCCCTGCCTGCACAGGTAGCATCCTGTAAGTCAGATCTGGGAAGCAAATGCCTCACTGAGAGTTGCCTGCATTTGTTGTCCTTCAATAAGTAAAACACCTCCTGGTGTGGTGATTAAAAGGGGCCGCCCAGGAAGGTTTTACACGTGCTTTAAGACACAACATTTATATTAATGCTGTGTTGAAAGTGACCTTTTGATGCTGCTGTCTTCCAGTAAAATAGCATTTCGTCAGTCATTTGGTAGTTTTCTCTCTCGAAATAGCCGCTTCTGAAAGCGAGGACCACTAGAATCTCCAAACCGAGGGGTTAGAAAGTGGTGTTTCACTTGTTTTGTAATGAAGAAGGTTTGACAGAGCTGAGCTTCTGCGTTAGAAAAAGTGCTGCAGGAGGCCTTAGTATGAAGGGGGGAGGGGAAACTGGGAGAATGAAATCACTGGCTTCCAGGGTTGCCAAAACCCTTCTAAAACACAACAGTCTTTTTAGGCAAATCTACGATGACTTTTAATCCTTTTTCTGGCTAAAGTTGAAGGAGATTGTGTTCTTCGTAAGATCTGTTTCAGGTTATCTGTTGTTGTGTGACAAACCACCCTCCAATAGTGGTTTGTTAGAACAATCTCTTATTATCTCTGATAATGCTGAGTTGACTAGGCTCAGCTAGGGGGTTCCCCCTTGGCATCTCTCATGGGATTGCAGTCCCTCCGTGGCTGGGTCTGGGTGGTCTCTAAGGCCTCCAGACTCACAGGTCTGCGGCCTGGGCCGAGGGCTCCCACAGCTGGGGCTCCTCGGGCATCTTTCTCTGCGTCTTTGTGCTCTTTCCATGTGCTGTCTCCATCATGGTAGTTTTAAGGTAGCAGCACTTCTTACATGGTGACTCAAGGCTCCAAATACACTTGTCTCAAAAGAGATTGCCAGGCGGCTTCCTTCTTGGTGGCTCTCTTTCTCTTAGAGCATGTGCTTCTAGGGAGGTCAGCTGCCATATTGTGTGCAGTCGTTTGGAGAAGACCATGGGGTGAGTAACCGAGGGCTGTGGGCAACAGTCCCATGAGTGACCTGGGAAGTAGATCCACCAGCCCAGCTAAGACTTCAGATGACTGCAGCCCCAACTGATACCTTGCCTGCAGCCTCCTGAGAGACCCTGAGCCAGATGCCCCCAGCTAAGCCTCCCTCAGATTCCTGACGCTGTGAGATAATACATTTTTGTTGTTTTAAGATACTACATTTGGGTTAACTTGTTACGCAGCAATAGATAACATATACAACCTCTTTTCTGCTCTTTCCTAATCTTCTGTCTGCCAAGTAGGCACTCAGTTGCTGTGGAATGAATAAATGAATGAGGACTGAATAAATACATGGTTTTTGGCTCTAAAGGTAGTCCATTGTTTCTCATAGCACACACTTCTGTCATGGAAACTTTAGAGATCTGTATTGATTGTCTCCACTTCCTACAGAGCTGAAACTTGCCAAAGGCCGTTACTTAATCTCCATCCAGTAAGTCAGTGATATAGACACATATACATGAACACGCACAGCCTATGTGTGTATGTATATATACATACGTGTATATATGCATAGACACATACATACACTGGGCTGCCATATATTTTTCATGTCAGAAAGGCTTCCCTTTTCTAATAAAATAAATTAGGTGGTGTGTTGGTCTGCCACATCCAGAAGTATTTAAGTCCTAGCATAAGTATGGTATAACCCTATACAAGCTTTTTTTCTGACAAGTTATATTCTTGGCTGTTTTGCTGTTTGTAGTGTTTATTTCTGCCTATTTACTTCTCACCTCTTTAAGTCAATTTAATTGGTATCTGGGAGTTATAAAAATATTTTAAAGTAGACTGATTTTTTTTTTTTTTTTATATATAATATATATAAAACATCTGAAAGTAATTTTTATGCCAGTCGACTCTGTTAAAGGTATTTGCTTTGGATCTATAGTACCCAAATTATACTTTCTAGTCTTTATGTAGAAATATGCTAATAATTCAGTGAAACCTAAGTCAAACCGGAAAAAGTGGCTTGCTCGAGATTTCCTTTTGGTAACAAGAGGTAAAAAGATGAGTGAAGGCATTCTAGGTAATGTTTCTAGACCCTTCTTACCTGCTGTAAACATCACCCCAACTGTCCTTACGGGGGCCCTTTTTCCCTATAGCTCCGTCAACATTCACTCCTGGCCCCTCTTGCTCCCTCACTTGTTCCTCTTGGCAGAAGAGTGACTTAGCTGATGTGACTTTGGTTGAGGAGCTGAGCACACACGACTCAATCCCTTTCTCTTTCTTGGCTCAGGAGAGCCTAGCGTCTGGTCTGCTCTTGGTCACACGGTGAGGTTGGCCTGTGCTCTCTGTGACTCGATGGGTACAGCAAGTACTGTGGGTGCCCCATCTCTCTCCTCCCAGCCTTCACCTCTACAGGCAGAAGGTTGCTTATTACCAATGCCTGCGCTTTCTTAGCGTGTGTTCCTGGCCACAGGAACATGCTTGGCCCATGCACAGGACAAGCTGGAAGTGCCCTAGAGTTGATGTCCTTAGAGGCCGGTCTCCAGCAAGGATGGAGTGGGAGTTGATGAATAAAGAGCTAGTTTCAGAGACACTGGGGTGAGACAACTCTCAGAGGTGTGTTCTCTGCTTTCTCCCAGAGTCCCCCAGCTGGATTGAGAACAGGCTGCCCACGGTGGGAACTGACTTTATTGATTGATTGATTGATTGATACTTAAAATATATATATATTTATTGGCATACAGTTGCTTTACAATGTTGTGTTAGTGTCTGCTGTACAGCGAAGTGATTCAGTTATACACTTGTATATTGGTAACTGACTTTAGGACATGCTCCTTGCTGGCTTTCTTTCCTTCCCTGTCTCATTCCCCTCACTCTTCTGCTTGGATTAACGCCCAGGTATACTACTGGGGGTCAAATCTTTGCCTTGGGTCCGGCTTCTGGGTAAATCTGTTCAGGGTGCATTATTAGGGACCACTGCTGCTTCCCACCTGAGTCCCATTCCCCAACAGCTCATGTGAAGCTGACGTCTGTCGTCTCATTTGCCCGACTTCTGTTTATCTTGCTTAGTTCAGAACTCAGGAGGGTAAATGGATTATATTATTAAGGCTTCTTCTCAAATCCCCATAACTTGTACTTTTCCACGTCTCCTAGTTTCTTCACATTAAAATTTCAAAATATAAAATTAAGCCTTATAAGCAAACATTAAGTGAAGTTGGCTCACAACCCACTCTGTTCCTGCCAAAGACATGGATTAAAAAAATGTGTATTTTGATAGATGATAAATATATAACTTCTATTTTGTTTACAGTGGTATAGTCTCGTGACAAGTTGAGTATCTTTAACTAGGTTTTGAAAAAAATTTCTTTAGTTGCAGTATTGAATGTTTTAATTTTTTTTCTGCTGGATTAACTGTATTTGTCTCTTTATTCTACCTTTATATGGTGATTTTCTATGGAAAGGGAAAACATTTTTAAGAGCATATGGCTCTTTATTTTTATTTTCTCTTAGAGCTGAGTCAGAAAAATTTACAAGTGGGGAACTCGATGCTGAGAAGTTAACCCAATGTGCAAACTTGGGTTAATTGTTTAGCCTCCATCTCCTCATCTATAAAATGGGCATGGAATTATTTTACCCACAACACAGGATTGCTGTTAATATCAAACACAAGGGAAAATGTTGTCTTATAAGCATAAAGTGGTATAAGAATATTGGTTTTTATTTCTTCTTTGCTTTTGAGGCAAAGAGGGGTAGCTAATTCTCAAGCATATGGCTAATTTGAAAGTCCATGTGAGGCCCCCATAAGAACCCATTGACCTTGAGGTAGAAAAATATGAAATTTTCTGGGAGGTGCCAGTCTGTTCTAAGCATGGCAATTTTCAGGGCCCATTGAGGTGAGGGGGAGCTGATGATTTTCACTTGTTTCTTTGTGGCAGAGGCCATTCCCTAAATAGGCAGAACCTTCTCTAAAATGTCCAGTAAGAATCTGAGCGAGGTTATTTGCGTGGGGAGAGTGGAAAAGCCAGTTAAAATTCCTTGGATTTAATCAAAAGCTGTGATCCTCCAACAGCTGCCCATTTCCCGTGATGCTTGTGGTGATCCCAGGTGGAATGCGTCTGATGGCCAAGTTTATTAAAGTAATTTTGCTATTTGCTGTGTATCTGATCAATAGGAAGCACTGTTTCTTCCTCTCCCAGTGTGGCATTGGTTAACTAAGATAGACATTCTCTATTGGGAGTTCATTTATTATGGTGTTCATTAAAAACTTTTCTGATAATTTTTGTGAGGTTCTGTATTTGATATTCCCTTTATTATCATTACTTTTCAGTATTACTATTAAAACATGTCCAGAATGTTATCTCCTAGTGTAAATTTAGGCAAGTTATTTTTTTTTAAAACACCCAAACTTGATTTTATTTTCTAGCTTTCACTGACCCCTGGTGGCTTCTCCTGCTATGTGGGAAGGAAAGCCATGATGCTAGGTTGTATTTTGGCTGGACAGCAAGCAGCCAGGTGACTTCTGTATAATGTACTTGGATTTCAGAGAATCTTTAATTTCTCAGTCAAATTGTATATCCTCTCTAGAGCCCCCTGCCATGACCATCTACCTTCCGTATCATGTTTCCAGTGATGGATTTCCTTCGTTTGCTGAGGATTTTCATTGTTAGAATTTTTATTTTTGCTGAGGTTAAATTTACTTCCTACTTTATATGGCTATTAATCTTCTCTCCTCCCATATTTCTTCTGGTATTTTTTCTTTAACAGAATCTTGCTCTTGTTATTTGGGAGAGAAATAGAGACCAGATGACCCATAAGATGTGTTGGATATTCTAGACTGTATTGGATCTGCCTTTTCAACTGCAGCATTTGTGTGTATTTAGGGAGAGGAGGAGTTAGAACTGGAGAGTTCAGTGTTCAGTCTCTCGTCTCCTTTGCCCTGGGGTCATAAAGAAACTATCCCAGAAAGTGAAACTGAGCTGGTTTAGAAATGGCCCATTTTAAGCCTGTTGGCATTCTAGGATACCAAATAATTACCTGTCCTCTCCTCTAAGTGCTAATAGATATAAAACTGATTCAGGGAAAACAAATTATTTTTAAATCAAGAACTAATCATTCCAAAGCCGAGGGCTCCTTGGTTGGAAATTAAGGCAAAATTCCTACTACCTCCATCTAAATCTAGACCTTGAACTGGCCTTGGAGAGAGTTGGGTCTGCAGAGCGGACAGTGAATTGACTCTCTGAGCTTTGTGGAGGATCTTGGGCTGCCTTACAGCCAGGAGAGCAGGGAGAAGAGAAAGATTTCCATGTTGGTCCACTTGGGATGTACCAGGACTCTACTAGCCTTGGAATAGTGATGTTTCACACTGATGCAGTCCAAAATGAACACTCAGACATGGTTCCCAGGTGCCCCACAATAATTCTTTTCTACATACAAAGTTCACAATGGTTACTGCCTCTGTTTAAATTCCATTCCAGCAGTATGGAATGGTTGATTCATAGGGTAGAAATAGTAGAAATAACAGACAAGAAACTGTATGCCTCATGCCTCACTCAGATGCATCAGAAATTGGTGTTAGTTTGGTCTCGCTTTAAAATTTTTCATGGTCAAGCAGAATCTTCAGGGTTGGTTTTTGGACACATACCCCCAGGTTGCTGACCTCTTGAATAAAGCAAACTTTTTGTTCCTATGGAAAAAAAAAAAAAAATGGGTGTTAGCTTGCAAAGTGCAGAGGGTGGGGAGATTAATGAAAATTTAGTCACTAATTGTGTAATAGAATTCCTGTACGTAAATTGACCTAATAGGCACTAAAAAAGTGCTATTTGGAAATTCAAGGAGAATCTGGTTCCTATGGAAGCACACTTACTACTAAAATTAGTGTGACATCACAAACTTACCATATGCTCAGTACTGGCTAGATATTTGCTGTGGGAGCTTCTCAGTCAATTTCCCCTTTAAAGGGTATATTAGTATTCTCCAGAAAAGCACGATCAATAGGATCTATATCCATATCTACAGATCTATATGAGGAGGTTTGTTATAGGAATTGACTCACGATCACGGAGGCTGAATCCCACAATCTGCTATCTGCAAGCTGGAGACCCAGGAAAGCCAGTGGTATAATTCAGTCCGAGTCTAAAGGCCTGAGAATTAGGGGAGCCCCATGGTGTAACTACCAGTCTGAGCCTGAAGCCTGAGAACCTGGAGGGGTAGGGGTGCTGGTGTAAGCCCAGGAGTTCAAAGACCCAAGAACCAGGAACTCTGATGTCTGAAGACAGGAAAAAATGGATGTCCCAGCTCCAAGAGAGAGGGGGCGGGAGAGAGAGGGAGAGAGACATTTTACCAGCTATCTGGGCATCCCTTAGCCCAGTCAAGTAACCATCCACCAATGGCCTCAAAATCCCTGACACTTACCGTATAATTATTGTTTTCTCTCTTTATGGGAAACAAATAGGATTAACAAACTGTGCTCATTGTTTATTATTCTTAAACAAGTCACTATAAAATACATTCTACCTATCACACAAGGGGAGAAAGCATGTGGATCTCGTAAACATTTCTGAGATAAAGTTGTCCACAATTCTGCATGTTGTTTAATGATGCTATAACAGGTTAGAAAGAGATTTGCCCCTTTATGTCTCAAAAGAAGTAAAAGAGTTGTGATTCGATAGCACAGTTTGAGGCCCAAGTTGCGCCAGAAGGACGTAACACCCCCTCACCTTTTGCAGCCATCACTTGGTAAAGTGAGGTTTGGCTGTGGGTTTGTACACATGCCCCTAGGAATCCTGGATCACTCAGGTGGGGAGACACACACCCTGCTCAGAGCAGGGGAAGAGCTGGTGCTTCCTGGGTGCTGCTTGGCACCACATTTTGTCCGACAAAAAGGGACAGTAAAGCTTTCTTGGCTGGTCTAATTGTCCTAAGCTTCCATCTCATTGTGATTAAAACCGTGCAGAGTCAAGTCCTGCCTAGAATGGGGAGGCGTCACTAATTTCATAAAGCTCCTAAGATCTTTGGCAAAAAAATTTGACAGATACTAAAACAGTACTGGAGAGACATTCTTGGCAAATGCCTTGTTCCTATGACAGCCCAGTGTCTGTCTTTCTGTTGAGCTGATATAATACCATGAAGGCAGAAACCGTGTCTTACCCAGCCTAGAATCCTCAGCAACTGACACATCAGAAGACACACAACTAATGAGATAAGTGGACAAAAGTTAGGGTTCTGTGGGGAAACAGTGGGAGATGAGTCTAGAAGGTTAGAGAGACTGGGCAATTCATGAAGGGTCTTGAATGAACCCTGGTGAATGTGTGGTTGATTTTAAAAATAAAAAAAAATATTTTTTAGTTGAACACTTGAATCTGAAGCTATAATACCTTAAAATCCAGGAAAGGCACATAATTGGAGAACTATGGTCATGAGTCCTCTGTGTGAGATTTATGAACTCATCTATCTCAGATAGGATAGTATTTAACTCAGCTCAAAGAGTGAAGAGTTAAGAATGGATTTTACCAAGTCTCTCAATGTCAGGTGTTCATGGGAGCTTTTGGCCAGGGCTGGATCACAGAGAATTCTTGTCTGCATTCTTGGAGTGCCCAAGGTGCCAACGGTCTGTGGTTTTGATTAAAGATAGATCTATACGCCTTACATGCCAGACTTGCAGGCTGCGGAGTTGACTTCCTGCCATGAAATGTTAGCAGCCCTGGCTTTTGTGCTTAGGCGTAGGTCATCCCACAGCTGGGAGGAAGCTTCAGGACTGCCTGGGAGCAGGGGAAATATTTTTGTTAAAATAGCCTAGGCCTTCAGTCCACTAATTGTTGAGGGAGGCATTCGTATCCTTTTGTAAAAAGCATCCTAAGAGACCTATTAAAACCTTGTTAGGGATGGCCAGCAGTCTGGCTACTTTTGGCTTACAGTTTAAGAAGGAGATTGGAAAAATTATATACTGGGAAAGGACTTTAGCACCCTGGCTTCTGGGGACAGAGAGGGAGACATTTTAATCAAGTCTATTTAATGAAACTGTCAATAAAAGAGAATTTCTGATACATGTTTAGATGTCATTTCAGGCCTCCATTTCAAAGAATGTTACAGTAACTTTAGAACTTCTTCAGATCGATTTACCAGGTTGCTTAAAACTCTTCAGTGGTTCTTTATTGATTCTAGAGTAATGTCCAAACGCTTTTACATGATGTTTAAAGATTTTCAAAATTTGGTTCCAAAGTTTCTTTTTGGTGTCTTCATGCAACTCCTCCCACCTGCTTGTTCCCGATCCTGCAGACGCTTGATAGAATTTCACACCTGTCTAGCTACTTCTACCAGGTTCTCTAAAATAACCTGCATTTTTTTATTGTGGTAAAATATATACAACATAAAACTTACTGTTTTAACCAATTTAAAATGTAAAATTCAGTGCATTAAGTATATTCATCATATCGTGCAACTGTCGTTACTATCTTGTTCTAGAACGTTTTTACCGCTGCGAAAAGAAACCTGTACCCATTAAGTGGTCACTTCCATGTTCCCCCACCGTGCCGCCCCACCCTTGGCATCTGCTGACCTGCTTTCTGTCTTTATGGATTTATCTATTCCGGATATTTTATACAAATAGAATCATAGAAAAAGTGGTCTTAGGTCTCTGGTCTCCTTCACTTTGCATAATTTTTTCAAGATTTATCCATGTTGTAGCAAGTATTGATATTTCATTCCTTTTTATAGCTCAATAATATCCCATTGTATGGATATCTCTCATTTTGTTTATCCATTCATCCATTGTGGACATTTGGGTTATTTCCACCTTTTGGCTATCGTGAATAGATCTGCTGTGAACATTTACATACAAATTTTCTTTTGTTTATATACACACACATACATGCACACCTAGGAGTGAAATTGCTGAGAAAACACCAAACTGTTTTCCACAGTGGTTGTACCATTTTACATTTCGACCAGCAATGTATGAGGGCTCCAGTTTCTCTACATCCTCACCAACAGTTATTTTCCATTTTTTATTATGGCCATCCTAGTGGGTATGAAGTGGTATCTCGTGTTTTTTTGTTGTTGTTGTTTTTAATTTTTGGCTGTGTTGGGTCTTCATTGCTGCACGCGGACCCTCTAGTTGTGGTAAGCAGGGGCTACTCTTCATTGCTGTGCGCAGGCTTCTCATCGTGGTGGCTTCTCTTGTAGCAGAGCATGGGCTCTAGGAGCACAGACTTCAGCAGTTGTGGCACACGGGCTCAGTAGTTGTGGCACATGGGCTCAGTAGTTGTGGCTCGCGGGCTCTAGAACGCAGGCTCAGTAGTTGTGGTGCACGGGCTTAGTTGCTCTGCAGCATGTGGGATCTTCCTGGAAGAGGGCTCAAACCCGTGTCCCCTGCATTGGCAGACGGATTCCTAACGACTGCGCCACCAGGGAAGTCCCTATCTCATTGTTTTGATTTGCATTTCCCTAATGACTAACGATGCTCAGCATCTCTCCATGTGCTTGTTGGCTGTTTGTATGTTGGCTGTTTGTATATCTTCTTCGGAGGAATGTCTATTCAAGTCCTTTGACCATTTAAAATTGTCTTTTTTTTGTTGTAAGGGTTCTTTCTATATTCTAAATACTAGACCTTATCAGATATATGGTTTGCAAATATTTTCCCCTATTCTGTGCCTTGACTTTTTACTTTCTTAATGTGTCCTTTGATGTATAAGTTCTCAATTTTGTTGAAAACCAATTTATGTATTTTTTCTTTCATTGCTTATGCTTTGGGTGTTGTATTTTAGAAATCATTAACAAATCCAACATCATGAAGATTTTCCACTATATTTTCTTCTAATAGTTTTTAATTCTCATTTGGGTCTTTGGTCCATTTGAGTTGACTTTGTATTTGTATAGTTTGTAAGGTAAGGATCCAACTTATTCTTTTGAATGTGGATAATCAGTTTTCTCAGCACCATTTGTTGAAGAGACAACCCCGCAGTTTTGACATTTCCTTGGAATGCTCTCAATTCCTTTTATTTAAGTGAAACATGGTTTTCCCTGATGATACTGCTTTTCTGGCCACCCTCTCAAACAGAGGGCTTTTTTCCTACCTTCCCTCATTGATCCTGGAAAGGTCATTACACGTTAAGCTTCCATTTATCTGCTTCTCCCTCACTGCTCCCCACAAACCCTTGTTAATGCCTTTCTTTGGACTCCCAATGTTATTCACTTAATGCCACCTTCTCCCCAACCTCGTTGCTGTTATCTACTGATTCCATCTTATCTGATGACTTCAACACTTAGTTGTAGACAAAGACTTCTCTGAATCACTCTTGTCATCTTTGTAGACTCCGAACATTGTATTGATGACTGGCCTCTTCATGCCTTAACTGTCACAGTGCCAGGATCTTGATCTTCCCTTTTCACAGCCGTTATTAGTGAGGCCATGATTTAGACATCATAACCCTTGGAAACAGCTTCCTTTATGTGGTAAAGTTCTGAACTCCTTCTTCTCAGCATATCCTCACTTACGTTTCTTGTTGTTTCTTTTCTTGTTGAACTTGATATTAGCTTCTGACATTATTTATGACCTTTCTGCCACTCCTGATTCTTCTAATTAATTAATTTATTATTTATTTTTGGCTGTGTTGGGTCTTCGTTTCTATGCGAGGGCTTTCTCTAGTTGCGGCGAGTGGGGGCCACTCTTCATCGCGGCGCACGGGCCTCTCACTGTTGCGGCCTCTCTTGTTGCGGAGCACAGGCTCCAGACGCGCAGGCTCAGCAGTTGTGGCTCATGGGCCTAGTTGCTCCACGGCATGTGGGATCTTCCCAGACCAGGGCTCGGACCCGTGTCCCCTGCATTGGCAGGTGGATTCTCAACCACTGCGCCACCAGGGAAGTCCCTGATTCTTCTAAAACAACATAGATATAAACATTACTTTTAATTTTAATGCAATTTCAATCTTTTAGAAAAGTTGTGAAAATAGTATACACTCTACTTCATATTCAGATTCACCACTTATTTACATTCTAGCTCTCTTGCTTTAACATTCCATTTCTCTTTACGAATCATCTAAAAAAGTTGCAAATCACCCTTTATCCCTAAATATTTCAGAGTGCATTTCCTAGAACAAGAAATTCACTTACATAAGTACAGTAAAATGATCCAAATCAGTATATTTACTGTTGAATGTTATTTCTCATCTAATTTATATTCTATATTCAAAGACAATTTTCCAATATTGTCTTTCTTTTTCTTTCCAGCCCAGTATTATGCATTACTTTTAGTTTCCCTATATCTTCAGTATCCTTTAACCTGAAACAGTTCCTCATTTTTGTCTTTCTAGACTTTGATTTTTTTTTTCTTTTCGGGCCTCTCACTGCTGTGGCCTCTCCCGTTGCGGAGCACAGGCTCCGGACGCGCAGGCTCAGCGGCCATGGCTCACGGGCCCAGCCGCTCCGCGGCATGTGGGATCTTCCCGGACTGGGGCACGAACCCGTGTCCCCTGCATCGGCAGGCAGACTCTCAACCACTGCGCCACCAGGGAAGCACGACCTTGATATTTTTTAAGAGGAAAGGCAAAATAATTTCTAGTATGTCCTTTAATTTGGGTTTATCTCAGGTTTCCTTATGATTAGATCAGCAAGCCTTTTCAGCAGGAATACTACAAATGTTATGTCCTCACTGCGTCATATCAAGAAACATAATGGAGCATTGTCCTATTATTGGTGACATTAGCTTTGATTACTTTGTTAAGGTAATGTCCACCACCTCTCTCCACTGTACAGTTACTGTATTTCACTTTGCCATTAACGTACAGACAGTTACTTGGAGATTAATATCCTGTAAATACCCTCTTCCTCCTCAAACACTCAACCGCTAGTTTTATCATCCACTGATGATTCTCTGCTAAATCAAGTCTTAACAAAGATGGCTGCAAAATGGTGATTTCCATGCCCCCCAAACTCTATCATTGTTTTCACATTTATTAGTTGTCATTACACTTTAAGGTAAAGCTTTACTTTCCCCTGCATTTATCAATGTATTTATATTAGTTTTATCTCATGGATATTTGTTTTATTCAAAGGATTATTTTTATATATTACCATTACTAATTATTTTGATGCTCAAACTTCCCAAGTTTAGCCGGTGAGAGTTTCTTCATGCTAGTTGTGTCCTTTCGACATGTCTCCATTATTCTTTGAACAATTCCTTACGTTCTAGCACAGGAAGATGCTCCAGGCTTACCTTCTACTTTCCTTGCTCCTTGGTTTCCAAGAAATCCTGATTCCTTTTTGTGAGGAATGGCATTTTGAAATCAAGATCTATTGTTCCTGGGATGTCAGTGCTTCTATGTCTTCTCAGCAGGAAGAGCTGTGTGTATGTGGGTGTGTGTTCCTCTATTCATTTACTCAATCTGTCTATCATCTATTGATCTATGTCAAACACCCCAAGTTTATACTAAGACTTTTAACTTCTCCATTTCCATATTTGTAATTTCTTCTCCAAACAACCAGCCAGTGAGAAACCTGGTTCCTATTATTCTCAATATGTTGACCCATTTGCTCAATCCTGCACTAAATACAAAATAGTTTCAGAATTGCTAATGCATATCACTGTGAAAAATAAACTGTGAGCTACAGTTCAATATCTCTTTGCTTTTTCTGTCTTAAGACTAAGGGAGGATTTTAAGTTCTATTCAGAACAATTACATTTGAAGTGCTTATTACATATCTGAGTAGACATGTAGAGTAGGCTTCCTGGATTTCGGAGGAGACATCCGGAATAGAGATAAAGATTCAGGAATCATCAGCTTAAAAATGATATTAAGATAATTTAAAGCAAGAATTGAGTACACTGATTAGGGAAAGTAAGGGTAGAGAAGAGAGCGGAGGAGGCGGACGCAACAAAGGCAGCTGAGAAAGATGGGCCAGTGAGATAGGAGGCATATTTAAAGAATATAATATTCTGGAGGCCAACTGAAGGAAGCATTTGGAGAAGAAGAGAATCATCAGCTGTGCCGGATGCTGCCAAGAGGCTTTAGAAGATGAGGTTTGAAAAATAACCAGCAGATTCTTACGTGGGTGAGGTTTCTATGGGGTGATCTAGAACGAATGCTTATTGAGAAGGGATTAAAACATAGCCAGTTCCTTCCTAAGAATGGGAAGTGAGGAATAGACAGTGAGTACAGACAGATCTTGAGAAATGTTGCCACAAATGGGAGCAGAGCAAAGGGCTGATAGCTGGAGGGAGTTGTTATCTTTTTAAAGACATCAGACAATACCGCTGCTAAGAATGACCTCAAGAAGACTGGAGATGAATGATGCAGGAGAGAGAGGGCAATTATTCAGGAGAAAAATCTTCAAAGAGCTGGGATTATAATGATCCATTGTACAAGTGGAGTGGGTTGGGAAGTCCATCCATGACAGCAAATAGAGGGAACTGAGGATTCTGAACCGCACTTAGGTATGACAAACAGCATAGTGACTGCACTATTCAGTACTGCTTTAGGTGGCCTTTCAGAACCAGTTTCCTGTTATTCCTCCTCTTCCCAGTCACCTTATCCTCAAATCACTAGTCCATGTGTCTGAGTAACATTCCTGCCTCCTCCTGAAAATGCTTTAAAACATAACAGTCCCAAAGAGAGCATTTTCAATGTTTATCTCCTGCTTCCTTTTTCCAGCCAAGTGTTATATTCCCACTAGCTTTCAACCATGGGCTCTGGGCTGCTTATAACTAGAGACTGGAATCTCCTTACAATAAAGGAGATCTTGGCCTCCATGCCTGAGTTCATGTTTTGTTTCTGAATCCCCTCATCACCCACCCCAGACACCAAGGGGGAGTTGACAAAGAAAGACCAATTTAAAAATAAAGGACCTCTGGACTTCCCTGGTGGCGCAGTGGTTAAGAATCCACCTGCCAATGCAGGGGACATGGGTTCGAGCCCTGGCCCGGGTAGATCCCACAGGCTGCGGAGCAACTAAGCCTGCACACCGCAACTACTGAGCCTGCGTTCTAGAGCCTGTGAGCCACAACTACTGAGCCCACGCGCCTAGAGCCTGTGCTCCACAAGAGAAGCCACTACAGTGAGAAGCCCGCGCACTGCAACGAAGAGTAGCCCCCACTCGCCACGACTACAGAAAGCCCGTGCGCACGCAGCAACGAAGACCCAATACATCCAAAAATTAAAAAAAAAAAAAACAAGAAAAATAAAGGGCCTCAAAATCTTAGGTTTATGTGTAAAACTCAGGGTCCTCCCTACCAGATATAAAGAACTACATATGGAAATCGAATGTGTTAGGTAGCACTTCATGTGGGTGTGATGCCCTGCCTCACCTCCTCAAACCCCCCACCCCAACCCTACTGCCGTGGGATTTGAGGATCTGAAAGCAAGTGCACTGGAACCTCTTCCCTGTTTGAGATCTTAGCAGTGTGCCTCTTCTCCCCACAGCACCAAGCTCACGGTGGCTGAGTTGGGGAGCTGAAGTGGAAACATACAGTATCTGAGCATCAGAGGGACAGTGACTGCCCTGTCCCTCATCTCCCACCTGAGTTTCTCAGGGCTCCAGAGAATTGGAAGGGTCCTTGAGTTCCCTGGGGCCCTGAGCGAGTGAAGAATTGGAAGTGTTCCCAGGCCTGCCACCTGGTGGCCATGGCTAGAAGCAGGATGAAGTGTGAGGGCAAATACTGTATTGATAGTTTACCCCCACGTTATCAGGGACCCTTGATCAAAATCTAAATAGATCCCAAAAGTCAGGGAGGAGGAAATACGTAGAGTCAGTTACACAGGATGCTAGGGGCATCATCGTTCATGGGAGGAACCCACAATCACTCAGGCTCCAGGGAGAAGTGGGACAAAGATTCATCGGCTGTTACTGGAGCCTCCCTAATATTAGGACTGTAGACGCAACTCAGCAACTGGGTGAAGGAGAAAAGCCAAAAGCATGTGAGGGAATTTGGAACTATAACAAGACTGCTGTAGGCCTGCACGAAGTACTCGGGCTGGACCCAGAACTGATCCAGAGTTGACCCGTTTTCTACCATCAGCAGAAATGGGGCTATAGAGCTAGTTACAGAGAAGAAGCCTAAATATTTTCATATTCAAGTATGTACTTAAAAAGCACGTAGATTCCAATAGAGTTACAATAACTTCCATATTTAATAAATTTAAAATCTAAAGAGGAGATCTGATCTTCACCTCTATATTGTTGGATTTGTAAAATACAAAAACGCTCTAGGAGAACACACTAAATCTAGTATAAATTAATAATTTTTGCATAAAATCTAGTAGAATATTTAATTGACCAATAAATATTTGAATAGTAGACTATTTAAATGATCAAATAATGTCTGCTCATTTAATTATTACTTTTTGGTAAATTTCTGAATGTAGATTAATTTGTGTTTTGGTGAAGTTTATTTTATATCGTCTAAGTTAGCGATTAGCAAACTGTAGCCTGTGGGAAAAGTTGGGCATGTTATCGATGTTTGAAAAGAAAGTTTTACTGCAATATAACTACTCCCATGTTGTTTATATATTGTCTACCGTTACTGTTGCAACAGAACATTGGGCTGGCAAAGCCTGAAATATTTATTATCTGACTCTTTGCAGAAAAAGTTTGCCAAGTTCTAGACCAAGGCTTACATTTGTACTCTTATCTTTTACAGTATTAAGTAGAGACTTTTATTTCCCTTTGAGCCTATTTAGGTCTTATTTCATTAAGGCATGGTGCTTTCCAAACACGATGCTTGGAACATTGCTAAGAATGAAACTGCAGAGATCTTGTCCTGTAAGAAATGGAGCTCCAAGTAGAATATTAATCTTAGAACTCAAGCTGACATTTATAGCTGTATAGCAGTTTTCCTTAGCTTGTTATAAAAACTGAAGTACTTGCTACAGTAGCTAGAAAAGAATGTCTGCTGTTTTTTGAGAAAAGAGTTCAATGAAGAACTTTCCTGCATCACTTTCACTTCCATTCCATATACTAACACCATCCCGTTGCAGTGTGGACCTCCTGCCCTTCAGAGTTAGTTTCCATGGGGTGTTAAAGTTAGACCAAGTGGACGCTGTGATGTACTGATAGGAAAACGTGACAGTGCCCTCATATGAAATGACTCGATACTTTACAAAGATCAAGTCCATATTGCATATCCTACATGTAAGGCCTGATATCCTATTGACTTCCCTTTATCAATTTAATCTTAAAATATATTCTTAAAAGGCATCTTCTATTCCAGCTGGGTTAATTTCTTCTTGTCTGCTTTATATGCTATTCCCATTTCTTGCTTCACACTTTAGGCTGTCCCTATAGGACTCAAGATACTCATAAGGAATTGTGTGGGCTGAATACCAGAGGTTCATCTTTGGATACAGGCTCTGGAAGTCATAGTATTCCCAATTGGACAGGATTGAAATAAGTGTCAATGTTTCTAAAATAAAAATCTATATTCATTTTAGAAAAAAGACAGTGAAATAATAGAAAAGGAAAAAAATGAAACATTCATAATGCCTCCCCACTTCCCACAGAGTTACTGATTTTACAATTTTTGTATAAATGCCTTTTCAGAAATTTTTCTATGGACACATTTTTTTTTCAATTTTCAGTGTAATTTTACTTGATTTTCCTTTTTGTCCCTTCCCCCATCCCATCTCCTTTTATTAGCCTCTTCATCAGGTAAAGTCCATATAATTAAATTTATTTTCTCTGTGCTTATATAATCATATGTTGACATATGTATATGTACATACATACGTTCATAGTAATTGTTTACAGAACTGAGATCACATTACACTCACTTTCTGCATCTTGCTTCTTTCCGCTTATGATTCCTTGTGGAAAGTCTACCAACTTAACTAGTATACCTCTGCCTGTTATGGGTGCTCCCTTACGTTATTTGTATAAGAACACGTTCTGATTTCTGTTTCAACCCTGTAATCCAATGTGTGTTCTTCCCAGCCCGGGCAGCCACACCCAGGGTCTCCTGCCTGGGGATGGGAAAGAGATGGTGTGAGAAAGTTACGATGCCTCGCCCCAGGTTTTGCTCAAAGCTGGCCTGCCTGGTGGGGGGCACCCATTCCTCCTTCTTTAAGTGGGGGAGCCCCATCTATTTCAGAGGAGCAGGAATGGCTTTGGTTGTGGAAAGGAGAGAAGGAGCCACTGAGGTACCTCTGACAACAACGGCTGTGCTGCTGTGGGGACAGATTCCAATGGGGCAGGACTCCTTTCTGCCCTGGGCTAGTGGCTGTATCAATTTACATTCCCACCAACAGTGCAAGAGGGTTCCCCTTTCTCCACACCCTCAATGGACACACATTTAAGAAAAAAACTTAAAAATTAGGTGACGCCATTTGAACTGTAATGTAATCTTATCATGAATATCTTTCTGTATTGATAAATAACAACTAGCAACATTTGGTGTGTGATGTATACCTGCCACAAAATTTGTATAAAGCATCACTCTATCCTTTGATCCCTTGATTGTTTCTAGGTTTTCATTATTATTCATGATGCTGTGGGAAATTATATGTATCTAAGTATTTGATCAAATACTTCTTTAGGCTAAATTCTGAGTGGCAGAATTACAAGATCAAAAGATCTGAATAATTCTGATGCTCTTGGAACTTATTACCAAATTGCCCTCTATAACAGTTGTACCTTTTCACTTTCTCTGTTGAAGTGTAAGAGAGTGCCTTTTTTTCAACAGCATCACCACTACCAGGTTATCTAATTTAGTGACCTTTAAAGTTTTTCTTGAATATGACCCAAGAGTAAGGAAAAAAAAATGCTTTATGTTGTGACTTAGAACACATACATTCATACACACATAATAAATGCGTATACATAAACAAACACATATATTTAATGGAAACAAAAATCACACAAAATAATTCTAACCCTTACTGTATAAAATGCATTTGATCTTTTAATCCTGTTTCATTAAACAATGCTGGCTGAGACCCACCAAGTAGATTTTATAAATGGCTAGAAGAAATGGTGAAATTTTAGGGTAAAATAAATATGACCTAAAAAGTATCTTATCAGCCAGAGCAAAAGTCCATAACGAGATGAAGTTTAACACCAGGATTGTGAGGCTCCTCGAGTGGGATGAACGCCAACATCAACACCACCTGTATCCAGGTTTTCCATCCGTACAATGCTCATCCTGCCGTCACTTGCTGAAAATCTTGTGAACTTTAAGATGTTCTTAATGGTTTCCATTCCTAATTCATCATAAAGTTTGCTTTATTCCCTTCAATATGCTCCCTGAGTGTTTAAAATCTGTATTGGTGATGATCCTTCCAGCATCTAGCAGCTTTCCTCAGCCTTCTCGCCTTTAGGCAGTCATCGTCAAATTTAATTCAAGTACCATTCTTTGTCCTTAGAGTTATTTGGAACCATTTTTGTCAAACTGTCATTCTGCCCCTGGGCATCTATCCTTCCACCCTTTCCCTTCCCTCTATGTGCTAATAACCTTCACAGAGTCTTCTCTGCTTGACTCTTTCTTTCCTTAGAATGACGTGAAGATATTCCTCAAACCCTAAATTAAAGGGGCTTATGTTTGGCCCATCACATGGGCTTGGGCATTTCTGACTTTTAGGAAAAGACATGGGTGTTCCCTTCTCCCATCCCTACCGTTCCCATGAAGACCTTCAGGGAAATGGACTTTACTGGCTAACTCTGGCAGAGTCAACAAAACCTGACTTCATTCTTGATCCTCAGAACATATCATATCACCTCCAGAGCTCAGGAATACTGCCCATTTGTTTTCCACTTTGTAACAGCCAGTGGTTTACAAACTCTAGTCTGGAGGCCTAGGGGTTTCATAAAGACCTTTATGCACTCCCTCAGGGGCAGGAGGGAGATGTACTAGTGGAGGGGGGGATGCTCCAGAACTCCGAGCCCCTTCAGTGAAGCTGCCACACTTTTATAACTTTTTATACGCTGGGCTTGCATCTAAAATCTACCTTAACTCTCCACCAGTAACTTCCATAGAATTTCCAATACTAAATGATAAAATAAGAAATTCACCCCCAAATTATTAAATACTTAAAATTCAGCAGGCAGTATTAAACAGACATCAAGTCCCATTAGGACATTTGTATCGCTCTACTAACTGTCACATGAGTGAGCGACTGGGGCAGTCTCTAAATGATCTAAGCAGGCTTACCCTGGTGGGTCTTGGTAGCCTAATAATAGTTTTTTTTTTTTTTTTTTTTGCGTTACACAGGCCTCTCGTTTGTGGCCTCTCCCGTTGCGGAGCACAGGTTCCGGACGCGCAGGCTCAGCGGCCATGGCTCACGGGCCCAGCCGCTCCGCGGCATGTGGGATCTTCCCGGACCGGGTCACGAACCCATGTCCCCTGCATCGGCAGGCAGACTCTCAACCACTGCGCCACCAGGGAAGCCCCTAATAATAGTTTTGAATTTCACATGGGCAACGTAGAGAACAATCAGATGTTTCCTTTTTGGTACCTGTCATTTCCTACTACAACATAAAATAAGTAGAGTGGCATTGGCTTTAAACTTGTACTTGGTCCTTTATCCAATGCTGTTTGTCTGCCAAGTAAACAAAAATCCATTGCCTTTTCTCCGAACAGCCCATTTCAATTTTGTACAGCATTTCCCACCTGAGTTGGGGCACTGAAGGTTGTTTCCAGCTTTGTTGTCTCTGATGGTCTTATGCAGCCAGTACCAAGCCCCTAAGCATAAAATCCTATCCATGCTGGCCTCCCAGGATCTGGGCAACAGCTTATTTATGAGTGCAGCTCTGAATTCAGAACGTCTGGGTTCAAATGACCAATCCTGGAACTTCCTAGATGTGGGTCCTTGGGCAAGTTAGATCTCTCTGTTCCTCTCTTTGCTCATCTGTAAAAGAGTTTTGGTAAGTGTAGTACTTGGCACATAGGGATAGCATGAGAATTATATATACATAAAGCACTTAGAAAAATGCGTGGTGCATAGCAACTTCTCAAGAAAAGTTGATTTTATTATTCCCAAATAATTCTAATCCACTCTAAATTAGGACTGAGATTTTACTGTAAGTGAAGGCTACAGGTCTGTATTGCTATATCAAAGTAGAAAAAGTATGAAAATAAAAACCATTCACACATTCACACATGTGGAAATATCGCGTTGGGCAAAAAGTTCATTTGGGTCTTCCATAAGCTGTTATGGAAAAACCTGAATGAACTTTTTGGCCAACGCAATGTTTTTGATTCATTTCTTAATACACGTGAATGTACAATGAGAATAAACTGAGTCAGTTGGGTGTGATGTCTAGCTTTATAAATTATGATACCCACTCCATCGAGATATTTTAGAGTCTGACATGTTCTAAATACATCAAACATTTTAACAAGAAAAATCCGTTTTTTGATGAGATAAATGGCTTTTTATACTCACTGATTTCCTCTACCTTGTCACCACTTTTCTTCTTCCTCCACTGTCATTGCTAATAGCTTTTTAATGGAGTCTCCCACAAAGTACTTTCACATTTAGGCATATAAAAAGCGCAGACGCGTGTTGAGCTGGAAGGAAAAATTTAGATCATCGAGTCCAAGCAGCCACATTTGCTGGGATCTCTGCTTCCCCTAGAAATGAGAGGTGTCAGTACAAGGTAATGCTGTTCTTAATGACGCAGGAAACTGGTGAAATCCTGTGACAGAGATCTGAAAATGCTGATCCTGATTCAAACTTGCTAGGTGTTCAGTGATGCTGTCGAATAGATTAGGTACCAATAAGACCACTTCTGTATCATCAGCTGATTCATGGACTGTTCCTTGTCCTAGACCAATCATGCCACTCTTTTTTTTTTTTTCCTTCTAGAGCCTGAGGTGACATACTAACTGCCACATTTAAGTTTATGGCTTTCAACAACTCTCTCTTTATGACGCATATTTTCTTTCCTATGTATCGCGATAAGGTGTGTACAAATATTGAATCCTCAGACTTGGCTCTTTCTGAATGCCTCCACTCTGCACGATGACACCTCTCCGGATAGCAGTGTAGCGTTGGAAGAGGTTGTGGGCACCTCTGTTGTATTTGGCAAGAAGAGAAAACCCTTTAGGCTGAGTGCTACTTCAGACTTGGACTCTTCACTAAAAATCATTATTTTTGTTAGCTGTTGTTTGCATCATCAGGTGACACTATCCCCCCTCTCCTGCTTGAAATCCACCTAGCTGTAGCTGTAGTTTAAGATCTCCAGTTACTGATTAGCAAGGAGATGACTGTTTTTAATTGTTTTCTCTGCTATACTTATTGGTTACACGCAGAAATTGAAGATATAAGAGAAAGGGAAAGATCGGAGAGAGAGAAAAAGAGAATAGTTTAGAGCCTTTGTGTTAGGTGGAATTATTTTGGTTGAAAAGACCAGAGACCAACTAAAATGAATTTCGGCCAGAAATTTCTTTATAAGGACACTCAGTGTAGCGTGGAACCCAAAGACAGAATGCTTCTGGGCTTCAGGAGAGGCAGGATTCAGGGATCTGAACCCCTGTCAAGACTGACTTTTCTCTCTCTGTTCCTCACTCTGTATAGGTTTATTGTTTGCTCTTACTTACATGATGGAACACAGTCATCCAGCAACAACTCCCATGCTTTATGTGTTACAGTGTAGACACGAGGAAAGACTGTCTCAGTTCTCTTGATTCAGGTCCAAATTTCCAAGGAAAGAAACTCATTTGCTAGCGGGCAGGTGACCTGTTGTAACCTGACAGCTCCTGCAGCAAATACCCAGGCTGTGGAGAGATCAATTCCTAGAAAAGGAATGCTGGACATACACAGAGGTGATCACTTTAGATATTTTAGCCAAAATTCTTTTTCTCAAACCAGTTTTGAATTAATCTCTACAAATTTCTAACTGCTGTCACCTCCTAAGTTACCCAGCTGAAAGAAGCAATACTTCCATGTTTCCTAACTCCACCTCACTCAGATTTGAAGGGTATGTTAACATTATAGAATTAGGTGAATGCGTCTGCTAATCCATGTTAGTGACTGTATTATTCATTTTTCTGTTACAGTCCAGCCTCACCCTTATAGACCTACGTGTTCCAGAACTTTTAGCCTTCTCTCTCCTCTGATCATTGTCGTTACCTTTCTGTGCATGTCGTCCACTTCATGAACCTTGAGTTTATGACATGGGAAATGATTTCCAGTAAAATAGTTATTTATTGTGAAATTCTAGATGGCTAGTCAACTTAAATGTTAAGATCATAAACTTCATCTGTATCATATCCCGTGTCCTCTGGTACTAATACTGTACACATCACTGTTGATCGATTGTGGTATATTAAGAAAAAACTATTCAGTTTTTGAAAAGAGTTAAGAGGAGGCCAAATTATCCTTGACTGGTAAAAGGAGGATGAAAACGTAACTTTCTTGGAATTTGCGAGCCCACCTTCCCAGAAAGCTATTAAATCCTTCTGTGTAAAGTTAATCCCCTGGGCGATCTGTTGATAGTTAATGGTGACAGCTGAAGCGTGAAGAGGGTTGACTCAGTTTATACCAGCATTTTAACTTGATTATTTGGGAAGTAAGTTTTTGGGTGAAGCCAGATGACTTTCCTTTTTTTTGTTTTCCTACCTTATATTTTTCTTCTATTTTCTCCATCTCTTCCACAACTTAGTTTTTTATTTGCTTGTTTTCTTCTATTTCCTCTCCCTACCCCCCACTACCTATAAAACATGCTATTAGGAGGATGGGGTAAAACATGCCTCACACAAGCCAAAATGGTAGGACATAAAACAAGATAGCACATGAAATTATCCATGGGAATTGCACTATTTAAGTCATATTTGTTTTGCAGCTATTTAAAAAATGCATATTTTAATCAGGAACAAGTCTTAAAGGAAACAATGATGGAGAGGATGTCCACCAGCACACCAGGCTGTGTACTCCATCCACCCACTTATTCCTTGCTTCTGCAATGATCCCTTTTGTTTCTCTATTTGAACTCTTACAACACTATTTCTCCTTCCTCTTTTACCCATATTAATTTCTCTGTGATTTTTATTTCTTCCAAATAAAAGGAAGAATGTACTTGCTGGTAAAGTACACTGGTAAAGATATTTTGTGATTATGATTTAACATTAATATTAATATCGCTTCTAGACTGTGAACTCACCAGCATCTAGCTCATTACCTGGTGTATGGTGGATGACCAATAGTACTTGTTAACTAGACTAATAAGTTTTTTTTTTAACATCTTTATTGGGGTATAATTGCTTTACAATGCTGTGTTAGTTTCTGCTTTATAACAAAGTGAATCAGTTATACATATACATATGTTCCCATATCTCTTCCCTCTTGCGTCTCCCTCCCTCCCACCCTCCCTATCCCACCCCTCCAGGCGGTCACAAAGCATCCAGCCGATATCCCTGTGCCATGCGGCTGCTTCCCACTAGCTATCTACCTTACGTTTGTTAGTGTGCTAATAAGTTTTTTAAAACGTTTTTGGCGGGATGATTTTAGATTCACAGAAAAGTTGCAAATATGGAGCATTCCTGTATAGCATCACCCATGCGCTAATACCATGTCATATATCCTTGGTTCATTTGTCAAAACCAATACATTAACATTGATACTATGCTACTAACTGAACTACAGACTTTATTCAGATATCACCAGTTTTTTCCACTAATGCCCTTTTTTTTTCTGTTCCAGGATTAAATCCATGACACCATCTGGCATTTTGTAGCCATGTAATTTTAGTATTCTCTAATACTGAATACTAATTTTTAAATTTACCTTTTATGATTTTACTTTTAATAATTATGTTAAATTGTAGGGAACACTAAGAAAATAAAAATACGAATATCTAAAATAAACTAGACTATATGTCATTTTACAGTGATTCTAATTTTGCTTAAATTAAGATTGCCTAATATCAGTATAGTAGAAAGAAAATTTATCAGATTTAAATTTCAAGATCTGGGAAGGGAACATTTTTCCTGGCATCTCTTGACCTCTCAAATTCCCTTTATTTTAAAATATAGCTCTGTTTATTGACTTTCATAATATAGTGAAGGTTTATTTCTTAGCATTGATAATTCCATTTCTACTCAGTTAACTGGTCTCTGGAAAAAAATATTTTACAATTTTATTATTGTAAGCAAATTAAATTCCAAAGGAAATACTTTTAGAAACAAAAAGTTTGGAATTTTGGAGTCAATCTTCAGATTTTTTGTGGTAATCCTGGTAAGATTTTTAAAGATTCTCAGACACACCCAGTCTGCTATCTTGATTATTGCTTTATGTGCTACTTTTCTTGCATACATTTTAGTTGTGGCTTCCTGTGCAGCATATAATTATATTAATGTACTGTCCAAAAGTTCTTGCCTTTTCTCCAGAAAACAAAATACCTGGTGTTTTTTTCTAAGTCATATGGTAAATAAAGGTAATCTTTAAAACTGGATGGTATTCCCCACCACCCCAAATCTAGTATAATCCTTGGCACATAATATGTATTCAAAAAAGATTTATTGAAAAGTCGAACTCATAGAAGCAGAGAGTAGAATGGTGGTTGCCAACTGGAGGATGGGGAAAATGGGGAGATGGTCAAATGGAATAGACTTTCAGTTATAAAATGAATAAATTCTGGGGGTCTAATGTACAGCATGGTTACTGCTGCACATTAGGTCCCCAGACTATAGTTAACAATATTATTTACTTGAAATTTCTAAGGAGGTGGATCTGAGTGTTCTCAGCACAAAAAGAAAGGTAACTATATGAAGTGATGAATGTGTTGATCAGCTTGGTGGTGATAATCATTTCACTACGTACATATATCAAATCATCATATTGTACACCTTATATAAAACTTTTAATGTTTCAATTATACCTCAGTAAATTTGGGGAAAAAAGAAAAAAGATTTGTTAATCGATTGAATAACAGGTGATCTGAATCAGGAAAAAAGATGAAAAGTCTTTCACTAGCACTCTTAAACTTAGTCTAAATCCCCGCCTGCCATCTTGTGGACACAGTGAGAATTGCAACGGATTCTATCTAAACCATGCCTACTCGTAAGAGCAAGGCCATTTATTGAATCAAGGAGGAAACACTGCAGTTTTTAAAAGGGACGTGAATTGAGACAATTATTCAGATGATTAAGATGGAAAGGAGTTTTCACCAGAAATGTTCCAATTATGGAAGCAATTTCAAACAAAATTACAAGAAAAACTATTTGTCCTGTACTTGATCTGGTTAGAGTGGAGAAACATAAAAATTCTACCATATTTTCTTAAACTCTTCAGTATCCATGGATCAAATTCTATTTTATCCAAGTAGTCTGTTTAGTTTTCTTAAAATGTATGAGGCTTAGGTTGGAAACAAAAAAGAAGACTGTTGATAATAAAGGAACAAGGAGGGAAGAAGATCAGGCAAAGAAACAAAAGGCTGCTTTGCATATGGTCAAGGGATGCATCACCCTTGTTATTTTTACCATATAAAATCATGTAACATGAGCACAATGGAGTGGGCTGTTTGTGGCCAAATAAATCTAGGCATAATCCTTTTTCTCTCTTCCTTCTTTGTCCTTCTGCCTCATCACAAATCTGTTACCACTCTTATTTTTATTCCCTTACAGAATCTTTTTGTATGCACAGGGCACAGTCCCTTTCTCTACATTCACCCTTGATTATATCTGGTGGCGCTTTGAACTCCCAAGTGTCTGGTGCACAAAAGGTGCCCTTTGTGTGAGCTGTGAGGCAGCGTCCACACCCTATCCTTCAAGGTCCTTTGTGGAATCATTGCCTCCTTAGCATTTTTCCTCTTGCAACCTGTTTTCTCTTTATTGTGTCATTTTGAAACGTCACGGGTATTGTTCTCTGTAATAATCATTTCATTGAAAGTCTGTCCCGTTGTTAAGACCACAGCCCATCATCTCTCCATCTCCTGTGTCATCGGCCTCTTCGGTGCACTCCTTGATCTTTCCAGATGTCTCATTCCCAAAACACAGCTGTCCTTTCTCTTCTTCATCGTTGTGCATTTGCCAGCCAGATGATGAGAATACTTACATCATTATGGACGCATTTTCCACACGAGGATTTTAATGGGCATGACTATACATCCTGGGATTGACAAAATTGTTAGAACTTGGTGTTGGGGGAGCACACCCAAAGAGGAATCGGTTCTGGGCAGCCAGTATAGAGTGGGCTGTCTGTAGGTACAGAGATTTTCTGCTCACTAGGCCAGCATCTTTATACTCCTGGTTGCTCTGGTGGTTTCAGCTCCTACTTGATACCACATAGATCCATGTAAATGCTGAGCTTGCCAATCTTACACAATCCCTTTGAAAGCTAACATTTCTGAGAAACAGCACACATGCTATGTAACGGTAACTGTGTGCCAGGCATTATTTGAAGCACTTTACATATGGTAACTCGTTTTAGCCTTACGACAACCCTATGGGGGAAAAACTCATCATCTCTAGTTCAGAGATGAAAAAAATCAAAGCTTATGAAATACTTCTCCCACCATAGTCTTGGAAGGTGTTTTCCAAAGATACCTGGATAACAAAACTCCTAAATTGTGGAGCCAGGATTTGGACATAGGCAATTGGTCTCTAGAATCTGTACTCAGATTATCTAGGTGCCTAGTGCTGGTGAATACCTCCTGGGGCAAAGGTGAGAGGGGTATTTTATGGGCTTCATTGGCTTTCAAATGATCTGATATGCTCCAGCAAGCTACAGTTAATTCAGCATGTTAACTCTAAAAGAACGAACGTTCAGACATTAGGAGTTTGATTAGAGTCCGTGCACATCAACCAGAGCACCAAATCTGGGTTCTCAGGCTGTTTTTGTGGGAAACCCTCAACCTGAATAGAGCTCTCCTCGCTGAAAGATGAGGAATCTGGTGAAAGGGAACATTGGACTTAGGAAAAGATTCTACGATCTAAAGAATGACACTATTTTTCTCAAGTCGTAGAGAAAAATCAGACTTCTAAAAATTATGTAAAACACACAAATTTAAATTTTATAAACCATCTGCTTTGGGTTTTCAGTAGAATACAGGAAAAGTATTCTATAAAAATATATGAGGAACACAAGTATATGTAGGTGACTAGCACAGTAGTGTAATATACATTTGACAAGAAATACGAAAAAGGAGTGACTTCTATGCAGGTAAAAATAAGAAAATCCTGCACAAAACCTAAAAATGATGAAGTTTGATTTATAGCTGCAATAGAAGCAGTGAAGGGCGTAATCAATATTCAAGAAATTCTATTAGAAAAAAATGTTCCTGGTCAGAAAAAAATGAAGAGTAATAAGGAACAAATATATAAAAGCGTAAAGCTTTACTGACTTAAGAAACACCAGTTATAAATAAAGTTGGCTCAACCAAATATCAGGCAAAATTGATGAAAAGGAAACGACCCTGAGACAGATCCTGATGAATTGTTTTCAAATTTTAGAGCTAGAGAGCAATCTATTTAAGTGTCCAGATGGAAATAAACAAAACAGAAACAAACTAGGGTAATTACAAATAAATTGAAATGAAACTGTTTTTTTTGTTTGTTTGTTTTTGCGGAACACCGGCCTCTCACTGTTGTGGCCTCTCCCATTGTGGAGCACAGGCTCCGGGCGCGCAGGCTCAGCGGCCATGGCTCACGGGCTCAGCCGCTCCGCGGCACGTGGGATCTTCCTGGACAGGGACACGAACCCGTGTCCCCCTGTATCAGCGGGCAGACTCTCAACCACTGCGCCACCAGGGAAGCCCATGAAACTGTTTTTACAATTCTTTATATTAGTGTTAGACTCTAAGGGCACAACACTTACATCCACTCCTGGGAAGAAATTGTGATCCAATTTTTCTCTTTTTCTTTCTTTTTTAAAATAAAAAAATCAGTTGAAATTTATTTGACATATAACATTGTTTAAATTAAAGGTATAAAACATGTTAATTTGGTAATTTTAGGTTGTAATATAATTGCCATTGTAGCAATAATTAGCACCTCTATCATGTTATATAGTTATTTCTTTTTAGAGGTTGGGATAATTGAATTCTAAATTCTAATCTCTTGGCAAGTTTGATTTTAATACAATATTGTGTATATTCACTACATTGTGCATCAGATCTCTAGGACTTATTTACTATGTGTTTCAAGTTTGTACCCTTAAACAGCATCTGTCCTATCCCCGTGCCCATTCCCTGGTAACCACCATTTTACTTTCTGTTTTTATGAGTTTGGCTTTTATAGATTCCACATACAAGTAATATCATATAGTACTTGTCTTTCTCTGTCTGACTTATCTCACTTAGCATAATGTGCTCAAGGTCCATCCATGTTGTTACAAATGGCATGATGTCCTTCTTTATCATAGTGGAATAATATTCCATTGTATAAATATATCATAACTTCTTTATCCATTCATCTGTTGATGGACACTTAGGTTGTTTCCATACCTTAGCTATAGTAAATAATGTTTCAATAAACATGGAAGTGCATATATCTCCTCCATATCCTGTTTTCATTTCCTTTGGCTGTATAACCAGAAGTGGAATTGCTGGATCATACAATAGATCTATTTTTAATTTTTTGAGGAAGCTCCATGTTGTGTCCCATAGAGGCTGAAGAACCAATTTATATTCCCATCAACAGTGCACAAGTTTTCTCTTTTCTCAGCATCCCTACCAACACTTGTTATCTTTATCTCTTCCTAATGATATCCATTCTGACAGGTGTGAGGTGATAATTCATTGTGATTTTGATTTGTATTTCCCTGATTAGTGATGTTGAGCATCTTTTCATGTACCTGTTGGTTCTTCGGATGTCTTCTTTGGAAAAAATGTCTATTTAGTTCCTTGGCCCATTTTTGAAACAAATTTTTTGTCATGTTCTATGAGTTACTTATATATTTGGATGTTAACCCCTTATCCAATATATGGTTTGCAAAATTTTTCTCCCATTCTGTAGGCTGCCTTTTCATTTTGTTAACTGCTTCTTTGCCATTTGTTGATTTTGCTTTTGTTGTTTTCACTTTTGGTGTCATATTCAAAATCATTGCTGAGACCAATGTTGAGGAACTTCTTCCTTAGGTTTTCTTCTAGAACTTTTATGGTATCCTATCTCATGTTTGAGTCTTTGATCCATTTCTAGTTAATTTTTGTGAGTGGTGTAAGATAGGGGTCCAATTCCACTGTTCTGCATGTGTTTATCCAATTTTCCTGAGATCATTTATAGAAGAGACTATCCTTTCCCCACTGGTATTCTTGGCTCCCTTGTTGAATATTATGTGACTGTGTGCTTCTGGGGTCTCCTTTCTGTTCCTTTGATCTATGTGCCTATTCTTATGCCAGTACCATACTGTTTTTATTACTATAGCTTTGTTGTGTAGTTTAAAATCAGGAAGAGTGATGCCTCCGGCTTTGTTCTTCTTTCTCAGGATTGCTTTGGCTATTTGAGGATTTTAGGATTTTTTTCCTACATCTTTAAAAAATGCTATTATTATTTTGATGAAGATTACATTGAATCTATAGATGGCTTTGGGTAGTATGGATGTTTTAATATTCTTCCAATCTATTAACATGAGATGTTTTTCCATTTGTTTGTGCCTTCTTCAATTTCTTTCAACAAATTCTTATAGTTTTTACTGTACAGATCTTTTACCTCCTTGGTTAAATTTATTGCTAGGTATTTTATTGTTTTTGATGTTGTTAATGAGATAGTTTTCTTTATTTCTTTTCCATATTTTATAATTAGCGTATATAAATGCAACTGATTTCTGTATGTTGATTTTATATCCTGCAAATTTACTGAATTTTTAAATTAGTTCCAACAGTTTTTGGTTGAATCTTTAGGATTTTCTATATACAAAATCATATCATCTGCAAATAATGACAATTTTACTTCTTCCTTTCTGATTTGAATGCCTTTTATTTCATTGCCTTGCTTAATTTTTCTAGCTAGAACTTCAGTACTTATCACTAGTGGTGGGAGTGGCCACTGGCATCCTTGTTTTATTCCTGGAAGAGTATAATACGGGCTGTATGTTTGCTGTATATGGCCTTTATTATGTTGAGGTATGTTCTTTCTATACCCAATCTGTTGAGGGTTTTCATCATGAAAGGATGTTTTATTTTTTCAAATGCTTTTTCTGCATCTATTAAAATGATCATGTTATCTTTATCTTTCATTCTATTAATGTGATGTATTATATTTATTGATTTGCATATGTTGAACCACCCTTGCATCTCAGGGATAAAGCCCACTTGGCCATGGGATATAATCCTTTTAATGTAGTCTTCAATTCAGTTTGCTAATATTTTGTTGAGAATTTTTGCATCTGTATTCATCAGATATGTTGGTCTTTTCTGTAGTGTCCTTATCTGTCTTTGGTATCAGGGTAATGCTGGTCTCATGGAATGAGTTTGGAGGTGTTTCTCCTGTTCAATTATTTGGAAGAGTTTGAGAAGGATTGGCATTAATTCTTATTTAAACGTTTGGTATAATTTGCCAGATAAGCCATCTGGTCCTCTCTTGGGAGAGTTGTGATTACTGATTCAATCTCTACTCATTGTTGGTCTGTTCGGGTTTTCTGTTTCTTCCTGCTTATGTCATGTAGGTTGTATGTTTCCAGAAATTTACTCATGTCTTCTAGGATGTCTAATATGTTGGCATGTAATTGTTCATAGCATTCTCTTAATGAATGTATATATTTCTGTACTATCAGTTGTAATGTGTCCTTTTTCTTTTTTTTTTGAGCGTTTACCACTCTTTTCTTTAATTGAAGTATAGTTGATTTACAATGTTGTGTTAATTTCTGCTGTACAGCAAAGTAACCCAGTTATACACATACATACATTCTTTTTTATATTCTTTTCCATTATGGTTTATCCCACGATAGTGAATATATTTAGTTCCCTGTGCTACACAGTAGGACCTTGTTGTCTATCCATTCTACATGTAATAGTTTGCATATACTAACCCCAAACTCTCAGTCCATCCCTCCCCCACATTCCCTCCCCCTCAGCAACCACAAGTCTGTTCTCTATGTCTATGAGTTTGTTTCTATTTTGTAGATAGGCTCATTTGTGCCATATTTTAGATTCCACATGTAAGTTATATCATATGGTATTTGTCTTCCTCTTTCTGACTTACTTCACTTACTTTGATAATCTCTAGTTGCATCCATGTGACTGCAAATGACATTATTTCATTCTTTTTTTTTTAATAGCTGAGTGTTATTCCATTGTTTATATGTACCATGTTTTCTTTATCCATTCGTCTGTCATTGGACATTTACATTGTTTCTATGTCTTGGCTATTGTGAATAGTGCTGCTATGAACATAGAGGTGCATGCATCCTTTCGAACCATGGTTTTCTATAGATGTATGCCTATGAGTGGGATTGCTGGTCATATGGTAATTCTATTTTTAGTTTTCTAAGGAACCTTCATACGTTTGCCATAGTGGCTGCACCAACTTACATTCCCACCAACAGTGTAGGAGGGTTCCCTTTTCTCCACACCCTCTCCAGCATTTGTTATTTGTAGACCTTTTAATGATAAGTGTGAAGTGGTACCTTGCTGTAATTTTGATTTGCATTCCTCTAATAATTAATGATGTTGAGCATCTTTTCATGTGCCTATTGGCCATCTGTACGTCTTCTTTGGAGAAATGTCTATTTAGGTCTTCTGCCCAGTTTTTGATTGGGTTGTTTGCATTTTGTTGCTGTTGCATTGTATGAGCTGTTTGTATATTTTGGAAATTAAGCCCTTGTCGGTCCCATCATTTGCTGGGTTGTCTTTTCAGTGGATTGTCTTTTTGTTTTGTTTATGGTTTCCTTTGCTGTGCAAAAGCTTGTAAGTTTGATTAGGTCCCATTTGGTTATTTTTGTTTTTATTTCTGTTGTCTTGGGAGACTAATGTGTCCTTTTCCATTTCTAATTTTGAGTCTTCTCTCTTTTTTTCTTATGGTAGCCAAAAATTTGTAAAATTTGTTTTCTTTTTGAAAAAACAGCTCTTAGTTATATTGGGTTTTTTCCTATCATTTTTCTGGTCTCATATATTTTATTTCTCTTCTGATCTTTATTATTTCCTTCCTTCTGCTAAATATGGATTTAATTTTTTTCTTTTTTTTTTGTTCCTTGAGGTATAAAATTAGGTTGTTTATTTGAGCCTTTCTAATTTTCTAATATGTGCATTTATTGTTATAAATTTTCTCTCTGAATGCTTTTGTAACATTTTATTGGATTTGATACATTGTGTTTCCATTTTTTTTTTATTTTGAGATAATGTTTTACTTTTCTTTTGATTTCTTCTTTGACCCATTGGTTTTCCAAAAATGTCTTGTTCAACTTCTACATATTTGTAGATCTTACAGCTTTCTAGTTTCGTACTACTGTGATCAGAGAAGATAGTTGGTATAATTTAAATCTTAAATTTGCTAAGACTTATTTTGTGGCTTATGATATGATCCATCCTAGAGAATATTCTGTATGCACTTGAGAAGAATATGTATTCTGCTGCTATTGGTTGGAATGTTCTATATATATAACTGTTAATCCATTTGGTTTAAAGTATGGTTCAAGTCCAACATTTCTTTTATTGATATATATATATATATATTTT